>NW_027307926.1:0-358000 GCF_047496885.1 Scyliorhinus torazame | reverse complement strand
TGTTCTGCGGTTATGGTTGGTGGGGCGATATGAATTCCAGGCTTGTTTCATATCAGAGGGGGTGGGGGCGGGGATGTTATATTAATAATAATAATCGCTCATTGTCACAAGTATATTTCTCTGAAGTCACTGTGAAAAGCCCCTAGTCACCATAGTCCAGCGCCTGTTTATGGATGCCGCCACGGGAATTGTTCCCGGGCTGCTCGCATTGTTCTGCATTGCAAGCCAGCTGTTTAGCCCACTGAGCTAAACCAGTCCAAGTTAGGCTGGTTGAGCGGGGTGGCTGTGTCATCGGGTGGGATGATACCTGGCTGGGGGCATCGGGGGTTGTGGGTGTTAATCAGGGTGATAATATCTTATTTCTGTGGACTGATATCCAAGGGGGGGGGTGATATGTAGGGGGGTGATGTCCCGTTGGGAGGGGTGACATTTGGCGGCCGGTTGTGATCTCCGGGGAAGGGGCGGATTTGATATCCAAGAGTAGTGACATCTGCCGGTGGGTGGGTGATATTGGGGTGTGGGTGATATCGGGGTGAGGGTAA
The DNA here is from genome assembly GCF_047496885.1 of Scyliorhinus torazame. Classification (NCBI taxonomy): domain Eukaryota; kingdom Metazoa; phylum Chordata; class Chondrichthyes; order Carcharhiniformes; family Scyliorhinidae; genus Scyliorhinus; species Scyliorhinus torazame. Next base: position 357,458 of record NW_027307926.1, on the reverse strand, counting down.
CATCGGGGTGGGAGTGGTATCGGGGAGGGGGTGATATCGGGGAGGGGGTGATATCGGGGAGGGGTGATATCGGGGCGGGATTGATATCGGGGCGGGGGTGCTTTCGGGGAGGGGGTGATATCGTGGAGGGGGTGATATCGGGGAGTGGTGATATCGGGGAGTGGTGATATCGGGGCTGGGGTGATGGCGGGGAGGGGGTGATGTCGAGGAGGGGTGATATCGGGGTGGGGGTGATATCGGGGGTTGGTTCATCTCTGGGGGTGGATGATATCTGGGGTTGGGTGATCTCCGGGGTTGGGTGATATCTGGGGTTGGGTGATATCTGGGGTTGGGTGATCTCTGGGGTGGGGGTGATATCGGGGAGGGGGTGATATCGGGGTGGGAGTGATGTCGGGGAGGGAGTGATGTCGGCTAGGGGGTGATGTTGGGGAGTGTGTGATATCGGGGTTGGGGTGATGTCGGGGAGGGGGTGATTTCGGGAAGGGGGTGTTGTCGGGGAGGGGGTGATGTCGTGCTGGGGGTGATATCGGGGAGGGGGTACTATCGGGAATGCAGTGCTTTTGGGGAGGGGGCGATATCCGGGTGTGATATCGGGGACGGGGGTGATATCGGTGAGGGGGTGATTTCGGGGAGGAGGTACTATCGGGGACGGAGTGGTGTTGGGGAGTGGCAGTATCGGGGAGGGGGTGAATTCGGGGATGGGGTGATATCGGGGAGGGTGTGATGTCAGCGAGGGGTTGATATCAGGGAGGGGTTGATATCGGGGAGGGTGTTATATCGGGGTGGAGGTGGTATCGGGGAGGGGGTGATATCGGGGCGGGGGTGATTTTGGGGTGGTTGTGATATCGGGGGTGATATCGGGGCCGGGTGATATCGGGGCGGCTTTTTTATCGTAGAGGGGGTGATATTGGGGCGGAGGTGATATCGGCTTGGGGGTGATATCGGGGTGGGGCTGATATCGGGGCGGGGTGATATCGGGGTGGTGGCGATATCGGGGAGCGGCTGATTTCGGGGGTAGGTGGTGATATCGGGGAGGGGGTGATATCGGGGGAGGGGGTGATATCGGGGTGGGGGTGATATCGGGTGAGGTGGTGATATCGGGAAGGGGGTGATATCGGGAGGGGGGTGATATCGTGTTGGGGATGATATCGGGGTGGGGGTGATATCGGTGAGGGGGTGATTTCGGGGAGGGGTGATATCGGGGTGGGGGGATATCGGGGAGGTGGTGATATCGGGGAGGGGGTGATATCGGGAGGGGGTGCTTTCGGGGAGGGGGTGATATCGTGGAGGGGGTGATATCGTGGTGGGGGTGATATCAGGCAGGGGTGATATTGGCGAGGGAGTGATATCTGGGAGGGGGGATATCGGGGAAGGGGTGATATCGGGGATGGGTTGATATCGAGCTGGGGCTGATATCGGCGAGGCGGTCATATCTGGGGGAGCGGGTGATATTGGGGAGGGAGTGATATCTGGGAGGCGGTGATGTCGGGGAGGGGGTGATATAGGGGCGGGGGTGATATCGGGAGGGAGTGATATCGTGGAGGGGGTGATATCGGGAGGGAGTGATTTCGGGAAGGGGATGATATCAGGGTGGGGTGATATCGGGGAGGTGTGATATCGGGGAGGGGGTGATATCGGGGCAGGGGGTGATATCGGGGTGGGGGTGATATCGGGGAGGGTTTGATATCGGGGTTGGGGTGATATCGGCGTGTAGGTGATATCGGGGAGGGGGTGATATCGGGGTGGGAGTGATATCGGGGAGGGGGTGATATCGGGGAGGGGTGATATCCGGGGTGGGGGTGATATCTGGGTGGAGGTGATATCGGGGAGGGGGTGATATCGGGGAGGGGGTGATATCGGGGAGGGAGTGATATCGGGGAGGGGGTGATCTCGTGGAGGGGGTGATAGCGGGGTGGAGGTGATATCGGGGAGGGGTGATATCGGGGTGGGAGTGATATCGGGGTTGGGTTGATATCGGGTTTGAGGTGATATCGGGTAGGGGGTTATATCGGGGTGGGGGTGATATCGGGGTGGAGGTGATATCGGGGAGGGGGTTTTATCGGGGGAGGGGGAGATATCGGGGTGGAGGTGATATCGGGGAGGGTGTGGTATCGGGGAAGGGGTGATATCGGGGAGGGGTTGATATCGGGGTGTGGGTGATATCGGGGAGGGGGTGATATCGGGGTGGGGGTGATATCGGGGTGGGGGTGATATCGGGGAGGGGGTGATATCGGGATGGGGTGATATCGGGGAGGGGATATCCGGGGTGGGGGAGGGGCAGTGCTGCGGTGTTTCTTGAGACACAACAATCCTGAAGACACCAATGGGGCCAATGGGAAGCATAAGGCGCCATTACGCCTGTGTCACACCCATCCCAGCATCCACTGGATGCGGGGCGGCGGCCTCTGGCGGCAGGCAATGGGGACAGCAGCTGGTGAGCAGGGAGTGCGGGTGGGGCTGAGTCTGTCTCTATCTGTGCCTCTGTGTTTGCCTGTGTCTCTGCCTATGTCTGTGTCTATGTCTGTGTCTCAGTCTGTGTCTGTGTCTCTGTCTCTGTCTGTGTCTCTGTCTGTGTCTGTGTCTCTGTCTCTGTCTGTGTCTCTGCCTATGTCTGTGTCTATGCCTGTGTCTCTGTCGGTCTCTGTCTGTCCTGTGACCCTGTCTATGTCTCTGTGTCTGTGTCTCTGCCTGTATCTGTCTGTGTCTCAGGCTTTTTCTCTGTCTGTGTCTCAAGCTGTGTCTGTGTCTCTGTGTCTGTCTTTGTCTCTGTCTCTGTCTGTGTCTCTGTGTCTGTTTCTGTCTGTGTCTCTGCCTGTGTCTCTGTCTGTGTCTCTCTGTCTGTCGCTGTATCTGTGTCTGTCTGTGTCTGTGTCCCTGTCTGTATCCCTGCGTATGTCTGTATCCCTGTCTCTATCTGTGTCTCTGTCTGTGTCCCTGTCTGTATCTCTGTGTCTGTCTGTGTCCCTGTGTCTGTCTGTGTCTCTGCCTGTGTCTCTGTCTGTGCCTGTGTCCCTGTCTGTATCCTTGTGTCTGTCTGTATCCCTCTCTCTCTGTGTCTCTGTCTGTGTATCTGTCTGTGTCTCTTTGTCTCTGTCTGTGTCTGTGTCCCTGTCTGTATCTTTGTGTCTGGCTGTATCCCTGTCTCTGTCTGTGTTTTTGTATGTGTCTCTGTGTCTCTGTCTGTGTCTCTGTCCCTGTCTGTATCTTTGTGTCTGTCTGTATCCCTGTCTCTGTCTGTGTCTCTGTCTGTGTATCTGTCTGTGTCTCTGTGTCTGTCGCTGTCTGTGTCTCTGTCTGTGTCTCTGTCTGTGTCCCTGTCTATCTCTGTGTCTGTCTGTATCCCTGTCTCTGTCTGTTTCTCTGTCTGTGTCTCTGTCTGTGTCTCTGTGTCTCTGTCTGTGTCTGTGTCTCTGTCTGTGTCTCTAACTGTGTCTCTGTGTCTGTCTCTGCCTGTGTCTCTGTCTGTGTCTCTGTCTGTGTCTGTGTCGCTGTCTGTATCTCTGTGTCTGTCTGTATCCCTGTCTCTGTCTGTGTCTCTGTCTGTGTCTCTCTGTAACTCTGTCTGTGTCTCTGTGTCTGTCTGTGTCCCTGTCTGTGTCTCTGTGTCTCTGTCTGTGTCCCTGTCTCTGTCTGTGTCTCTCTGTACCTCTGTCTGTGTCTCTGTGTCCCTGTCTCTGTCTGTATATCTGTACCTCTGTCTGTATCTCTGTGTCTGTCTGTGTCCCTGTCTCTGTCTGTGTCTCTGTCTGTGTCTCTCTGTACCTCTGTCTGTGTCTCTGTGTCTGTCTGTGTCTCAGTCTCTGTCTCTGTCTCAGTCTCGGTCTCTGTCTCTGTCTGTGTCTGTGTCCCTGTCTGTATCTCTGTGTCTGTCTGTATCCCTGTCTCTGTCTGTGTCTCTGTCTGTGTCTCTCTGTACCCCTGTCTGTGTCTCTGTGTCTCAGTCTCTGTCTCTGTATCTGTCTCTGTCTCTGTCTCTGTCTGTGTCCCTGTCTGTATCTCTGTGTCTGTCTGTGTCCCTGTCTCTGTCTGCGTCTCTCTCTACCTCTGTCTGTGTCTCTGTGTCTGTCTGTGTCTCAGTCTCTGTCTCTGTCTGGGGCACATTCTGCTGCACAGACTGTGTTTACGTGTGAGGCACATACCCAGCTGATCGGCAATGTGGAGAGGCACACACACCCAGCTTATCGGCAATGGGGAGAGGCACGCATCCAGCTGATCGGCATTGGAGGAGTCACACACATCCAGCTGATCGGCAATGGGGGGAAGCACGCACACTGCTGATCGTTAATTGGGGGAAACACACTCCCAGCTGATCGGCAAAGCGGGGAAGAACACACCCAGTTGATCGGCAAAGCGGGGAAGCACGCACCCAGCTGTACGGCAATGGGGGGAAGGACACATCCAGCTTATCGGCAATGGGGGGAAGGGCAGACCCAGCTGATCGGCAATTGGGGATCACACACCCAGCTGATCGGCATTGCGGAGAGGCACACATCCAGCTGATCACAATGGTGAGAGGCACACATCCAGCTGATCGGCATCGGGGGAGTCACACACATCCAGCTGATCGGCAATGGGGGGAAGCACACACCCAGCTGATCGGCAATGGGGGAAGCACGCACCCTGCAGATCGGTAATTGGAGGAAGCACACGCCCAGCTGATCGGCAATGGGGGGAAGGTCAGACACATTTGATCGGCAATTATGGGAAGCACACTCCCAGCTGATTTACAATGGGGGGCAGGTTTGACACAGCTGATCGGCAATGCGGGGAAGCACACACCCAGCTGTTCGGCAATTGGGGAAGGACACACCCAGCTGTTCGGCAATGCGGGGAAGCACACACCCAGCTGATCGGCAATGGGGGGAAGGACACACCCAGCTGATCGGCAATGCGGGGAAGGACAGACCCAGCTGATCGGCAATGCGCGGAAGCACGCACCCTTTTGATCGGCAATGGGGGGAAGCACACTTCCTGCTGATCGGCAATGGGGGGAAGAACACTCCCAGCTGATCGGCAATGTGGGGAGGCACACACCTAGCTGATCGGTAAAGGTGGGAAGCCGCACACCCAGTTGATCGGCCATGGGGGGAGTCAAACCCACCCACCGATAATCCTGGTAATGCAGAGTGGTAAATCAGGGTGAGGCTGGCTGGGGCTGGTCAGTTTTACCGGAAGTGCGAGGAGAGAGATGCCGTGTGGGTGGGGTTTCCTCTCAGGATTTAATGAATTGAAGAATTGAACTAAAGGGAACTTCCAGCACATTCTTCAACTGCTGCCTGAACTGAGTCTGTGTCACGGCGTAAATCGCAGTGTTTGTGCAGCAACTCAGGAGCTGCAGCATGAAGCCCAATTCCCGAACATAAGCATCTAACCGTACAGAGTAATACCCTAGATTCCACATCCGCCACCATATAGAATAAACCATTAACGTTGACCATAACAGGATGAAATTGGCCGAGATAATAAAGAGTAAAATGATGGATTTGCTCCGACTCTCCATCTCTGGGTCTCTGGGACTGTGCCCACTGCTGTGAGCCCGGAGTCTCCTGCGGGCCCTGTTGCTCAGGACAATGTGTCTGACGGTGAGAACATTGAGCAGCAGAATCAGGGCGAATGGAACACACGGGGTTAGAATGTGGTGGAGGAACTCGATTGGTCCCCAGACGGAAGAGGTCTGAACACCCATTGTGACATCACAAAACCAGGGGAAGTTCCACAGATAATACCCACCGGACATCATAAACCCCCAGGAAATGTCCTTCAAACAGCTCAGCACAGCCACTGTTCCCAGAACCACAGCCGCAGTTTTCTCGCTGCAATATTTACTTTTCAGCTTCGGGCAACAAATGGCCACAAATCTATCAAAGGTGAAAGTGACGGTGAACCAGACAGAACAGTCAGTGGCTGCAAAAAGCAGGGCGGTGTGGATATTACACACGGGGATGGAGTACAGGAAATAAAAGTGTTCCCTAAACACAATGGGAATGTGTCTCAATATCAGGTCGAGAATAACGACCAGTAGATCCCCCACTGCCATAGCCAACAGGTAACAAGTCACACATTTGGACAACCCACAGTCTCTTCTCTTCAGGATCACAATTGTGATGAGGTTCACTGTGAGGAAGGGAAATACACAATGAAATTATACATCAGCCTGGGAAAGACATCACAAGTCTGGTCGACGTGTGTTGAGGACGTCAAATAAATATACACAAATACACACGCACAGACAGTAACACACTCACACACACACACGCAGGCAATAATGCACTCACACACACGCACACAGACACTAACACACTCACACATACAGACACTGACACATAAACACACACATACAGAGACAGTAACACACTCACACAGACACTAACACACTCACGCATACAGAGACAGTAATACACTAACACAGACACACACTCACACACCCACATACAGTAATACACTTACACACACTCAGACAGTAATACACTCACACACATGCAGACACTAAAACACTCTCACACACACACACATACAGTAATACACTCTCACAGACACTAGCACACACACATACAGACACTGACACACAAAAACACACATGCAGAGACAGCAACACACTCACACACACGCACACAGACACTAACACACTCACACATACAGACACTGACACACACATACAGAGACAGTAACACGCTCACACAGACACTAACCCACTCACACATACAGACACTGACACACACATACAGAGACAGTAACACGCTCACACAGACACTAACACACTCACGCATACAGAGACAGTAATACACTAACACAGACACTGACACACACTCACACACCCACATACAGTAATACACTCACACACACGCAGACACTAAAACACTCTCACACACACACATACAGTAATACACTCTCACACACGCACACAGACACTAGCACACACACATACAGACACTGACACACAAAAACACACATACAGAGACAGCAACACACTCACACACACGCACACAGACACTAACACACTCACACATACAGACACTGACACACACATACAGAGACAGTAACACGCTCACACAGACACTAACACACTCACACATACAGACACTGACACATAAACACACACATACAGAGACAGTAACACACTCACACAGACACTAACACACTCACGCATACAGAGACAGTAATACACTAACACAGACACTGACACACACTCACACACCCACATACAGTAATACACTCACACACACGCAGACACTAAAACACTCTCACACACACACATACAGTAATACACTCTCACACACGCACACAGACACTAGCACACACACATACAGACACTGACACACAAAAACACACATACAGAGACAGCAACACACTCACACACACGCACACAGACACTAACACACTCACACATACAGACACTGACACACACATACAGAGACAGTAACACGCTCACACAGACACTAACACACTCACACACACATACAGAGACAGTAATACACTCACACACACATACACTGACACACACTCACACACACACATACAGTAATACACTTACACACACAAAGACAGAGACAGTAATGCACTCACCCTCACACAGACACTAGCCCACACACACATACAGAGACACACACACAGACAGAGACAGTAATGCACTCACTCACACAGACACTAACACACACACAGTAATACACTCACATACACACATACAGAGACAGTAACACACTCACACACACACGCAGACAGTAATACACTCACACACACGCGCACAGACACTAACACACTCACACATACAGACACTGACACATAAACACACACATACAGAGGCAGTAACACACTCACACAGACACTAACACACTCACGCATACAGAGACAGTAATACACTAACACAGACACTGACACACACTCACACACCCACATACAGTAATACACTTACACACACTCAGACAGACAGTAATACACTCACACACACACGCAGACATTAAAACACTCTCACACACACACATACAGTAATACACTCACACACACGCACACAGACACTAACACACACATACAGACACTGACACACAAAAACACACATACAGAGACAGCAACACACTCACTCACACACACGCACACAGACACTAACACACTCACACATACAGACACTGACACACACATACAGAGACAGTAACACACTCACACAGACACTAACACACTCACACACACATACAGAGACAGTAATACACTCACACACACAGACACTGACACACACTCACACACACACATACAGTAATACACTTACACACACAAAGACAGAGACAGTAATGCACTCACCCTCACACAGACACTAACGCACACACACATACAGAGACACACACACAGTCAGAGACAGTAATGCACTCACTCACACAGACACTAACACACACACAGTAATACACTCACATACACACATACAGAGACAGTAACACACTCACACACACACGCAGACAGTAATACTCTCACACACACGCACACCGACACTAACACACTCACACATACACTGACGCACAAACACACACATACAGAGACAGTAACACACTCACACAGTCACTAACACACTCACACATACAGAGACAGTAATACTCTAACACACACAGACACTGACACACACTCACACACACACATACAGTAATACACTTACACATACACACATACAGTAATACACTTACACACACACAGACAGGCAGTAATACACTCACACACACACAGACACTAACACACTCACACACAGACAGTAATACACTCACACAGACAGACACTGACACACAGAAGCACACACACAGAGACAGCAACACACTCACACACATGCACACAGACACTAACACACTCACACATACAGACACTGCAAACACAGAAAGAGACAATAAAACACTCACACAGACACTAACACACTCACACATACAGAGACAGTAATACACTCACACACACACAGGCATTGACACACACTCACACACACACATACAGTAATACACTTACACACACACAGACAGACAGTAATACTCTCACACACACACATAGACACGAACACACTCACACACACGCACACCAGCAGCTCCTGGTCCACATTCCCATCTCTGTGTGGCCAGGGTGTGCTCTGTATAACCCCAGCAGCTCCTGGTCAACATTCCATTCTCTGTGTGGCCAGGGTGTGCTCTGTATAACACCAGCAGCTCCTGGTCAACATTCCCATCTCTGTGTGGCCATGGTGTGCTCTGTATAACCCCTGCTCCTGGTTAACATTCTCATCTCTCTGTGTGGCCAGGGTGTGCACTGTATAACTCCCGCAGCTCCTGGTCAACATTCCCATCTCTGTGTGGCAAGGGTGTGCTCTGTGTAACCCTGCAGCTCCTGGTCAACATTCCCATCTCTGTGTGGCAAGGGTGTGCTCTGTATAACCCTGCAGCTCCTGGTCAACATTCCCATCTCTGTGTGGCAAGGGTGTGCTCTGTATAACCCCGGCAGCTCCTTGTCAACACACAGAGCACACCTTTACCCCACACAGAGATGGGAATGTTGACCAGGAGCTGCAGGAGTTATACAGAGTGCACCCTGGCCACAGAGTGATGGGCATGTTGACAGGAATCTCCAGCAGTTGTACAGAGCGCACCCTGGCCACACACAGATGGACATGTGATGAGGAGCTGCTGGGGTTATACAGAGCACACCCTGGCCACACACAGATGGTAATGTTGACCAGGAGCTGCACGGGTTATACAGAGCACACTCTGGCCGCACAGAGATGGGAATGTTGACCAGGATTTGCAGGTGTTATACAGAGCACACCCTGGCCACACAGAGATGGGAATGTTGACCAGGAGCTGCAGGAGTTATACAGAGCACACCAGGGCCACGCTGAGATGGGAATGTTGATCAGGAGCTGCAGGGGTTACACAAAGCACACCCTGGCCACACAGAGATGGGAATGTTGACCAGGAGCTGCAGAGTTTATACAGTGCACACCCTGGCCACACAGAGATGGGAATGTTGACCTGGAGCTGGAGGGTTTTAAAAAGCACACTCTGGCCACACCGAGATGGGAATGTTGTCCAGGAGCTGCAGGGGATAAACAGTGCACACCCTGGCCACACAGAGATGGGAATGTTGTCCAGGAGCTGCTGGTGTTATACAGAGCACACCCTGGACACGCAGAGATGGGAATGTTGACCAGGAACTGCAGAGGTTATACAGAGCACACCCTGGCAGCACAGAGATGGGAATGTTGACCAGGAGCTGCAGTGGCTACACAGTGCACACTCTGGCAAAATAGAGATGGGAATGTTGACCAGCAGCTGTTGGGGTTATATGGAGCACACCCTTGCCACGCAGAGATGGGAATGTTGGCCAGGAGCTGCAGGGGCTACACATTGCACCCCCTGGCCACACAGAGATGGGAATGTTGTCCAGGAGATGCAGGGGTTAAACAGTGCACACCCTGGCCACACAGAGATGGGAATGTTGTCCAGGAGCTGCAGGGGTTAAACAGTGCACACCCTGCACACGCAGAGATGGTAATGTTGTCCAGGAGCTGCAGGGGTTATACAGAGCACACCCTGGGCGCACAGAGATGGGCATGTTGACGAGGAGCTGCAGTGGCTACACAGTGCACACTCTGGCAAAACAGAGATGGGAATGTTGACCAGCAGCTGTTAGGGTTATATAGAGCACACCCTTGCCACGCAGAGATGGGAATGTTGACCAGGAGCTGCAGGGGCTACACAGTGCACACTCTGGCAAAACAGAGATGGGAACGTTGACCAGGAGCTGCTGGTCTGAAACAGAGCACACCCTGGCCACACAGAGATGGGAATGTAGACCAGGAGCTCCTGGAGTTATACAGTGCACACCGTGGCCACTCAGAAATGGAAATGTTGACCAGGAGCTGCAGGGGTTTTCAGAGCACACCCTGGCCACAAAGAGATGGGAATGTTGACCAGGAGCTCCTGGGGCTACACAGTGCACACCCTGATCACGCAGAGATGGGAATGTTGATCAGGAGCTGCAGGGGTTATATAGAGCACGCCGTGGCCACGCAGAGATGGAAATGTTGACAAGGAGCTGCAGTAGTTATATAGAGCACACTCTGGCCACACAGAGATGGGAATGTTGACCAGGTGCTGCAGGGGTATACAGAGCACACCCTGGCCACACAGAGATTTTGACGTTGACCAGGAGCTGCAGGGGTTATACAGAGCACATCCTGGACACGCAGAGATGGAAATGTTCACCAGGAGCTGCAGTGTATATACAGAGCACACCCTGGACACGCAGAGATGGGAATGTTGACCAGGAGCTGCAGCGGTTATACAGAGCACACCCTGGCCACACAGAGATGTGAATGTTGACCAGGAGCTGCAGGAGTTATACAGTGCACAGACTGGACACACAGAGATGGGAATGTTGACCATGTGCTGCTGGGGATATACAGTTCACAGGCTGGCTACACAGAGATGGGAATTTTGACCAGGAGCAGCCGGGGTTATACAGAGCACACCCTGGCCACACAGAGATGGTAATGTTGACCAGGAGCAGCTGGGGTTATTCAGAGCACACCCTGGCCACACAGAGATGGGAACGTTGACCAGGAGCTGCAGGGGTCATACAGAGCACACCCTGGCCACTCAGAAATGGGCATGTTGACCAGGAGCTGCAGGGGTTATACAGTGCACACCCTGGCAACACAGAGATGGGCATGTTGATCAGGAGCTGCAGGGGCTATACAGTGCACACCCTGGACACGCAGAGATGGGAATGTTGACCAGGAGCTGCAGGGGTCATAAAGAGCACACCGTGGCCATTCAGAAAAGAGAATGTTGACCAGGAGCTGCAGAGGTTTTCAGAGCACACCCTGGTCACACTGTGAAGGGAATGTTGACCAGGAGTTGCTGGGGTAATACAAAGCACACCCTGGCCACACAGAGATTGGAATGTTGACCAGGGGCTGCAGGGATTATACAGAGCACACCCTGGCCACACAGAGATGGGAATGTTGAACAGGAGCTGCTGTGGTTATACAGAGCACACCCTGGACACGCAGAGATGGGAATGTTGACCAGGAGCTGCAGGGGTTACACAGAGCAGGAATGTTGACCAGGAGTTGCTGTGGTTATACAGAGCACACACTGGTCACGCAGAGATGGGAATGTTGACCAGGAGCTGCTGTGGTTATACAGAGCACGCCCTGGACACGCAGAGATGGGAATGTTGACCAGGATCTGCTGTGGTTATACAGAGCACACCCTGGCCACACAGAAATGGGAACGTTGAACTGGAGCTGCAGGGGTTATACAGTGCACACCCTGACCACACAGAGATGGCAATGTTGACCAGGAGCTGCTGTGGTTATACAAAGCACACGCTGGCCACACAGAGATGGGAATGTTGACCTGGAGCTGGAGGGGTTATACAGAGCACACCCTGGCCACACAGAGACGGGAATGTTGATCAGGAGCTGCAGGGGTTATACAGTGCACACCCTGGCCACACAGAGATGGGAATGTTGTCCATGAGCTGCAGGGGTTAAACAGAGCACACCCTGGCCACACAGGGATGGGAATGTTGACCAGGACCTGCAGTGGTTATACTGAGCACACCCTGGACACGCAGAGATGGGCATGTTGACCAGGAACTGCAGAGGTTATACAGTGCACTCTCTGGCAAAACAGAGATGGGAATGTTGACCAGCAGCTGTTGGCGTTATATAGAGCACACCCTTGCCACGCAGAGATGGGAATGTTGACCAGGAGCTGCAGGGGCTACACAGTGCACACTCTGGCAAAACAGAGATGGGAACGTTGACCAGGAGCTGCTGGTCTGAAACTGTGCTCACCCTGGCCACACAGAGATGGGAATGTAGACCAGGAACTCGTGGGGTAATACAGAGCACACCCTGGCCACACACAGAGATGGGAATATTGACCAGGCGCTGCTGGGGTTATACAGAGCACACCGTGGTAACTCAGAGATGGGAATGTTGACCAGGTGCTCCTGGGGCGCTCCAGTGGACACCCTGTACACGCAGAGATGGGAATGTTGACTAGGAGCTGCAGGGGTTATACAGAGCACACACTGGCCACACAGGAATGGGAATGTTGACCAGGAGCTGCAGGGGTTATACAGAGCACGCCGTGGCCACACAGAGATGGGAATGTTGACAAGGAGCTGCAGTGGTTATACAGAGCACACTCTGGCCACACAGATATGGGAATGTTGACCAGGAGCTGCAGGGGTATACAGAGCACACCCTGGCCACACAGAGATGGGAACGTTGACCAGGAGCTGCAGGGGTTATACAGAGCACACCCTGGACACGCAGAGATGGAAATGTTCACAAGGAGCTGCAGGGATTATACAGAGCACACCCTGGACACGCAGAGATGGGAATGTTGACCAGGAGCTGCAGCGGTTATACAGAGCACACCCTGGCCACACAGAGATGTGAATGTTGACCAGGAGCTGCAGGAGTTATACAGTGCACACCCTGGCCACACAGAGATGGGAATGTTGACCAGGAGTGCTGGGGATATACAGTTCACAGGCTGGCCACACAGAGATGGGAATGTTGACGAGGAGCAGCCGGGGTTATACAGAGCACACCCTGGCCACACAGAGATGGTAATGTTGACCAGGAGCTGGTGGGGTTATTCAGAGCACACCCTGGCCACACAGAGATGGGAATGTTGACCAGGAGCTGCAGGGGTCATACAGAGCACACCGTGGCCACTCAGAAATGGGAATGTTGACCAGGAGCTGCAGGGGATTTCAGAGCACATCCTGGCAACACTGTGAAGGGAATGTTGACCAAGAGCTCCTGGAGTTATACAGCGCACACCGCGGCCACGCAGAGATGGGAATGTTGAACAGGAGCTGCAGGGGTCATACAGAGTACACCCTGGACACACAGTGATGGAAATGTTGACCAGGAGATGCAGGGGTCATACAGAGCAGACCGTGGCCACTCAGAAATGGGAATGTTGACCAGGAGCTGCAGGGGTTTTCAGAGCACACCCTGGCCACACAGAGATGGGAATGTTGCCCAGGAGTTGCTGAGGTAATACAGAGCACACCCTGGCCACACAGAGATGGGAATGTTGACCAGGCGCTGCTGGGGTTATGCAGAGCACACCGTTTCCACTCAGAGATGGGAATATTGACCAGAGCTCCTGGGGCTATACCTTGGACACGCAGAGATGGGATGTTGAACTGGAGCTGCAGGGGTTATACAGAGCACGCCGTGGCCACACAGAGATGGAAATGTTGACAAGGAGCTGCAGTGGTTATACAGAGCACAATCTGTCCACACATAGATGGGAATGTTGACCAGGAGCAGCAGGGGTATACAGAGCACACCCTGGCCACACAGAGATGGGAACGTTGACCAGGAGCTGCAGGGGTTATACAGAGCACACCCCGGACACGCAGAGATGGGAATGTTCACCAGGAGCTGCAGGGTTTATACAGAGCACACCCTGGACACGCAGAGATGGGAATGCTGACCAGGAGCTGCAGCGGTTATACAGAGCACACCCTGGCCACACAGAGATGTGAATGTTGACCAGGAGCTGCAGGAGTTATACAGTGCACACCCCGGACACGCAGAGATGGGAATGCTGACCAGGAGCTGCAGCGGTTATACAGTGCACACCCTGGCCACTCAGAGATGGGAATGTTGACCAGGAGCTGGTGGGGTTATTCAGAGCACACCCTGGCCACACAGAGATGGGAATGTTGACCAGGAGCTGGTGGGGTTATTCAGAGCACACCCTGGCCATACAGAGATGGGAACGTTGACCAGGAGCTGCAGGGGTCATACAGAGCACACCGTGGCCACTCATAAATGGGAATGTTGACCAAGAGCTGCAGGGGGAATACAGAGCACACGCTGGCTACACAGTGATGGGAATGTTGACCAGGAGATGCAGGGGTCATACAGTGCACACCCTGGCCACTCAGAAATGGGCATGTTGACCAGGAGCTGCAGGGGTTATACAGTGCACACCCTGGCCACACGGAGATGGGAATGTTGACCAGGAGCTGCAGGGGTTATACAGTGCACACCCTGGCCACACAGAGATGGGCATGTTGACCAGGAGCTGCAGGGGTTATACAGTGCACACCCTGGCCACACAGAGATGGGCATGTTGACCAGGAGCTGCAAGGGCTATACAGTGCACACCCTTGACACGAAGAGATGGGAATGTTGACCAGGAGTTGCAGGGGTTATTCAGAGCACACCCTGGCCACACAGAGATGGGAATGTTGACCAGGAGTTGCATGGGTTATACAGTGCACACCCTGGCCACACAGAGATGGGCATGTTGACCAGGAGCTGCAAGGGCTATACAGTGCACACCCTTGACACGAAGAGATGGGAATGTTGACCAGGAGTTGCAGGGGTTATACAGAGCACACCGTGGCCACTCAGAAAAGGGAATGTTGACCAGGAGCTGCAGGGGATTTCAGAGCACACCCTGGCCACACTGTGAAGGGAATGTTGACCAGGAGCTGCAGGGGTTATACAGAGCACACACTGGTCACACAGAGACGGGAATGTTGACCGTGAGCTGCAGGGGTTATAAAGTACACACAGTGGCCACAAAGAGATGGGAATGTTGACCAGGAGCAGCCGGGGTTATACAGAGCACACCCTGGCCACACAGAGATGGGAATGTTGAACAGGAGCTGCAGGGGATTTCAGAGCACATCCTGGCAACACTGTGAAGGGAATGTTGACCAGGAGCTCCTGGAGTTATACAGCGCACACCGCGGCCACGCAGAGATGGGAATGTTGAACAGGAGCTGCAGGGGTCATACAGAGTACACCCTGGACACACAGTGATGGAAATGTTGACCAGGAGATGCAGGGGTCATACAGAGCAGACCGTGGCCACTCAGAAATGGGAATGTTGACCAGGAGCTGCAGGGGTTTTCAGAGCACACCCTGGCCACACAGAGATGGGACTGTTGACCAGGAGTTGCAGTGGTTATACAAACCACACCCTGGCCTTAAATAGATGGGAATGTTGACCAGGAGCCGCATTTATACAGAGCAACCCTGGCCACACATAGATGGGAATGTTCACCAGGAACTGCAGGGGTTAGACAGAGCACAGTCTGGCCACACAGACATGGGAATGTTGACCAGGAGCAGGGGTTATATAGAGCACACACTGGCCACACAGAGGTGGGACTGTTGACCATGAGCTGCTGGGGTTTTCCAGCGCACACCCTGACCACACAGAGCTGGGAATGTTGACCAGGAGCTGCTGGGGTTATACAGAGCACACACTGACCACACAGAGATGGGAATGTTGACCAGGAGCTACATGACTTACACAGAGCACCCCCTGGCCACACAGAGATGGGAATGTTGACCAGGAGCTGCAGACGTTATACAGAACACACCCTGGCCACACAGAGATGGGAATTTTGACCAGGAGCTGCAGGGGTTATAGAGAGCACACCCTGGCAACACAGAGATGGGAATGTTGACCAGGAGCTGCTGGGGTTATACAGAGCACACCCTGGCCACACAGAGATGAACAAGTTGACCAGGAGCAGCAGGAGTTATAAAGAGCACACACTGTCCACACAGAGATGGGACTGTTGACCAGAAGTTGCAGGGGTTATACAGAGCACAACCCTGACAACACAGAGATGGGAATGTTGACCAGGAGCTGCAGGGGTTATACAGAGCACAGACTGACCACACAGAGATGGGCATGTTGACCAGGAGCTGCAGGGGTTAGACAGAGCACACTCTGGCCACACAGTGATGGGAATGTTGACCAAGAGCTGCTGGGGTTATACAGAGCACAACCTGGCCACACAGAGATGGGCATGTTGACCAGGAGCTGCAGGGGTTAAACAGAGCACTCTCTGGCCATACAGAGATGGGACTATTGACCAGGAGTTGCAGGGGTTATACAGAGCACACCCTGACGACACAGACATGGGACTGTTGACCAGGAGTTACAGGGATTATACAGAGCACACCCTGGCCACACAGAGATGGGAATGTTGACCAGGACCTGCAGGGGTTATACAGATCACACCCTGGCGACACAGATATGGGACTGTTGACCAGGAGCTGCTGGGTTTATACAGAGCACACCCTGGGCACACAGAGATGGGAATGTTGACCAGGAGCTGCAGCGATTAGACAGAGCACAACCTGGCCACACAGTGGTGGGAATATTGACCAGGAGCTGCAGGGGTTATACAGAGCACACCCTGGCCACACAGAGATGGGAAACTTGATCAGGAGCTGCACGGGTGAGACAGAGCACACTCTGGCCACATAGAGATGGGTAAGTTAACCAGGAGCATGGTTTATATAGAGCACACCCTGGTCACACAGAGATGGGAATGTTAACCAGGAGCTGCTGGGGTTATACAGAGCACACCCTGGCCACACACAGATGGGAATGTGGACCACGAGCTGCAGGGGTTATACAGAGCACACACTGGCCGCATAGAGATGGGAATGTTGACCAGGAGCTGCAGGGGTTATACAGTGCACATCGTGGAAAAACAGTGATGGGAATGTTGACCAGGAGTTGCAGGGGTTATACAGAGCACACCCTGGCCACACAGAGATGGGAATGTTGAACAGGAGCTGCTGTGGTTATACAGAGCACACCCTGGACACGCAGAGATGGGAATGTTGACCAGGAGCTGCAGGGGTTACACAGAGCACACCGTGGACAATCAGAAATGGGAATGTTGACCAGGAGTTGCTGTGGTTATACAGAGCACACACTGGTCACGCAGAGATGGGAATGTTGACCAGGAGCTGCTGTGGTTATACAGAGCACGCCCTGGACACGCAGAGATGGGAATGTTGACCAGGATCTGCTGTGGTTATACAGAGCACACCCTGGCCACACATAAATGGGAACGTTGAACTGGAGCTGCAGGGGTTATACAGTGCACACCCTGACCACACAGAGATGGCAATGTTGACCAGGAGCTGCTGTGGTTATACAAAGCACACGCTGGCCACACAGAGATGGGAATGTTGACCTGGAGCTGGAGGGGTTATACAGAGCACACCCTGGCCACACAGAGACGGGAATGTTGATCAGGAGCTGCAGGGGTTATACAGCGCACACCCTGGCCACACAGAGATGGGAATGTTGTCCATGAGCTGCAGGGTTTAAACAGAGCACACCCTGGCCACACAGGGATGGGAATGTTGACCAGGACCTGCAGTGGTTATGCTGAGCACACCCTGGACACGCAGAGATGGGCATGTTGACCAGGAACTGCAGAGGTTATACAGTGCACTCTCTGGCAAAACAGAGATGGGAATGTTGACCAGCAGCTGTTGGCGTTATATAGAGCACACCCTTGCCACGCAGAGATGGGAATGTTGACCAGGAGCTGCAGGGGCTACACAGTGCACACTCTGGCAAAACAGAGATGGGAACGTTGACCAGGAGCTGCTGGTCTGAAACAGAGCTCACCCTGGCCACACAGAGATGGGAATGTAGACCAGGAACTCGTGGGGTAATACAGAGCACACCCTGGCCACACACAGAGATGGGAATATTGACCAGGCGCTGCTGGGGTTATACAGAGCACACCGTGGTAACTCAGAGATGGGAATGTTGAACAGGTGCTCCTGGGGCGCTCCAGTGGACACCCTGTACACGCAGAGATGGGAATGTTGACTAGGAGCTGCAGGGGTTATACAGAGCACACACTGGCCACACAGGAATGGGAATGTTGACCAGGAGCTGCAGAGGTTATACAGAGCACGCCGTGGCCACACAGAGATGGGAATGTTGACAAGGAGCTGCAGTGGTTATACAGAGCACACTCTCGCCACACAGATATGGGAATGTTGACCAGGAGCTGCAGGGGTATACAGAGCACACCCTGGCCACACAGAGATGGGAACGTTGGCCAGGAGCTGCAGGGGTTATACAGAGCACACCCTGGACACGCAGAGATGGAAATGTTCACAAGGAGCTGCAGGGATTATACAGAGCACACCCTGGACACGCAGAGATGGGAATGTTGACCTGGAGCTGCAGCGGTTATACAGAGCACACCCTGGCCACACAGAGATGTGAATGTTGACCAGGAGCTGCAGGAGTTATACAGTGCACACCCTGGCCACACAGAGATGGGAATGTTGACCAGGAGTGCTGGGGATATACAGTTCACAGGCTGGCCACACAGAGATGGGAATGTTGACCAGGAGCAGCCGGGGTTATACAGAGCACACCCTGGCCACACAGAGATGGTAATGTTGACCAGGAGCTGGTGGGGTTATTCAGAGCACACCCTGGCCACACAGAGATGGGAACGTTGACCAGGAGCTGCAGGGGTCATACAGAGCACACCGTGGCCACTCAGAAATGGGAATGTTGACCAGGAGCTGCAGGGGATTTCAGAGCACATCCTGGCAACACTGTGAAGGGAATGTTGACCAGGAGCTCCTGGAGTTATACAGCGCACACCGCGGCCACGCAGAGATGGGAATGTTGAACAGGAGTTGCAGGGGTCATACAGAGTACACCCTGGACACACAGTGATGGAAATGTTGACCAGGAGATGCAGGGGTCATACAGAGCAGACCGTGGCCACTCAGAAATGGGAATGTTGACCAGGAGCTGCAGGGGTTTTCAGAGCACACCCTGGCCACACAGAGATGGGAATGTTGCCCAGGAGTTGCTGAGATAATACAGAGCACACCCTGGCCACACAGAGATGGGAATGTTGACCAGGCGCTGCTGGGGTTATGCAGAGCACACCGTTTCCACTCAGAGATGGGAATATTGACCAGAGCTCCTGGGGCTATACCTTGGACACGCAGAGATGGGATGTTGAACTGGAGCTGCAGGGGTTATACAGAGCACGCCGTGGCCACACAGAGATGGAAATGTTGACAAGGAGCTGCAGTGGTTATACAGAGCACACTCTGTCCACACAGAGATGGGAATGTTGACCAGGAGCAGCAGGGGTATACAGAGCACACCCTGGCCACACAGAGATGGGAACGTTGACCAGGAGCTGCAGGGGTTATACAGAGCACACCCCGGACACGCAGAGATGGGAATGTTCACCAGGAGCTGCAGGGTTTATACAGAGCACACCCTGGACACGCAGAGATGGGAATGCTGACCAGGAGCTGCAGCGGTTATACAGAGCACACCCTGGCCACACAGAGATGTGAATGTTGACCAGGAGCTGCAGGAGTTATACAGTGCACACCCCGGACACGCAGAGATGGGAATGCTGACCAGGAGCTGCAGCGGTTATACAGTGCACACCCTGGCCACTCAGAGATGGGAATGTTGACCAGGAGCTGGTGGGGTTATTCAGAGCACACCCTGGCCACACAGAGATGGGAATGTTGACCAGGAGCTGGTGGGGTTATTCAGAGCACACCCTGGCCACACAGAGATGGGAACGTTGACCAGGAGCTGCAGGGGTCATACAGAGCACATCGTGGCCACTCATAAATGGGAATGTTGACCAAGAGCTGCAGGGGGAATACAGAGCACACGCTGGCTACACAGTGATGGGAATGTTGACCAGGAGATGCAGGGGTCATACAGTGCACACCCTGGCCACTCAGAAATGGGCATGTTGACCAGGAGCTGCAGGGGTTATACAGTGCACACCCTGGCCACACAGAGATGGGAATGTTGAACAGGAGCTGCAGGGGTTATACAGTGCACACCCTGGCCACACAGAGATGGGCATGTTGACCAGGAGCTGCAGGGGTTATACAGTGCACACCCTGGCCACACAGAGATGGGCATGTTGACCAGGAGCTGCAAGGGCTATACAGTGCACACCCTTGACACGAAGAGATGGGAATGTTGACCAGGAGTTGCAGGGGTTATACAGAGCACACCCTGGCCACACAGAGATGGGAATGTTGACCAGGAGCTGCATGGGTTATACAGTGCACACCCTGGCCACACAGAGATGGGCATGTTGACCAGGAGCTGCAAGGGCTATACAGTGCACACCCTTGACACGAAGAGATGGGAATGTTGACCAGGAGTTGCAGGGGTTATACAGAGCACAGCGTGGCCACTCAGAAAAGGGAATGTTGACCAGGAGCTGCTGGGGATTTCAGAGCACACCCTGGCCACACTGTGAAGGGAATGTTGACCAGGAGCTGCAGGGGTTATACAGAGCACACACTGGTCACACAGAGACGGGAATGTTGACCGTGAGCTGCAGGGGTTATAAAGTACACACAGTGGCCACAAAGAGATGGGAATGTTGACCAGGAGCAGCCGGGGTTATACAGAGCACACCCTGGCCACACAGAGATGGGAATGTTGAACAGGAGCTGCAGGGGATTTCAGAGCACATCCTGGCAACACTGTGAAGGGAATGTTGACCAGGAGCTCCTGGAGTTATACAGCGCACACCGCGGCCACGCAGAGATGGGAATGTTGAACAGGAGCTGCAGGGGTCATACAGAGTACACCCTGGACACACAGTGATGGAAATGTTGACCAGGAGATGCAGGGGTCATACAGAGCAGACCGTGGCCACTCAGAAATGGGAATGTTGACCAGGAGCTGCAGGGGTTTTCAGAGCACACCCTGGCCACACAGAGATGGGACTGTTGACCAGGAGTTGCAGGGGTTATACAAACCACACCCTGGCCTTAAAGAGATGGGAATGTTGACCAGGAGCCGCATTTATACAGAGCAACCCTGGCCACACATAGATGGGAATGTTGACCAGGAGCTCCTGGAGTTATACAGCGCACACCGCGGCCAGGCAGAGATGGGAATGTTGAACAGGAGCTGCAGGGGTCATACAGAGTACACCCTGGACACACAGTGATGGAAATGTTGACCAGGAGATGCAGGGGTCATACAGAGCAGACCGTGGCCACTCAGAAATGGGAATGTTGACCAGGAGCTGCAGGGGTTTTCAGAGCACACCCTGGCCACACAGAGATGGGACTGTTGACCAGGAGTTGCAGGGGTTATACAAACCACACCCTGGCCTTAAAGAGATGGGAATGTTGACCAGGAGCCGCATTTATACAGAGCAACCCTGGCCACACATAGATGGGAATGTTCACCAGGAGCTGCAGGGGTTAGACAGAGTACAGTCTGGCCACACAGACATGGGAATTTTGACCAGGAGCAGGGGTTATATAGAGCACACACTGGCCACACAGAGGTGGGACTGTTGACCAGGAGCTGCTGGGGTTTTCCAGCGCACACCCTGACCACACAGAGCTGGGAATGTTGACCAGGAGCTGCTGGGGTTATACAGAGCACACACTGACCACACAGAGATGGGAATGTTGACCAGGAGCTACATGACTTACACAGAGCACCCCCTGGCCACACAGAGATGGGAATGTTGACCAGGAGCTACATGACTTACACAGAACACACCCTGGCCACACAGAGATGGGAATTTTGACCAGGAGCTGCAGGGGTTATAGAGAGCACACCCTGGCAACACAGAGATGGGAATGTTGACCAGGAGCTGCAGGGGTTATACAGTGCACATCGTGGAAAAACAGTGATGGGAATGTTGACCAGGAGTTGCAGGGGTTATACAGAGCACACCCTGACCACACAGAGATGGGAATGTTGACCAGGAGCTGCAGGGGTTATACAGAGCACACACTGGCCACACAGAGATGGGCATGTTGACCAGGGGCTGCAGGGGTTAGACAGAGCACTGTCTGGCCACACAGTGAAGGGAATGTTGACCAGTAGCTGCTGGGGTTGTACAGAGCACACCCTGGCCACACAGAGATGGGAATGTTGACCAGCAGCTGCAGGGGTTATACAGAGCACACCCTGGCCACACAGAGATGGGCATGTTGACCAGGAGCTGCAGGGGTTAGACAGAGCACACACTGGCCACACAGATATGGGAATGTTGCCCAGGAGCTGCAGGGGTGTACTGAGCACACACTGGCCACACAGAGATGGGACTGTTGACCAGGAGCTGCAGACGTTATACAGAACACACCCTGGCCACACAGAGATGGGAATTTTGACCAGGAGCTGCAGGGGTTATAGAGAGCACACCCTGGCCACACAGAGATGGGAATGTTGACCAGGAGCTGCAGGGGTTATACAGTGCACATCGTGGAAAAACAGTGTTTGGAATGTTGACCAGGAGTTGCAGGGGTTATACAGAGCACACCCTGACCACACAGAGATGGGAATGTTGACCAGGGGCTGCAGGGGTTAGACAGAGCACTGTCTGGCCACACAGTGATGGGAATGTTGACCAGTAGCTGCTGGGGTTGTACAGAGCACACCCTGGCCACACAGAGATGGGCATGTTGACCAGGAGCTGCAGGGGTTAAACAGAGCACAGTCTTGCCATACAGAGATGGGACTGTTGACCAGGAGCTGCAGGGGTTATACAGAGCACACCCTGGCCACACAGAGATGGGAAACTTGATCAGGAGCTGCACGGGTGAGACAGAGCACACTCTGGCCACATAGAGATGGGTATGTTAACCAGGAGCATGGTTTATATAGAGCACACCCTGGTCACACAGAGATGGGAATGTTAACCAGGAGCTGCTGGGGTTATACAGAGCACACCCTGGCCACACACAGATGGGAATGTGGACCACGAGCTGCAGGGGTTATACAGAGCACACACTGGCCGCATAGAGATGGGAATGTTGACCAGGAGTTGCAGGGGTTATACGGAGCACATCCTTACCACACAGTGATGGGAATGTTGACCAGGAGCTGCAGGGGTTATACAGAGCACACACTGGCCACACAGAGATGGGCATGTTGACCAGAAGCTGCAGGGGTTAGACAGAGCACACACTGGCCACACAGAGATGGGAATGTTGCCCAGGAGCTGCAGGGGTGTACTGAGCACACACTGGCCACACAGAGATGGGACTGTTGACCAGGAGTTGCAGAGGTTATATAGAGCACACCTTGGCCACAAAGAGATGGGAATGTTGACCAGGAGCAAAGTTTATACACAGCAACCCTGGCCATACATAGATGGGAATGTTGAGCAGGAGCTGCTGGGATTATACAGAGCATACTTTGGCCACACAGACATGGGAATGTTGACCAGTAGCAGGGGTTATATAGAGCACACACTGGCCACACAGAGATGGGACTGTTGACCAGGAGCTGCTGGGGTTTTCCAGTGCACACCCTGACCACACAGAGCTGGGAATGTTGACCAGAAGCTGCTGGGGTGAAACAGAGCACACTTTGACGACACAGAGATTTGAATGTTGACCAGAAGCTGCAGACGTTATACAGAGCTCACACTGTTCACACAGAGATGGGAATGCTGACCAGGAGCTGCAGGGGTTATAGAGAGCACACCCTGACCACACAGAGATGGGAATGTTGACCAGGAGCTGCAGGGGTTATACAGAGCACACACTGGCCACACAGAGATGGACATGTTGACCAGGGGCTGCAGGGGTTAGACAGAGCACTGTCTGGCCGCACAGTGATGGGAATGTTGACCAGTAGCTGCTGGGGTTGTACAGAGCACACCCTGGCCACACAGAGATGGGCATGTTGACCAGGAGCTGCAGGGGTTAAACAGAGCACACTCTTGCCATACAGAGATGGGACTGTTGACCAGGAGTTGCAGGCGTTATACAGAGCACACTTTGACCACACAGTGATGGGAATGTTGACCAGGAGCTGCAGGGGTTATAAAGAGCACACACTGGCCACACAGAGATGGGCATGTTGACCAGGAGCTGCAGGGGTTAGACAGAGCACACACTGGCCACAAACAAGATGGGAATGTTGCCCAGGAGCTGCAGGGGTGTACTGAGCACACACTGGCCAAACAGAGATGGGACTGTTGACCAGGAGTTGCAGAGGTTATACAGAGCACACGTTGGCCACAAAGAGATGGGCATGTTGACCAGGAGCAGAGTTTATACAGAGCAACCCTGGCCACACATAGATGGGAATGTTGACCAGGAGCTGCAGGGGGTATACAGAGCACACACTGGCCACACAGAGATGGGAATGTTGACCAGGAGCTGCAGGGGGTATACAGAGATCACACTGGCCACACAGAGATGGGACTGTTGACCAGGAGTTGCAGGGGTTAGACAGAGCACTGTCTGGCCACACAGTGATGGGAATGTTGACCAGTAGCTGCTGGGGTTGTACAGAGCACAGTCTTGCCATACAGAGATGGGACTGTTGACCAGGAGTTGCAGGGGTTATACAGAGCACATCCTTACCACACAGTGATGGGAATGTTGACCAGGAGCTGCAGGGGTTATACAGAGCACACACTGGCCACACAGACATGGGAATGTTGACCAGGAGCAGGGGTTATATAGAGCACACACTGGCCACACAGAGGTGGGACTGTTGACCAGGAGCTGCTGGGGTTTTCCAGCGCACACCCTGACCGCACAGAGCTGGGAATGTTGACCAGGAGCTGCTGGGGTTATACAGAGCACCCCCTGGCCACACAGAGATGGGAATGTTGACCAGGAGCTGCAGACGTTATACAGAACACACCCTGGCCACACAGAGATGGGAATTTTGACCAGGAGCTGCAGGGGTTATAGAGAGCACACCCTGGCCACACAGAGATGGGAATGTTGACCAGGAGCTGCAGGGGTTATACAGTGCACATCGTGGAAAAACTGTGATGGGAATGTTGACCAGGAGTTGCAGGGGTTATACAGAGCACACCCTGACCACACAGAGATGGGAATGTTGACCAGGAGCTGCAGGGGTTATACAGAGCACACACTGGCCACACAGAGATGGGCATGTTGACCAGGGGCTGCAGGGGTTAGACAGAGCACTGTCTGGCCACACAGTGATGGGAATGTTGACCAGTAGCTGCTGGGGTTGTACAGAGCACACCCTGGCCACACAGAGATGGGCATGTTGACCAGGAGCTGCAGGGGTTAAACAGAGCACAGTCTTGCCATACAGAGATGGGACTGTTGACCAGGAGTTGCAGGGGTTATACAGAGCACACACTGGCCACACAGAGATGGGCATGTTGACCAGGAGCTGCAGGGGTTAGACAGAGCACACACTGGCCACACAGAGATGGGAATGTTGCCCAGGAGCTGCAGGGGTGTACTGAGCAGACACTGGCCACAAAGAGATGGGAATGTTGACCAGGAGCAGAGTTTATACACAGCAACCCTGGCCATACATAGATGGGAATGTTGAGCAGGAGCTGCTGTGGTTATACAGAGCACACTTTGGCCACACAGACATGGGAATGTTGACCAGTAGCAGGGGTTATATAGAGCACACACTGGCCACACAGAGGTGGGACTGTTGACCAGGAGCTGCTGGGGTTTTCCAGTGCACACCCTGACCACACAGAGCTGGGAATGTTGACCAGGAGCTGCTGGGGTGAAACAGAGCACACTTTGACGACACAGAGATTTGAATGTTGACCAGAAGCTGCAGACGTTATACAGAGCTCACACTGTTCACACAGAGATGGGAATGCTGACCAGGAGCTGCAGGGGTTATAGAGAGCACACCCTGGCCACACAGAGATGGGAATGTTGACCAGGAGCTGCAGGGGTTATACAGTGCACATCGTGGAAAAACAGTGATGGGAATGTTGACCAGGAGTTGCAGGGGTTATACAGAGCACATCCTGACCACACAGAGATGGGAATGTTGACCAGGAGCTGCAGGGGTTATACAGAGCACACACTGGCCACACAGAGATGGGCATGTTGACCAGGGGCTGCAGGGGTTAGACAGAGCACTGTCTGGCCACACAGTGATGAGAATGTTGACCAGTAGCTGCTGGGGTTGTACAGAGCACACCCTGGCCACACAGAGATGGGCATGTTGACCAGGAGCTGCAGGGGTTAGACAGAGCACACTCTTGCCATACAGAGATGGGACTGTTGACCAGGAGTTGCAGGCGTTATACAGAGTACACTTTGACCACACAGTGATGGGAATGTTGACCAGCAGCTGTAGGGGTTATACAGAGCACACACTGGCCACACAGAGATGGGCATGTTGACCAGGAGCTGCAGGGGTTAGACAGAGCACACACTGGCCACAAAAGAGATGGGAATGTTGCCCAGGAGCTGCAGGGGTGTACTGAGCACACACTGGCCACACAGAGATGGGACTGTTGACCAGGAGTTGCAGAGGTTATACAGAGCACACCTTGGCCACAAAGAGATGGGAATGTTGACCAGGAGCAGAGTTTATACAGAGCAACCCTGGCCACACATAGATGGGAATGTTGAGCAGGAGCTGCTGGGGTTATACAGAGCACACTTTGGCCACACAGACATGGGAATGTTGACCAGTAGCAGGGGTTATATAGAGCACACACTGGCCACACAGAGGTGGGACTGTTGACCAGGAGCTGCTGGGGTTTTCCAGTGCACACCCTGACCACACAGAGCTGGGAATGTTGACCAGGAGCCGCTGGTGTGAAACAGAGCACACTTTGACGACACAGAGATTTGAATGTTGACCAGAAGCTGCAGACGTTATACAGAGCTCACACTGTTCACACAGACATGGGAATGTTGACCAGGAGCTGCAGGGGTTATACAGAGCACAGACTGACCACACAGAGATGGGCATGTTGACCAGGGGCTGCAGGGGTTAGACAGAGCACACTCTGGCCACACAGTGATGGGAATGTTGACCAGGAGCTGCTGGGGTTATACAGAGCACAACCTGACCACACAGAGATGGGCATGTTGACCAGGAGCTGCAGGGGTTAAACAGAGCACTCTCTGGCCATACAGAGATGGGACTATTGACCAGGAGTTGCAGGGGTTATACAGGACACACCCTGACGACACAGACATGGGACTGTTGACCAGGAGTTACAGGGATTATACAGAGCACACCCTGGCCACACAGAGATGGGAATGTTGACCAGGACCTGCAGGGATTATACAGAGCACACCCTGGCGACACAGATATGGGACTGTTGACCAGGAGCTGCTGGGTTTATACAGAGCACACCCTGGCCACACAGAGATGGGAATGTTGACCAGGAGCTGCAGAGATTATACAGAGCACAACCTGGCCACAAAGTGGTGGGAATATTGACCAGGAGCTGCAGGGGTTATACAGAGCACACCCTGGCCACACAGAGATGGGAAACTTGATCAGGAGCTGCACGGGTGAGACAGAGCACACTCTAACCACATAGAGATGGGTATGTTAACCAGGAGCATGGTTTATATAGAGCACATCCTGGCCACGCAGTGATGGGAATGTTGATCAGGAGCCACTGGGGTTATACAGAGCACTCCCTGGCCACACACAGATGGGAATGTCGAACAGGAGCTGCAGGGGTTATACAGAGCACACCCTGGTCACACAGAGATGGGAATGTTAACCAGTAGCTGCTGGGGTTATACAGAGCACACCCTGGCCACACACAGATGGGAATGGGGACCACGAGCTGCAGGGGTTATACAGAGAACACGCTGGCAGCACAGAGATGGGAATGTTGACCAGGAGCTGCAGGGGTTATACAGTGCACATCGTGGAAAAACAGTGATGGGAATGTTGACCAGGAGTTGCAGGGGTTATACAGAGCACACCCTGACCACACAGAGATGGGAATGTTGACCAGGAGCTGCAGGGGTTATACAGAGCACACACTGGCCACACAGAGATGGGCATGCTGACCAGGGGCTGCAGGGGTTAGACAGAGCACTGTCTGGCCACACAGTGATGGGAATGTTGACCAGTAGCTGCTGGGGTTGTACAGAGCACACCCTGGCCACACAGAGATGGGCATGTTGACCAGGAGCTGCAGGGGTTAAACAGAGCACACCCTGGCCACACAGAGATGGGAATGTTGACCAGGAGCTGCAGGGGTTATACAGTGCACATCGTGGAAAAACAGTGATGGGAATGTTGACCAGGAGTTGCAGGGGTTATACAGAGCACACCCTGACCACACAGAGATGGGCATGTTGACCAGGAGCTGCAGGGGTTAGACAGAGCACACACTGGCCACACAGAGATTGGAATATTGCCCAGGAGCTGCTGGGGTGTACTGAGCACACACTGGCCACACAGAGATGGGACTGTTGACCAGGAGTTGCAGAGGTTATACAGAGCACACCTTGGCCACAAAGAGATGGGAATGTTGACCAGGAGCAGAGTCTATACACAGCAACCCTGGCCATACATAGATGGGAATATTGAGCAGGACCTGCTGGGGTTATACAGAGCACACTTTGGCCACACAGACATGGGAATGTTGACCAGTAGCAGGGGTTATATAGAGCACACACTGGCCACACAGAGGTGGGACTGTTGACCAGGAGCTGCTGGGGTTTTCCAGTGCACACCCTGACCACACAGAGCTGGGAATGTTGACCAGGAGCTGCTGGGTTGAAACAGAGCACACTTTGACGACACAGAGATTTGAATGTTGACCAGAAGCTGCAGACGTTATACAGAGCTCACACTGTTCACACAGAGATGGGAATGCTGACCAGGAGCTGCAGGGGTTATAGAGAGCACACCCTGGCCACACAGAGGTGGGAATGTTGACCAGGAGATGCAGGGGTTCTACAGTGCACATCGTGGAAAAACAGTGATGGGAATGTTGACCAGGAGTTGCAGGGGTTATACAGAGCACACCCTGACCACACAGAGATGGGAATGTTGACCAGGAGCTGCAGGGGTTATACGGAGCACACACTGGCCACACAGAGATGGGCATGTTGACCAGGGGCTGCAGGGGTTAGACAGAGCACTGTCTGGCCACACAGTGATGGGAATGTTGACCAGTAGCTGCTGGGGTTATACAGAGCACACCCTGGCCACACAGAGATGGGCATGTTGACCAGGAGCTGCAGGGGTTAGACAGAGCACACACTGGCCACAAAAGAGATGGGAATGTTGCCCAGGAGCTGCAGGGGTGTACTGAACACACACTGGCCACACAGAGATGGGACTGTTGACCAGGAGTTGCAGAGGTTATACAGAGCACACCTTGGCCACAAAGAGATGGGAATGTTGACCAGGAGCAGAGTTTATACAGAGCAACCCTGGCCACACATAGATGGGAATGTTGAGCAGGAGCTGCTGGGGTTATACAGAGCACACTTTGGCCACACAGACATGGGAATGTTGA
This sequence comes from Scyliorhinus torazame, assembly GCF_047496885.1. Lineage (NCBI taxonomy): Eukaryota > Metazoa > Chordata > Chondrichthyes > Carcharhiniformes > Scyliorhinidae > Scyliorhinus > Scyliorhinus torazame. Next base: position 327,368 of record NW_027307926.1, on the reverse strand, counting down.
CCAGTAGCAGGGGTTATATAGAGCACACACTGGCCACACAGAGGTGGGACTGTTGACCAGGAGCTGCTGGGGTTTTCCAATGCACACCCTGACCACACAGAGCTGTGAATGTTGACCAGGAGCTGCTGGGGTGAAACAGAGCACACTTTGACGACACAGAGATTTGAATGTTGACCAGAAGCTGCAGACGTTATACAGAGCTCACAGTGTTCACACAGAGATGGGAATGTTGACCAGGAGCTGCAGGGGTTATAGAGAGCACACCCTGGCCACACAGAGATGGGAATGTTGACCAGGAGCTGCAGGGGTTCTACAGTGCACATCGTGGCCAAACAATGATGGGAATGTTGACCTGGAGCTGCAGGGGTTAGACAGAGCACACTCTGGCCACACAGTGATGGGAATGATGACCAGGAGCTGCTGGGGTTATACAGAGCACACCCTGGCCACAAAGAGATGGACAAGTTGACCAGGAGCAGCAGGAGTTATAAAGAGCACACACTGTCCACACAGAGATGGGACTGTTGACCAGAAGTTGCAGGGGTTATACAGAGCACAACCTGGCCACACAGAGATGGGCATGTTGACCAGGAGCTGCAGGGGTTAAACAGAGCACTCTCTGGCCATACAGAGATGGGACTATTGACCAGGAGTTGCAGGGGTTATACAGAGCACACCATGACGACACAGACATGGGACTGTTGACCAGGAGTTACAGGGATTATACAGAGCACACCCTGGCCACACAGAGATGCGAATGTTGACCAGGACCTGCAGGGGTTATACAGAGCACACCCTGGCGACACAGATATGGGACTGTTGACCAGGAGCTGCTGGGTTTATACAGAGCACACCCTGGCCACACAGAGGTGGGAATGTTGACCAGGAGCTGCAGCGATTATACAGAGCACAACCTGGCCACACAGTGGTGGGAATATTGACCAGGAGCTGCAGGGGTTATACAGAGCACACCCTGGTCACACAGAGATGGGAATGTTAACCAGGAGCTGCTGGGGTTATACAGAGCACACCGTGGCCACACACAGATGGGAATGTGGACCACGAGCTGCAGGGGTTATACAGAGCACACACTGGCCGCACAGAAATAGTAATGTTGACCAGGAGCAGGGTTTATACAGAGCACACCCTGGACACACAGAGATTGGAATATTGACCAGGAGCTGCTGGGGTTATACAGAGCACACACTGCCCACACAGAGATGGGACTGTTGACCAGGAGTTGCAGGGGTTATACAGAGCACACCCTCGCCACAAAGAGATGGTAATGTTGACCAGGAGCAGTGTTTATACAGAGCAACCCTGGCGACACATAGATGGAAATGTTGACCAGGAGCTGCAGGGGGTATACAGAGCACACACTGGCCACACAGAGATGAGAATGTTGACCAGGAGCTGCAGGGGGTATACAGAGATCACACTGGCCACACAGAGATGGGACTGTTGACCAGGAGTTGCAGGGGTTATACAGAGATCACAGCTGGCCACAAAGAGATTGGAATATTGACAGGAGCAGTGTTTATACAGAGCAACCCTAGCCACACATAGATGGGAATGTTGACCAGGAGCTGCAGGGGTCATACAGAGCACACTCTGGCCACACAGACATGGGAATGTTGACCAGGAGCAGGGGTTATATAGAGCACACGCTGGCCACACAGAGATGGGACTGTTGACCAGGAGCTGCTGGGGTTCTCCAGTGCACACCCTGACCACACATAACTGGGAATGTTGACCAGGAGCTGCTGGGGTTATACAGAGCACACCCTGGCCACACAGAGATGGGAATGTTGACCAGGAGTTGCATGGGGTTATACAGAGCACACCCTGGCCACACAGAGAATCAAATGTTGACCAGGAGCTGCAGGGGTTATACAGTGCACATCCTGGCCACACAGAGATGGGAATGTTGTCCAGGAGCTGCAGGGGTTTGACAGAGCACACTCTGGCCACACAGTGATGGGAATGATGACCAGGTGCTGCTGGGGTTATGCAGAGCACAGCCTAGCCACACAGAGATGGGCATGTTGACCAGGAGCTGCAGGGGTTAAACAGATCACACCCTGGCCACACAGAGATGGGCATGTTGACCAGGAGCTGCATGATTTATACAGAGCACACACTGGCCACACAGAGATGGGATTGTTGACCAGGAGTTGCAGGGGTTATACAGAGCACACCCTGACCACGCAGAGATGGGAATGTTGACCAGGAGCTGCAGGGGTTATACAGAGCACACACTGGCCACACAGAGATGGGCATGTTGACCAGGAGCTCCAGGGGTTAGACAGAGCACACTCTGGACACACAGTGATGGGAATGTTGACCAGGAGCTGCTGGGGTTATACAGAGCACACACTGGCCACACAGAGATGGGCATGTTGAAAAGGAGCTGCAGGGGTTAGACAGAGCACACTCTGGACACACAGTGATGGGAATGTTGACCAGGAGCTGCTGGGGTTATACTGAGCACACACTGGCCACACAGAGATGGGACTGTTGACCAGGAGTTGCAGGGGTTATACAAAGCAAACCCATGCCAAAAAGAGATGAGAATGTTGACCAGGAGCAGTGTTTATACAGAGCAACCCTGGCCACACATAGATGGGAATGTTGACTAGGAGCTGCAGGTGGTCTACAGAGCACACCCTGGACACACAGAGAAGGGAATGTTGACCAGGAGCTGCCGGGGTTATACAGAGCACACACTGCCCACACAGAGATGGGACTGTTGACCAGGAGTTGCAGGGATTATACAGAGCACACCCTCGCCACAAAGAGATGGGAATGTTGACCAGGAGCAGTGTTTATACAGAGCAACCCTGGCGACACATAGATGGAAATGTTGACCAGGAGCTGCAGGGGGTATACAGAGCACACACTGGCCACACAGAGATGGGAATGTTGACCAGGAGCTGCAGGGGGTATACAGAGATCACACTGGCCACACAGAGATGGGACTGTTGACCAGGAGCTGCAGGGATTATACAGAGCACACCCTGGCCACAAAGAGATTGGAATGTTGACAGGAGCAGTGTTTATACAGAGCAACCCTAGCCACACATAGATGGGAATGTTCACCAGGAGCTGCAGGGGTCATACAGAGCACACTCTGGCCACACAGACATGGGAATGTTGACCAGGAGCAGGGGTTATATAGAGCACACGCTGGCCACACAGAGATGGGACTGTTGACCAGGAGCTGCTGGGGTTCTCCAGTGAACACCCTGACCACACATAACTGGGAATGTTGACCAGGAGCTGCTGGGGTTATACAGAGCACACCCTGGCCACACAGAGATGGGAATGTTGACCAGGAGCTGCAGGGGTTATACAGAGCACACCCGGCCACACAGAGAATCAAATGTTGACCAGGAGCTGCAGGGGTTATACAGTGCACATCCTGGCCACACAGAGATGGGAATGTTGTCCAGGAGCTGCAGGGGTTTGACAGAGCACACTCTGGCCACACAGTGATGGGAATGATGACCAGGTGCTGCTGGGGTTATGCAGAGCACACCCTAGCCACACAGAGATGGGCATGTTGACCAGGAGCTGCAGGGGTTAAACAGATCACACCCTGGCCACACAGAGATGGACATGTTGACCAGGAGCAGCAGGTGGTGTACCGAGCACACACTGGCCACACAGAGATTGGACTGTTGACCAGGAGTTGCAGGGGTTATACAAAGCAAACCCATGCCAAAAAGAGATGAGAATGTTGACCAGGAGCAGTGTTTATACAGAGCAACCCTGGCCACACATAGATGGGAATGTTGACCAGGAGCTGCAGGGGTTATACAGAGCACACCCTGACCAAGCAGAGATGGGAATGTTGACCAGGAGCTGCAGGGGTTATACAGAGCACACACTGGCCACACAGAGATGGGCATGTTGACCAGGAGCTGCAGGGGTTAGACAGAGCACACTCTGGCCACACAGTGATGGGATTGTTGACCAGGAGCTGCTGGGGTTATACAGAGCACACACAGGCCACACAGAGATGGGCATGTTGAAAAGGAGCTGCAGGGGTTAGACAGAGCACACACTGGCCACACAGAGATGGGAATGTTGACCAGGAGCTGCAGGTGGTGTACAGAGCACACACTGGCCACTCAGAGATTGGACTGTTGACCAGGAGTTGCAGGGGTTATACAAAGCAAACCCATGCCAAAAAGAGATGAGAATGTTGACCAGGAGCAGTGTTTATACAGAGCAACCCTGGCCACACATAGATGGGAATGTTGACCAGGAGCTGCAGGGGTTATACAGAGCACAGTCTGGCCACACAGACATGGGAATGTTGACCAGGAGCAGGGGTTATATAGAGCACACACTGGCCACACAGAGGTGGGACTGTTGACCAGGAGCTGCTGGGGTTTTCCAGCGCACACCCTGACCACACAGAGCTGGGAATGTTGACCTGGAGCTGCTGGGGTTATACAGAGCACCCCCTGGCCACACAGAGATGGGAATGTTGACCAGGAGCTGCAGACGTTATACAGAGCACACACTGGCCACACAGAGATGGGAATGTTGACCAGGAGCTGCAGGGGTTATAGAGAGCACACCCTGGCCACACAGAGATGGGAATGTTGACCAGGAGCTGCATGGTTTATACAGTGCACAAAGTGGCCAAACGGTGATGGGAATGTTGACCAGGAGCTGCAGGGGTTAGACAGAGCACACCCTGGCCACACAGAGATGGGCATGTTGACCAGGAGATGCAGGAGTTATACAGAGAACACTCTGGCCACACAGAGAATCAAATGTTGACCAGGAGCTGCAGGGGTTATACAGTGCACATCCTGGCCACACAGAGATGGGAATGTTGTCCAGGAGCTGCAGGGGTTTGACAGAGCACACTCTGGCCACACAGTGATGGGAATGATGACCAGGTGCTGCTGGGGTTATGCAGAGCACACCCTAGCCACACAGAGATGGGCATGTTGACCAGGAGCTGCAGGGGTTAAACAGATCACACCCTGGCCACACAGAGATGGACATGTTGACCAGGAGCAGCAGGTGGTGTACCGAGCACACACTGGCCACACAGAGATTGGACTGTTGACCAGGAGTTGCAGGGGTTATACAAAGCAAACCCATGCCAAAAAGAGATGAGAATGTTGACCAGGAGCAGTGTTTATACAGAGCAACCCTGGCCACACATAGATGGGAATGTTGACCAGGAGCTGCAGGGGTTATACAGAGCACACCCTGACCAAGCAGAGATGGGAATGTTGACCAGGAGCTGCAGGGGTTATACAGAGCACACACTGGCCACACAGAGATGGGCATGTTGACCAGGAGCTGCAGGGGTTAGACAGAGCACACTCTGGCCACACAATGATGGGATTGTTGACCAGGAGCTGCTGGGGTTATACAGAGCACACACTGGCCACACAGAGATGGGCATGTTGAAAAGGAGCTGCAGGGGTTAGACAGAGCACACACTGGCCACACAGAGATGGGAATGTTGACCAGGAGCTGCAGGTGGTGTACAGAGCACACACTGGCCACTCAGAGATTGGACTGTTGACCAGGAGTTGCAGGGGTTATACAAAGCAAACCCATGCCAAAAAGAGATGAGAATGTTGACCAGCAGCAGTGTTTATACAGAGCAACCCTGGCCACACATAGATGGGAATGTTGACCAGGAGCTGCAGGGGTTATACAGAGCACAGTCTGGCCACACAGACATGGGAATGTTGACCAGGAGCAGGGGTTATATAGAGCACACGCTGGCCACACAGAGGTGGGACTGTTGACCAGGAGCTGCTGGGGTTTTCCAGCGCACACCCTGACCACACAGAGCTGGGAATGTTGACCTGGAGCTGCTGGGGTTATACAGAGCACCCCCTGGCCACACAGAGATGGGAATGTTGACCAGGAGCTGCAGACGTTATACAGAGCACACACTGGCCACACAGAGATGGGAATGTTGACCAGGAGCTGCAGGGGTTATAGAGAGCACACCCTGGCCACACAGAGATGGGAATGTTGACCAGGAGCTGCATGGTTTATACAGTGCACAAAGTGGCCAAACGGTGATGGGAATGTTGACCAGGAGCTGCAGGGGTTAGACAGAGCACACCCTGGCCACACAGAGATGGGCATGTTGACTAGGAGATGCAGGAGTTATACAGAGAACACTCTGGCCACACAGAGATGGGCATGTTGACCAGGGGCTGCAGGGGTTAGACAGAGCACACTCTGGCCACACAGCGATGGGAATGTTGACCTGGAGCTGCTGTGGTTAAACAGAGCACACTCTGGCCATACAGAGATGGGACTGTTGACCAGGAGTTGCAGGCGTTATACAGAGCACACCCTGACCACACAGTGATGGGAATGTTGACCAGGAGCTGCAGGGGTTATACAGAGCACACACTGGCCACACAGAGATGGGAATGTTGACCAGGAGCTGCAGGGGGTGTACAGAGCACACACTGGCCACACAGAGATGGGACTGTTGACCAGAAGTTGCAGAGGTTATACAGAGCACACCCTGGCCACAAAGAGATGGGAATGTTGACCAGGAGCAGTGTTTATACAGAGCAACCCTGGCCACACATAGATGGGAATGTTGACCAGGAGCTGCAGGGGTTATACAGAGCACACTTTGGCCACACAGACATGGGAATGTTGACCAGGAGCAGGGGTTATATGGAGCACACACTGGCCACACAGAGGTGGGACTGTTGACCAGGAGCTGCTGGGGTTTTCCAGTGCACACACTGACCACACAGAGCTGGGAATGTTGACCAGGAGCTGCTGGGGTTATACAGAGCACATTCTGACGACACAGAGATGGGAATAATGACCAGGAGCTGCAGACGTTATACAGAGCACACACTGGTCACACAGAGATGGGAATGTTGACCAGGAGCTACAGGGGTTATAGAGAGGGCAGCACGGTAGCCTTCTGGATAGCACAAATGCTTCACAGCTCCAGGGCCCAGGTTCGATTCCGGCTTGGGTCACTGTCTGTGCGGAGTCTGCACTACCTCCCCGTGTGTGCGTGGGTTTCCTCCGGGTGCTCCGGTTTCCTCCCACAGTCCAAAGATGGGCGGGTTAGGTGGATTGGCCATGCTAAATTGCCCATAGTGTCCAAAATTGCCCTTAGTGTAAGGTGGGGTTACTGGGTTATGGGGATAGGGTGGAGGTGTGGACCTTGTGTAGGGTGCTCTTTCCAAGAGCCGGTGCAGACTCGATGGACCGAATGGCCTCCTTCTGCACAGTAAATTCTATGAAAGCTATGATAGAGCACACCCTGGCCACACAGAGATGGGAATGTTGACCAGGAGCTGCAGGGGTTATACAGTGCACATCGTGGCCAAACAATGATGGGAATGTTGACCAGGACCTGCAGGGGTTTGACAGAGCACACCCTGGCCACACAGAGATGGACAAGTTGACCAGGAGCTGCAGGAGTTATAAAGAGCACACACTGTCCACACAGAGATGGGAATGTTGACCAGAAGTTGCAGGGGTTATACAGAGCACACCCAGACCACACAGAGATGGGAATGTTGACCAGGAGCTCCAGGGGTTATACAGAGCACACCATGGACACACAGAGATGGGCATGTTGACCAGGGGCTGCAGGGATTAGACAGAGCACACTCTGGCCATACAGAGATGGGAGTGTTGAACAGGAGTTGCAGGGGTTATACAGAGCACACCCTGACCACACATAGATGGGAATGTTGACCAGGAGCTGCAGTGGTTATACAGAGCAGACCCTGGCCACACAGAGGTGGGCATGTTGACCAGGAGCTGCTGGGTTTATACAGAGCACACCCTGGCCACACAGAGGTGGGCATGTTGACCAGGAGCTGCTGGGTTTATACAGAGCACACACTGGCCACACAGAGATGGGACTGTTGACCAGGAGTTGCAGGGGTTATACAGAGCACACCCTGACCACACAGAGATGGGAATGTTGACCAGGAGCTGCAGGGGTTATACAGAGCACACACTGGCCACACAGAGATGGGCATGTTGACCAGGAGCTGCAGGGGTTAGATAGAGCACACTCTGGCCACACAGTGATGGGAATGTTGACCAGGAGCTGCTGGGGTTATACAGAGCACAACCTGGCCACACAGAGATGGGCATGTTGACCAGGAGCTGCAGGGGTTAAACAGAGCACTCTCTGGCCATACAGAGATGGGACTATTGACCAGGAGTTGCAGGGGTTATACAGAGCACACCCTGACCACACAGACATGGGACTGTTGACCAGGAGTTACAGGGATTATACAGAGCACACCCTGGCCACACAGAGATGGCAATGTTGACCACGACCTGCAGGGGTTATACAGAGCACACCCTGGCGACACAGATATGGGACTGTTGACCAGGAGCTGCTGGGTTTATACAGAGCACACCCTGGCCACACAGAGATGGGAACGTTGACCAGGAGCTGCAGCGATTATACAGAGCACAACCTGGCCACACAGTGGTGGGAATATTGACCAGGAGCTGCAGGGGTTATACAGAGCACACCCTGGCCACACAGAGATGGGAATCTTGATCAGGAGCTGCACGGGTGAGACAGAGCACACTCTGGCCACATAGAGATGGGAATGTTAACCAGGAGCATGGTTTATATGGAGCACACCCTGGCCAAGCAGTGATGGGACTGTTGATCAGGAGCCACTGGGGTTATACAGAGCACTCCCTGGCCACACACAGATGGGAATGTCGAACAGGAGCTGCAGGGGTTATACAGAGCACACCCTGGACACACAGAGATGGGAATGTTGACCAGGAGCTGCTGGGGTTATACAGAGCACACCCTGGCCACACACAGATGGGACTGTTGACCAGGAGTTGCAGGGGTTATACAGAGCACACCCTCGCCACAAAGAGATGGGAATGTTGACCAGGAGCAGTGTTTATACAGAGCAACCCTGGCGAAACATAGATGGAAATGTTGCCCAGGAGCTGCAGGAGTTATACAGAGACCACACTGGCCACACAGAGATGGGACTGTTGACCAGGAGTTGCAGGGGTTATACAGAGATCATCCTGGCCACAAAGAGATGGGAATGTTGACAGGAGCAGTGTTTATACAGAGCAACCCTAGCCACACATAGATGGGAATGTTGACCAGGAGCTGCAGGGGCCATACAGAGCACACTCTGGCCACACAGACATGGGAATGTTGACCAGGAGCAGGGGTTATATAGAGCACACGCTGGCCACACAGAGATGGGACTGTTGACCAGGAGCTGCTGGGGTTTTCCAGTGCACACCCTGACCACACATAACTGGGAATGTTGACCAGGAGCTGTTGGGGTTATACAGAGCACACTCTGGCCACACAGAGATGGGAATGTTGACCAGGAGCTGCCGGGGTTATACAGAGCACACCCTGGACACACAGAGATGGGAATGTTGACCAGGAGCTGCTGGGATTAGACAGAGCACATCGTGGCCACACAGAGATGGGACTGTTGACCAGGAGTTGCAGTAATTATACAGAGCACACCCTGTCCACACAGAAATGGGCATGTTGAACAGGAGCTGCAGGAGTTATACAGAGCACACTCTGGCCACACTGAGATGGGAATGTTGACCAGGAGCTGATGGGCTTAGACAGAGCACATTGTGGCCACACAGTGATGGGAATGTTCATCAGGAGCTGCTGGGGTTATACAGAGCACACCCTGGCCACACACAGATGGGAATGTCGAACAGGAGCTGCAGGGGTTATACAGAGCAAACCCTGGCCACACAGAGATAGTAATGTTGACCAGGAGCAGCGTTTAGACAGAGCACACCCTGGACACAAAGAGATGGGAATTTGGACCAGGAGCTGCCGGGGTTAGACAGACCACACCCTGGCCACACAGAGATGGGAATGTTGACCAGGAGCTGCAGAAGTTATACAGAGCACACACTGGCCACACAGAGATGGGAATTTTGACCAGGAGCTTCAGGGGGTATATAGAGCACACACTGGCCACACAGAGATGGGACTGTTGACCATGATTTGCAGGGGTTATACAGAGCACACCCTGGCCACAAAGAGATGGGAATGTTGACCAGGAGCAGTGTTTATACAGAGCAACCCTGGCCACACGTAGATGGGAATGTTGTCCAGGAGCTGCAGGGGTTATACAGAGCACACTCTGGCCACACACAGATGGGAATGTTGACCAGAAGTTGCAGGGTTTATACAGAGCACACCCAGACCACACAGAGATGGGAATGTTGACCAGGAGCTCCAGGGGTTATACAGAGCACACCCTGGACACACAGAGATGGGCATGTTGACCAGGGGCTGCAGGGGTTAGACAGAGCACACTCTGGCCATACAGAGATGGGAGTGCTGAACAGGAGTTGCAGGGGTTATATAGAGCACACCCTGACCACACATAGATGGGAATGTTGACCAGGAGCTGCAGTGGTTATACAGAGCAGACCCTGGCCACACAGAGGTGGGCATGTTGACCAGGAGCTGCTGGGTTTATACAGAGCACACCCTTGCCACACAGAGGTGGGCATGTTGACCAGGAGCTGCTGGGTTTATACAGAGCACACACTGGCCACACAGTGATGGGACCGTTGACCAGGAGATGCAGGGGTTATACAGAGCACACCCTGACCACACAGAGATGGGAATGTTGACCAGGAGCTGCAGGGGTTATACAGAGCACACACTGGCCACACAGAGATGGGCATGTTGACCAGGAGCTGCAGGGGTTAGATAGAGCACACTCTGGCCACACAGTGATGGGAATGTTGACCAGGAGCTGCTGGGGTTAACAGAGCACAACCTGGCCACACAGAGATGGGCATGTTGACCAGGAGCTGCAGGGGTTAAACAGAGCACTCTCTGGCCATACAGAGATGGGACTATTGACCAGGAGTTGCAGGGGTTATACAGAGCACACCCTGCCCACACAGACATGGGACTGTTGACCAGGAGCTCCAGGGGTTATACAGAGCACACCCTGGACACACAGAGATGGGCATGTTGACCAGGGGCTGCAGGGGTTAGACAGAGCACACTCTGGCCATACAGAGATGGGAGTGCTGAACAGGAGTTGCAGGGGTTATATAGAGCACACCCTGACCACACATAGATGGGAATGTTGACCAGGAGCTGCAGTGGTTATACAGAGCAGACCCTGGCCACACAGAGGTGGGCATGTTGACCAGGAGCTGCTGGGTTTATACAGAGCACACCCTTGCCACACAGAGGTGGGCATGTTGACCAGGAGCTGCTGGGTTTATACAGAGCACACACTGGCCACACAGTGATGGGACCGTTGACCAGGAGTTGCAGGGGTTATACAGAGCACACCCTGACCACACAGAGATGGGAATGTTGACCAGGAGCTGCAGGGGTTATACAGAGCACACACTGGCCACACAGAGATGGGCATGTTGACCAGGAGCTGCAGGGGTTAGATAGAGCACACTCTGGCCACACAGTGATGGGAATGTTGACCAGGAGCTGCTGGGGTTAACAGAGCACAACCTGGCCACACAGAGATGGGCATGTTGACCAGGAGCTGCAGGGGTTAAACAGAGCACTCTCTGGCCATACAGAGATGGGACTATTGACCAGGAGTTGCAGGGGTTATACAGAGCACACCCTGCCCACACAGACATGGGACTGTTGACCAGGAGTTACAGGGATTATACAGAGCACACCCTGGCCACACAGAGGTTGCAATGTTGACCAGGACCTGCAGGGGTTATACAGAGCACACCCTGGCGACACAGATATGGGACTGTTGACCAGGAGCTGCTGGGTTTATACAGAGCACACCCTGGCCACACCGAGATGGGAATGTTGACCAGGAGCTGCAGCGATTATACAGAGCACAACCTGGCCACACAGTGATGGGAATATTGACCAGGAGCTGCAGGGGTTATACAGAGCACACCCTGGCCACACAGAGATGGGAATCTTGATCAGGAGCTGCACGGGTGAGACAGAGCACACTCTGACCACATAGAGATGGGAATGTTAACCAGGAGCATGGTTTATATAGAGCACACCCTGGCCAAGCAGTGATGGGACTGTTGATCAGGAGCCACTGGGGTTATACAGAGCACTCCCTGGCCACACACAGATGGGAATGTCGAACAGGAGCTGCAGGGGTTATACAGAGCACACCCTGGACACACAGAGATGGGAATGTTGACCAGGAGCTGCTGGGGTTATACAGAGCACACCCTGGCCACACACAGATGGGACTGTTGACCAGGTGTTGCAGGGGTTATACAGAGCACACCCTCGCCACAAAGAGATGGGAATGTTGACCAGGAGCAGTGTTTATACAGAGCAACCCTGGCGACACATAGATGGAAATGTTGACCAGGAGCTGCAGGGGGTATACAGATCACACACTGGCCACACAGAGATGGGAATGTTGACCAGGAGCTGCAGGGGTTATACAGAGCAAACTCTGGCCACACGGAGATGGGAATGTTGACCAGGAGCTGCAGGGGTTATAGAGAGCACACCCTGGCCACACAGAGATGGGAATGTTGACCAGGAACTGCAGGGGTTCTACAGTGCACATCGTGGCCAAAAAATGATGGGAATGTTGACCAGGAGCTGGAGGGTTATACAGAGCAGACACTGGCCACACAGAGATGGGACTGTTGACCAGGATTTGCAGGGGTTATACAGAGCACACCCTGGCCACAAAGAGATGGGAATGTTGACCAGGAGCAGTGTTTATACAGAGTAACCCTGGCCACACATAGATGGGAATGTTGACCAGGAGCTGCAGGGGTTATACAGAGCACACCCTGGCCACACAGAGCTGGGAATATTGACCAGGAGCTGCTGGGGTTATACAGAGTACACTCTGACCACACAGAGATGGGAATGTTGACCAGGAGCTGCACGACTTATACAGAGCACCCCCTGGCCACACAGAGATGGGAATATTGACCAGGAGCTGGTGGGGTTATGCAGAGCACATCCTGGCCAAACAGAGATGGGACTGTTGACCAGGAGCTGCAGGGGGAATACAGAGCACACACTGGCCACACAGAGATGGGACTGTTGACCAGGAGCTGCAGGGGTTATAGAGAGCACACCCTGGCCACAAAGAGATGGGAATGTTGACCAGGAGCAGTGTTTATACAGAGCAACCCTGGCCACACAGAGATGGGAATGTTGACCAGGAGCTGCAGGGGTTATACAGAGTACACTATGACCTCACAGAAATGGGAATGTTGACCAGGAGCTGCACGACTTATACAGAGCACCCCCTGGCCACACAGAGATGGGAATGTTGACCAGGCGCTGCAGGGGTTATACAGAGCACACCCTGTCCACACAGAGATGGGAATGTTGACTAGGAGCTGCAGGGGTTATACAGTGCACATCCTGACCAAACAGAGATGCGACTATTGACTAGGAGCTGCAGGGGTTATACAGTGCACATCCTGGCCAAACAGAGATGGGACTGTTGACCAGGAGCTGCAGTGGGAATACAGAGCACACACTGGCCGCACAGAGATGGGCATGTTGACCAGGAGCTGCAGTGGTTAAACAGAGCACACTCTGGCCATACAGAGATGGGACTGTTGAACAGGAGTTACAGGGGTTATACAGAGCACACCCTGACCACACATAGATGGGAATGTTGACCAGGAGCTGCAGTGGTTATACAGAGCACACCCTGGCCACACAGAGGTGGGCATGTTGTCCAGGAGCTGCATGGGTTTTCAGAGCACACACTGGTCATACAGAGATGGGACTGTTGACCAGGAGTTGCAGGGGTTATACAGAGCACACCCTGGCCAAACAGAGATGGGAATGTTGACCAGGAGCTGCAGGGGTTATACAGATCACACCCTGGCAACAGAGAGATGGGAATGCAGACCATGAGCTGCAGGGGTTATACAGTGCACACCCTGACCACACACAGAGATGGGAATGTTGACCAGGAGCTGCAGGGGTTATACAGATCACACCCTGGTCACACAGAGATGGGCATGTTGACCAGGGGCTGCATGATTTATACAGAGCACACACTGGCCACACAGAGATGGGACTGTTGACCAGGAGCTGCAGGGGTTATACAGAGCACACACTGGCCACACAGAGATGGACATGTTGACCAGGATCTGCAGGGGTTAGACAGAGCACACTCTGGCCACACAGAGATGGGACTGTTGACGAGGAGTTGCAGGGGTTATACAGAGCACACCCTGACCACACAGAGATGGGAGTGTTGACCAGGAGCTGCAGGAGTTATACAGAGCAGACATTGGCCACTCAGAGATGGGAATGTTGACCAGGAGCTGCAGTGGTTATACAGAGCACACCCTGGCCACACAGAGGTGGGCATGTTGACCAGGAGCTGCATGAGTTTTCAGAGCACACACTGGCCATACAGAGATGGGACTGTTGACCAGAAGTTGCAGGGGTTATACAGAGCACACCCTGGCCACACAGAGATGGGAATGTTGACCAGGAGCTGCAGGGGTTATACAGATCACACCCTGGCAACAGAGAGATGGGAATGCAGACCATGAGCTGCAGGGGTTATACAGTGCACACCCTGACCACACACAGAGATGGGAATGTTGACCAGGAGTGCAGGGGTTATACAGATCGCACCCTGGCCACACAGAGATGGGCATGTTGACCACGAGCTGCATGATTTATACAGAGCACACACTGGCCACACAGAGATGGGACTGTTGACCAGGTGTTGCAGGGGTTATACAGAGCACACCCTGACCACACAGAGATGGGAATGTTGACCAGGAGCTGCAGGGGTTATATAGAGCACACACTGGCCACACAGAGATGGACATGTTGACCAGGATCTGCAGGTGTTAGACAGAGCACACTCTGGCCACACAGTGATGCGAATGTTGACCAGGAGCTGCTGGGGTTATACAGAGCACACCCTGGCCACACAGAGATGGGCATGTTGACCAGGAGCTGCAGGGGTTAGGCAGAGCACACTCTGGCCACACAGAGATGGGACTGTTGACGAGGAGTTGCAGGGGTTATACAGAGCACACCCTGACCACACAGAGATGGGAGTGTTGACCAGGAGCTGCAGTGGTTATACAGAGCACACCCTGGCCATACAGAGGTGGGCATGTTGACCAGGAGCTGCAGGAGTTATACAGAGCACACATTGGCCACACAGAGATGGGACTGTTGACCAGGAGTTGCAGGGGTTATACAGAGCACACCCTGGATACACATATATGGGAATGTTGACCAGGAGCTGCCGGGGTAATACAGAGCTCACCATGGCCACACAGAGATGGGAATGTTGACCAGGAGCTGCCGGGGTAATACAGAGCTCACCATGGCCACAGAGAGATGGGAATGTTGACCAGGGGCTGCTGGGGTTATACAGAGCACACCCTGGCCACACAGTGATGGACATGTTGACCAGGAGCTGCAGGGGTTAGACAAAGCACACTCTGGCCACACAGTGATGGGAATGTTGACCAGGAGCTGCTGGGGTTATAAAGAGCACACCCTGGCATCACAGAGATGGGCATGTTTACCAGGAGCTGCAGGGGTTAGACAGAGCACACTCTGGCCACACAGAGATGGGACTTTTGACGAGGAGTTGCAGTGGTTATACAGAGCACACCCTGGCCACACAGAGGTGGGACTGTTGACCAGGAGCTGCAGGGGTTATACAGATCACACCCTGGCAACACAGAGATGGGAATGCAGACCATGAGCTGCAGGGGTTATACAGAGCACACCCTGACCACACACAGAGATGGGAATGTTGACCAGGAGCTGCAGGGGTTATACAGATCACACCCTGGCCACACAGAGATGGGCATGTTGACCAGGGGCTGTATGATTTATACAGAGCACACACTGGCCACACAGAGATGGGACTGTTGACCGGGAGTTGCAGGGGTTATACAGAGCACACCCTGACCACACAGAGATGGGAATGTTGACCAGGAGCTGCAGGGGTTATACAGAGCACACACTGGCCACGCAGTGATGGACATGTTGACCAGGAGCTGCAGGGGTTAGACAGAGCACACTCTGGCCACAGATTGATGGGAATGTTGACCAGGAGCTGCTCGGGTTATAAAGAGCACACCCTGGCCACACAGAGATGGGCATGTTGACCAGGAGCTGCAAGGGTTAGACAGAGCACACTCTGGCCACTCAGAGATGGGACTGTTGACGAGGAGTTGCAGGGGTTATACAGAGCACACCCTGAACACACAGAGATGGGAGTGTTGACCATGAGCTGCAGTGGTTATACAGAGCACACCCTGGCCATACAAAGGTGGGTATGTTGACCATGAGCTGCAGGAGTTATACAGAGCACACATTGGCCACACAGAGATGGGACTGTTGACCAGGAGCTGCTGGGGTTTTCCAGAGCACACCCTGACCACACAGAGCTGGGAATATTGACCAGGAGCTGCTGGGGTTATACAGAGTACACTCTGACCACACAGAGATGGGAATGTTGACCAGGAGCTGCACGACTTATACAGAGCAGCCCCTGGCCACACAGAGATGGGAATATTGACCAGGAGCTGGTGGGGTTATACAGTGCACATCCTGGCCAAACAGAGATGGGAATGTTGACTAGGAGCTGCAGGGGTTATACACTGCACATCCTGGCCAAACAGAGATGGGACTGTTGACCAGGAGCTGCAGGGGGAATACAGAGCACACACTGGCCACACAGAGATGGGACTGTTGACCAGGAGCTGCAGGGGTTATACAGAGCACACCCTGGCCACAAAGAGATGGGAATGTTGACCAGGAGCAGTGTTTATACAGAGCAACCCTGGCCACACAGAGATGGGAATGTAGACCAGGAACTGCTGGGGTTATACAGAGTACACTATGACCACACAGAGATGGGAATGTTGACCAGGAGCTGCACGACTTATACAGAGCACCCCCTGGCCACACAGAGATGGGAATGTTGACCAGGCGCTGCAGGGGTTATACAGAGCACACCCTGTCCACACAGAGATGGGAATGTTGACTAGGAGCTGCAGGGGTTATACAGTGCACATCCTGACCAAACAGAGATGCGACTATTGACTAGGAGCTGCAGGGGTTATACAGTGCACATCCTGGCCAAACAGAGATGGGACTGTTGACCAGGAGCTGCAGTGGGAATACAGAGCACACACTGGCCGCACAGAGATGGGCATGTTGACCAGGAGCTGCAGTGGTTAAACAGAGCACACTCTGGCCATACAGAGATGGGACTGTTGAACAGGAGTTACAGGGGTTATACAGAGCACACCCTGACCACACATAGATGGGAATGTTGACCAGGAGCTGCAGTGGTTATACAGAGCACACCCTTGCCACACAGAGGTGGGCATGTTGACCAGGAGCTGCATGAGTTTTCAGAGCACACACTGGTCATACAGAGATGGGATTGTTGACCTGGAGTTGCAGGGGTTATACAGAGCACACCCTGGCCAAACAGAGATGGGAATGTTGACCAGGAGCTGCAGGGGTTATACAGATCACACCCTGGCAACAGAGAGATGGGAATGCAGACCATGAGCTGCAGGGGTTATACAGTGCACACCCTGACCACACACAGAGATGGGAATGTTGACCAGGAGCTGCAGGGGTTATACAGATCACACCCTGGTCACACAGAGATGGGCATGTTGACCAGGAGCTGCATGATTTATACAGAGCACACACTGGCCACACAGAGATGGGACTGTTGACCAGGTGTTGCAGGGGTTATACAGAGCACACCCTGACCACACAGAGATGGGAATGTTGACCAGGAGCTGCAGGGGTTATACAGAGCACACACTGGCCACACAGAGATGGACATGTTGACCACGATCTGCAGGGGTTAGACAGAGCACACTCTGGCCACACAGTGATGGGAATGTTGACCAGGAGCTGCTGGGGTTATACAGAGCACACCCTGGCCACACAGAGATGGGCATGTTGACCAGGAGCTGCAGGGGTTAGACAGAGCACACTCTGGCCACACAGAGATGGGATTGTTGACGAGGAGTTGCAGGGGTTATACAGAGCACACCCTGACCACACAGAGATGGGAGTGTTGACCAGGAGCTGCAAGGGTTATACAGAGCACACCCTGGCCATACAGAGGTGGGCATGTTGACCAGGAGCTGCAGGAGTTATACAGAGCACACATTGGCCACACAGAGATGGGACTGTTGACCAGGAGTTGCAGGGGTTATACAGAGCACACCCTGGATACACAGATATGGGAATGTTGACCAGGAGCTGCCGGAGTAATACAGAGCTCACCATGGCCACACAGAGATGGGAATGTTGACCAGGAGCTGCCGGGGTAATACAGAGCTCACCATGGCCACACAGAGATGGGAATGTTGACCAGGGGCTGCTGGGGTTATACAGAGCGCACAATGGCCACACATAGTTGGGACTGTTGACCAGGAGTTGCAGGTGTTATACAGAGCACACTTTGGTCACACAGTGATGGACATGTTGACCAGGAGCTGCAGGGGTTAGACAGAGCACACTCTGGCCACACAGTGATGGGAATGTTGACCAGGAGCTGCTGGGGTTATAAAGAGCACACCCTGGCATCACAGAGATGGGCATGTTTACCAGGAGCTGCAGGGGTTAGACAGAGCACACTCTGGCCACACAGAGATGGGACTGTTGACGAGGAGTTGCAGTGGTTATACAGAGCACACCCTGGCCACACAGAGGTGGGACTGTTGACCAGGAGCTGCAGGGGTTATACAGATCACACCCTGGCAACACAGAGATGGGAATGCAGACCATGAGCTGCAGGGGTTATACAGAGCACACCCTGACCACACACAGAGATGGGAATGTTGACCAGGAGCTGCAGGGGTTATACAGATCACACCCTGGCCACACAGAGATGGGCATGTTGACCAGGGGCTGCATGATTTATACAGAGCACACACTGGCCACACAGAGATGGGACTGTTGACCAGGAGTTGCAGGGGTTATACAGATCACACCCTGGCCACACAGAGATGGGCATGTTGACCAGGGGCTGCATGATTTATACAGAGCACACACTGGCCACACAGAGATGGGAATGTTGACCGGGAGTTGCAGGGGTTATACAGAGCACACCCTGTCCACACAGAGATGGGAATGTTGACCAGGAGCTGCAGGGGTTATACAGAGCACACACTGGCCACGCAGTGATGGACATGTTGACCAGGAGCTGCAGGGGTTAGACAGAGCACACTCTGGCCACAGAGTGATGGGAATGTTGACCAGGAACTGCTGGGGTTATAAAGAGCACACCCTGGCCACACAGAGATGGGCATGTTGACCAGGAGCTTCAAGGGTTAGACAGAGCACACTCTGGCCACACAGAGATGGGACTGTTGACGAGGAGTTGCAGGGGTTATACAGAGCACACCCTGAACACACAGAGATGGGAGTGTTGACCAGGAGCTGCAGTGGTTATACAGAGCACACCCTGGCCATACAAAGGTGGGTATGTTGACCATGAGCTGCAGGAGTTATACAGAGCACACATTGGCCACACAGAGATGGGACTGTTGACCAGGAGTTGCAGGGGTTAGACAGAGCACACCCTGGCCACACAGATATGGGAATGTTGACCAGGAGCTGCCGGGGTAATACAGAGCTCACCATGGCCACACAGAGATGGAATGTTGACCAGGGGCTGCTGGGGTTATACGGAGCGCACACTGGCCACACATAGTTGGGACTGTTGACCAGGAGTTGCAGGTGTTATACAGTGCACACCCTGGCCACACAGATAAGGGAAAGTTGACCAGGAGCAGTGTTTATACAGATCAACCCTGGCCACACAGAGATGGGAATGTTGACCAGGAGCTGCAGGGGTATATAGAGCACACTTTGGCCACACAGACATGGGAATGTTGACCAGCAGCTGCCGGGGTTATACAGAGCACACCCTGGCCACACAGAGATGGGAATGTTGACCAGGAGCTGCAGGGGTTATACAGAGCACACCCTGCTCACACAGAGATGGGAATGTTGATCAGGAGCTCCACGACTTATACAGAGCACACCCTGGCCACACAGAGATGAGAATGTTGACCAGGAACTGCAGGGGTTATACAGAGCAAACTCTGGCCACACAGAGATGGGAATGTTGACCAGGAGATGTAGGGGTTATAGAGAGCACACACTGGCCACACAGAGATGGGACTGTTGACCAGGATTTGCAGGGGTTATACAGAGCACACCCTGGCCACAAAGAGATGGGAATGTTGACCAGGAGCAGTGTTTATACAGAGTAACCCTGGCCACACATAGATGGGAATGTTGACCAGGAGCTGCAGGGGTTATACAGAGCACACTCTGGCCACACAGACATGGGAATGTTGACCAGTAGCAGGGGTCTTATAGAGCACACACTGGCCACACAGAGATGGGACTGTTGACCAGGAGCTGCTGGGGTTTTCCAGAGCACACCCTGACCACACAGAGCTGGGAATATTGACCAGGAGCTGCTGGGGTTATACAGAGTACACTCTGACCACACAGAGATGGGAATGTTGACCAGGAGCTGCACGACTTATACAGAGCACCCCCTGGCCACACAGAGATGGGAATGTTGACCAGGAGCTGCAGGGGTTATACAGAGCACACCCTGTCCACACAGAGATGGGAATGTTGACTAGGAGCTGCAGGGGTTATACAGTGCACATCCTGGCCAAACAGAGATGGGAATGTTGACTAGGAGCTGCAGGGGTTATACAGTGCACATCCTGGCCAAACAGAGATGGGACTGTTGACCAGGAGCTGCAGGGGGAATACAGAGCACACACTGGCCACACAGAGATGGGACTGTTGACCAGGAGCTGCTGGGGTTATAGAGAGCACACCCTGGCCACAAAGAGATGGGAATGTTGACCAGGAGCAGTGTTTATACAGAGCAACCCTGGCCACACAGAGATGGGAATGTTGACCAGGAGCTGCTGGGGTTATACAGAGTATACTATGACCACACAGAGATGGGAATGTTGACCAGGAGCTGCACGACTTATACAGAGCACCCCCTGGCCACACAGAGATGGGAATGTTGACCAGGAGCTGCAGGGGTTATACAGAGCACACCCTGTCAACACAGAGATGGGAATGTTGACTAGGAGCTGCAGGGGTTATACAGTGCACATCCTGACCAAACAGAGATGCGACTATTGACTAGGAGCTGCAGGGGTTATACAGTGCACATCCTGGCCAAACAGAGATGGGACTGTTTACCAGGAGCTGCAGGGGGAATACAGAGCACACACTGGCCGCACAGAGATGGGCATGTTGACCAGGAGCTGCAGTGGTTAAACAGAGCACACTCTGGCCATACAGAGATGGGAATGTTGAACAGGAGTTACAGGGGTTATACAGAGCACACCCTGACCACACATAGATGGGAATGTTGACCAGGAGCTGCAGTGGTTATACAGAGCACACCCTGGCCACAAAAATGTGGGCATGTTGACCAGGAGCTGCATGAGTTTTCAGAGCACACACTGGCCATACAGAGATGGGAATGTTGACCAGGAGTTGCAGGGGTTATACAGAGCACACCCTGGCCACACAGAGATGGGAATGTTGACCAGGAGCTGCAGGGGTTATACAGATCACACCCTGGCAACAGAGAGATGGGAATGCAGACCATGAGCTGCAGGGGTTATACAGTGCCCACCCTGACCACACACAGAGATGGGAATGTTGACCAGGAGCTGCAGGGGTTATACAGTTCACACCCTGGCCACACAGAGATGGGCATGTTGACCAGGAGCTGCATGATTTATACAGAGCACACACTGGCCACACAGAGATGGGACTGTTGACCAGGAGTTGCAGGGGTTATACAGAGCACACCCTGACCACACAGAGATGGGAATGTTGACCAGGAGCTGCAGGGGTTATACAGAGCACACACTGGCCACACAGAGATGGACATGTTGACCAGGATCTGCAGGGGTTAGACAGAGCACACTCTGGCCACACAGTGATGGGAATGTTGACCAGGAGCTGCTGGGGTTATACGGAGCACACCCTGGCCACACAGAGATGGACATGTTGACCAGGATCTGCAGGGGTTAGACAGAGCACACTCTGGCCACACAGTGATGGGAATGTTGACCAGGAGCTGCTGGGGGTATACAGAGCACACCCTGGCCACTCAGAGATGGGCATGTTGACCAGGAGCTGCAGGGGTTATACAAAGCACACCCTGACCACACAGAGATGGGAATGTTGACCAGGAGCTGCAGGGGTTATACAGAGCAACCCTGGCCACACAGAGATGGGAATGTTGACCAGGAGCTGCAGGGGTTAGACAGAGCACACTCTGGCCACACAGAGATGGGACTGTTGACGAGGAGTTGCAGGGGTTATACAGAGCACACCCTGACCACACAGAGATGGGAGTGTTGACCAGGAGCTGCAGTGGTTATACAGAGCACACCCTGGCCATACAGAGGTGGGCATGTTGACCAGGAGCTGCAGGAGTTATACAGAGCACACATTGGCCACACAGAGATGGGACTGTTGACCAGGAGTTGCAGGGGTTATACAGAGCACACCCTGGCTACTCAGATATGGGAATGTTGACCAGGAGCTGCCGGGGTAATACAGAGCTCACCATGGCCACACAGAGATGGAATGTTGACCAGGGGCTGCTGGGGTTATACGGAGCACACCCTGCTCACACAGAGATGGGAATGATGATCAGGAGCTGCACGACTTATACAGAGCACACCCTGGCCACACAGAGATGGGAATGTTGACCAGGAGCAGTGTTTATACAGAGCAACCCTGGCCACAAAGAGATGGGAATGTTGACCAGGAGCTGCTGGGGTTATACAGAATACACTATGACCACACAGAGATGGGAATGTTGACCAGGAGCTGCACGACTTATACAGAGCACCCTCTGGCCACACAGAGATGGGAATGTTGACTAGGAGCTGCAGGGGTTATACAGTGCACATCCTGACCAAACAGAGATGCGACTATTGACTAGGAGCTGCAGGGGTTATACAGTGCACATCCTGGCCAAACAGAGATGGGACTGCTGACCAGGAGCAGCAGGGGGAATACAGAGCACACACTGGCCGCACAGAGATGGGCATGTTGACCAGGAGCTGCAGTGGTTAAACAGAGCACACTCTGGCCATACAGAGATGGGAATGTTGAACAGGAGTTACAGGGGTTATACAGAGCACACCCTGACCACACATAGATGGGAATGTTGACCAGGAGCTGCAGTGGTTATACAGAGCACACCCTGGCCACACAGAGGTGGGCATGTTGACCAGGAGCTGCATGAGTTTTCAGAGCACACACTGGCCATACAGAGATGGGAATGTTGACCAGGAGTTGCAGGGGTTATACAGAGCACACCCTGGCCACACAGAGATGGGAATGTTGACCAGGAGCTGCAGGGGTTATACAGATCACACCCTGGCAACAGAGAGATGGGAATGCAGACCATGAGCTG
Organism: Scyliorhinus torazame; assembly: GCF_047496885.1. Lineage (NCBI taxonomy): Eukaryota > Metazoa > Chordata > Chondrichthyes > Carcharhiniformes > Scyliorhinidae > Scyliorhinus > Scyliorhinus torazame. The sequence goes on along the minus strand of NW_027307926.1, from coordinate 303,876 downwards.
CAGGGGTTATACAGTGCCCACCCTGACCACACACAGAGATGGGAATGTTGACCAGGAGCTGCAGGGGTTATACAGTTCACACCCTGGCCACACAGAGATGGGCATGTTGACCAGGAGCTGCATGATTTATACAGAGCACACACTGGCCACACAGAGATGGGACTGTTGACCAGGTGTTGCAGGGGTTATACAGAGCACACCCTGACCACACAGAGATGGGAATGTTGACCAGGAGCTGCAGGGGTTATACAGAGCACACACTGGCCACACAGAGATGGACATGTTGACCAGGATCTGCAGGGGTTAGACAGAGCACACTCTGGCCACACAGTGATGGGAATGTTGACCAGGAGCTGCTGGGGTTATACGGAGCACACCCTGGCCACACAGAGATGGACATGTTGACCAGGATCTGCAGGGGTTAGACAGAGCACACTCTGGCCACACAGTGATGGGAATGTTGACCAGGAGCTGCTGGGGGTATACAGAGCACACCCTGGCCACACAGAGATGGGCATGTTGACCAGGAGCTGCAGGGGTTATACAAAGCACACCCTGACCACACAGAGATGGGAATGTTGACCAGGAGCTGCAGGGGTTATACAGAGCAACCCTGGCCACACAGAGATGGGAATGTTGACCAGGAGCTGCAGGGGTTAGACAGAGCACACTCTGGCCACACAGAGATGGGACTGTTGACGAGGAGTTGCAGGGGTTATACAGAGCACACCCTGACCACACAGAGATGGGAGTGTTGACCAGGAGCTGCAGTGGTTATACAGAGCACACCCTGGCCATACAGAGGTGGGCATGTTGACCAGGAGCTGCAGGAGTTATACAGAGCACACATTGGCCACACAGAGATGGGACTGTTGACCAGGAGTTGCAGGGGTTATACAGAGCACACCCTGGCTACTCAGATATGGGAATGTTGACCAGGAGCTGCCGGGGTAATACAGAGCTCACCATGGCCACACGGAGATGGAATGTTGACCAGGGGCTGCTGGGGTTATACGGAGCACACCCTGCTCACACAGAGATGGGAATGTTGATCAGGAGCTGGACGACTTATACAGAGCACACCCTGGCCACACAGAGATGGGAATGTTGACCAGGAGCAGTGTTTATACAGAGCAACCCTGGCCACAAAGAGATGGGAATGTTGACCAGGAGCTGCTGGGGTTATACAGAATACACTATGACCACACAGAGATGGGAATGTTGACCAGGAGCTGCAGGGGTTATACAGAGCACACTCTGTCCACACAGAGATGTGAATGTTGACTAGGAGCTGCAGGGGTTATACAGTGCACATCCTGACCAAACAGAGATGGGAATAATGACTAGGAGCTGCAGGGGTATACAGTGCACATCCTGGCCAAACAGAGATGGGACTGTTGACCAGGAGCTGCAGGGGGAATACAGAGCACACACTGGCCGCACAGAGATGGGCATGTTGACCAGGAGCTGCAGGGGTTAAACAGAGCACACTCTGGCCATACAGGGATGGGACTGTTGAACAGGAGTTACAGGGGTGATACAGAGCACTCCCTGACCACACATAGATGGGAATGTTGACCAGGAGCTGCAGTGGTTATACAGAGCACACCCTGGCCACACAGAGGTGGGCATGTTTACCAGGAGTTGCATGGGTTTTCAGAGCACACACTGGCCATACAGAGATGGGACTTTGACCAGGAGTTGCAGGGGTTATACAGAGCACACCCTGGCCACACCGAGATGGGAATGTTGACCAGGAGCTGCAGGGGTTATACAGATCACACCCTGGCAACAGAGAGATGTGAATGCAGACCATGAGCTGCAGGGGTTATACAGTGCACACCCTGACCACGCACAGAGATGGGAATGTTGACCAGGAGCTGCAGGGGTTATACAGATCACACCCTGGCCACACAGAGATGGGCATGTTGACCAGGAGCTGCATGATTTATACAGAGCACACAATGGCCACACAGAGATGGGACTGTTGACCAGGAGTTGCAGGGGTTATACAGAGCACACCCTGACCACACAGAGATGGGAATGTTGACCAGGAGCTGCAGGGGTTATACAGAGCACACACTGGCCACACAGAGATGGACATGTTGACCAGGATCTGCAGGGATTAGACAGAGCACACTCTGGCCACACCGTGATGGGAATGTTGACCAGGAGCTGCTGGGGTTATACAGAGCCCACCCTGGCCACACAGACATGGGCATGTTGACCAGGAGCTGCAGGGGTTAGACAGAGCACACTCTGGCCACACAGAGATGGGACTGTTGACGAGGAGTTGCAGGGGTTATACAGAGCACACCCTGACCACACAGAGATGGGAGTGTTGACCAGGAGCTGCAGTGGTTATACAGAGCACACCCTGGCCATACAGAGGTGGGCATGTTGACCAGAAGCTGCAGGAGTTATACAGAGCACACATTGGCCACACAGAGATGGGACTGTTGACCAGGAGTTGCAGGGGTAATACAGAGCACACCCTGGCTACTCAGATATGGGACTGTTGACCAGGAGTTGCAGGGGTAATACAGAGCACACCATGGCCACACAGAGATGGAATGTTGACCAGGGGCTGCTGGGGTTATACGGAGCACACCCTGTTCACACAGAGATGGGAATGTTGATCAGGAGCTGCACGACTTATACAGAGCACACCCTGGCCACACAGAGATGGGAATGTTGACCAGGAGCAGTGTTTATACAGAGCAACCCTGGCCACAAAGAGATGGGAATGTTGACCAGGAGCTGCTGGGGTTATACAGAGTACACTATGACCACACAGAGATGGGAATGTTGACCAGGAGCTGCACGACTTATACAGAGCACCCTCTGGCCACACAGAGATGGGAATGTTGACCAGGAGCTGCAGGGGTTATACAGAGCACACTCTGTCCACACAGAGATGTGAATGTTGACTAGGAGCTGCAGGGGTTATACAGTGCACATCCTGACCAAACAGAGATGGGAATAATGACTAGGAGCTGCAGGGGTTACACAGTGCACATCCTGGCCAAACAGAGATGGGACTGTTGACCAGGAGCTGCAGGGGGAATACAGAGCACACACTGGCCATACAGAGATGGGACTGTTGAACAGGAGTTACAGGGGTTATACAGAGCACTCCCTGACCACACATAGATGGGAATGTTGACCAGGAGCTGCAGTGGTTATACAGAGCACACCCTGGCCACACAGAGGTGGGCATGTTGACGAGGATTTGCATGGGTTTTCAGAGCACACACTGGCCATACAGAGATGGGACTTTGACCAGGAGTTGCAGGGGTTATACAGAGCACACCCTGGCCACACCGAGATGGGAATGTTGACCAGGAGCTGCAGGGGTTATACAGATCACACCCTGGCAACAGAGAGATGGGAATGCAGACCATGAGCTGCAGGGGTTATACAGTGCACACCCTGACCACGCACAGAGATGGGAATGTTGACCAGGAGCTGCAGGGGTTATACAGATCACATCCTGGCCACATAGAGATGGGCATGTTGACCAGGAGCTGCATGATTTATACAGAGCACACACTGGACACACAGAGATGGGACTGTTGACCAGGAGTTGCAGGGGTTATACAGAGCACACCCTGACCACACAGAGATGGGAATGTTGACCAGGAGCTGCAGGGGTTATACAGAGCACACACTGGCCACAGAGAGATGGACATGTTAACCAGGATCTGCAGGGATTAGACAGAGCACACTCTGGCCACACAGTGATGGGAATGTTGACCAGGAGCTGCTGGGGTTATACAGAGCCCACCCTGGCCACACAGAGATGGGCATGTTGACCAGGAGCTGCAGGGGTTAGACAGAGCACACTCTGGCCACACAGAGATGGGACTGTTGACGAGGAGTTGCAGGGGTTATACAGAGCACACCCTGACCACACAGAGATGGGAGTGTTGATCAGGAGCTGCAGTGGTTATACAGAGCACAACCTGGCCATACAGAGGTGGGCATGTTGACCAGGAGCTGCAGGCGTTATACACAGCACACATTGGCCACATAGAGATGGGACTGTTGACCAGGAGTTGCAGGGGTTATACAGAGCACACCCTGGATACACAGATATGGGAATGTTGACCAGGAGCTGCCGGGGTAATACAGAGCTCACCATGGCCACACAGAGATGGGAATGTTGACCAGGGGCTGCTGGGGTTATACAGAGCGCACAATGGCCACACATAGTTGGGACTGTTGACCAGGAGTTGCAGGGGTTATACAGTGCACACCCCGGCCACACAGATAAGGGAAAGTTGACCAGGAGCAGTGTTTATACAGAGCAACCCTGGCCACACAGAGATGGGAATGATGACCAGGAGCTGCAGGGGTTATACAGAGCACACTTTGGCCACACAGTGATGGACTTGTTGACCAGGAGCTGCAGGGGTTAGACAGAGCACACTCTGGCCACACAGTGATGGGAATGTTGACCAGGAGCTGCTGGGGTTATAAAGAGCACACCCTGGCCACACAGAGATGGGCATGTAGACCAGGAGCTGCAGGGGTTAGACAGAGCACACTCTGGCCACACATAGTTGGGACTGTTGACCACGAGTTGCAGGTGTTATACAGTGCACACCCTGGCCACACAGATAAGGGAAAGTTGACCAGGAGCAGTGTTTATACCGAGCAACCCTGGCCACGCAGAGATGGGAATGTTGACCAGGAGCTGCAGGGGTTATACAGAGCACACTTTGGCCACACAGACATGGGAATGTTGACCAGCAGCTGCCGGGGTTATACAGAGCACACCCTGGCCACACAGAGATGGGAATGTTGACCAGGAGCTGCAGGGGTTATACAGAGCACACCCTGCTCACACAGAGATGGGAATGTTGATCAGGAGCTGCACAACGTATACAGAGCACACCCTGGCCACACAGAGATGGGAATGTTGACCAGGAGCTGCAGGGGTTATACAGAGCACACTCTGGCCACACAGAGATGGGAATGTTGACCAGGAGCTGCAGGGGTTATAGAGAGCACACCCTGGCCACACAGAGATGGGAATGTTGACCAGGAACTGCAGGGGTACTACAGTGCACATCGTGGCCAAACAATGATGGGAATGTTGACCAGGAGCTGGAGGGGGTATACAGAGCACACACTGGCCACAAAGAGATGGGAATGTTGACCAGGAGCAGTGTTTATACAGAGTAACCCTGGCCACGCATAGATGGGAATGTTGACCAGGAGCTGCAGGGGTTATACAGAGCACACTCTGGCCACACAGACATGGGAATGTTGACCATGAGCAGGGGTCTTATAGAGCACACACTGGCCACACAGAGATGGGACTGTTGACCAGGAGCTGCTGGGGGTTTCCAGAGCACACCCTGACCACACAGAGCTGGGAATATTGACCAGGAGCTGCTGGGGTTATACAGAGTATACTCTGACCGCACAGAGATGGGAATGTTGACCAGGAGCTGCACGACTTATACAGAGCACCCCCTGGCCACACAGAGATGGGAATGTTGACCAGGAGCTGCAGGGGTTATACAGAGCACACCCTGTCCACACAGAGATGGGAATGTTGACTAGGAGCTGCAGGGGTTATACAGTGCACATCCTGGCCAAACAGAGATGGTAATGTTGACCAGGAGCTGCAGGGGTTAGACAGAGCACACTCTGGCCACACAGAGATGGGACTGTTGACCAGGATTTGCAGGTGTTATACAGTGCACACACTGGCCACACAGATAAGGGAAAGTTGACCAGGAGCAGTGTTTATACAGAGCAACCCTGGCCACACAGAGATGGGAATGTTGACCAGGAGATGCAGGGGTGAAACAGAGCACACTTTGGCCACACAGACATGGGAATGTTGACCAGCAGCTGCCGGGGTTATACAGAGCACACCCTGGCCACACAGACATGGGAATGTTGACCAGCAGCTGCCGGGGTTATACAGAGCACACCCTGGCCACACAGAGATGGGAATGTTGACCAGGAGCTGCAGGGGTTATACAGAGCACACCCTGCTCTCACAGAGATGGGAATGTTGATCAGGAGCTGCACGACTTATACAGAGCACACCCTGGCCACACAGAGATGGGAATGTTGACCAGGAGCTGCAGGGGTTATAGAGAGCACACCCTGGCCACACAGAGATGGGAATGTTGACCAGGAGCTGCAGGGTTTCTACAGTGCACATCGTGGCCAAACAATGATGGGAATGTTGACCAGGAGCTGAAGGGGGTATACAGAGCACACACTGGCCACACAGAGATGGGACTGTTGACCAGGATTTGCAGTGGTTATACAGAGCACACCCTGGCCACAAAGAGATGGGAATGTTGACCAGGAGCAGTGTTTATACAGAGTAAACCTGGCCACACATAGATGGGAATGTTGACCAGGAGCTGCAGGGGTTATACAGTGAACACTCTGGCCACACAGACATGGGAATGTTGACCAGGAGCAGGGGTCTTATCGAGCACACACTGGCCACACTGAGATGGGACTGTTGACCAGGAGCTGCTGGGGTTTTCCAGAGCACACCCTGACCGCACAGACCTGGGAATATTGACCAGGAGCTGCAGGAGTTATACAGAGCACACACTGGCCACACAGAGATGGACATGTTGACCAGGAGCTGCAGGCGTTAGACAGAGCACACTCTGGCCACACAGTGATGGGAATGTTGACCAGGAGCTGCTGGGGTTATACAGAGCACACCCTGGCCACACAGAGATTGGCATGTTGACCAGGAGCTGCAGGGGTTAGGCAGAGCACACTCTGGCCACACAGAGATGGGGCTTTTGACGAGGGGTTGCAGGGGTTATACAGAGCACACCCTGACCACACAGAGATGGGAGTGTTGACCAGGAGCTGCAGTGATTATACAGAGCACACCCGCCATACAGAGTTGGGCATGTTGACCAGGAGCTGCAGGAGTTATACAGAGCACACATTGGCCACACAGAGATGGGACTGTTGACCAGGAGTTGCAGGGGTTATACAGAGCACACCCTGGGTACACAGATATGGGCATGTTGACCAGGAGCTGCCGGGGTAATACAGAGCTCACCATGGCCACACAGAGATGGCAATGTTGACCAGGGGCTGCTGGGGTTATACAGAGCGCACAATGGCCACACAGAGATGGGACTTTTGACGAGGGGTTGCAGGGGTTATACAGAGCACACCCTGACCACACAGAGATGGGAGTGTTGACCAGGAGCTGCAGTGGTTATACAGAGCACACCCGCCATACAGAGGTGGGCATGTTGATCAGGAGCTGCAGGAGTTATACAGAGCACACATTGGCCACACAGAGATGGGACTGTTGACCAGGAGTTGCAGGGGTTATACAGAGCACACCCTGGGTACACAGATATGGGCATGTTGACCAGGAGCTGCCGGGGTAATACAGAGCTCACCATGGCCACACAGAGATGGCAATGTTGACCAGGGGCTGCTGGGGTTATACAGAGCGCACAATGGCCACACATAGTTGGGACTGTTGACCAGGAGTTGCAGGGGTTATACAGTGCACACCCTGGCCACACAGATAAGGGAAAGTTGACCAGGAGCAGTGTTTATACAGAGCAACCCTGGCCACAAAGAGATGGGAATGTTGACCAGGAGCTGCAGGGGTGATACAGAGCACACTTTGGCCACACAGACATGGGAATGTTGACCAGCAGCTGCCGGGGTTATACAGAGCACACCCTGGCCACACAGAGTTGGGAATGTTGACCAGGAGCTGCAGGGGTTATACAGAGCACACCCTGCTCACACAGAGATGGGAATGTTGATCAGGAGCTGCACGACTTATACAGAGCACAGCCTGGCCACACAGAGATGGGAATGTTGACCAGGAGCTGCAGGGGTTATACAGAGCACACTCTGGCCACACAGTGATGGGAATGTTGACCAGGAGCTGCAGGGGTTATAGAGAGCACACCCTTGCCACACAGAGATGGGAATGTCGACCAGGAGCTGCAGGGGTTCTACAGTGCACATCGTGGCCAAACAATGATGGGAATGTTGACCAGGAGCTGGAGGGGGTATACAGAGCGCACACTGGCCACACAGAGATGGGACTGTTGACCAGGAGCTGCAGGGGTTATACAGAGCACACTCTGGCCACACAGACATGGGAATGTTGACCAGTAGCAGGGGTCTTATAGAGCACACACTGGCGACACAGAGATGGGACTGTTGACCAGGAGCTGCTGGGGTTTTTCAGAGCACACCATGACCACACAGAGCTGGGAATATTGACTAGGAGCTGCTGGGGTTATACAGAGTACACTCTGACCACACAGAGATGGGAATGTTGACCAGGAGCTGCACGACTTATTCAGAGCACCCCCTGGCCACACACAGATGGGAATGTGGACCAGGAGCTGCAGGGGTTATACAGAGCACACCCTGTCCACACAGAGATGGGAATGTTGACTAGGAGCTGCAGGGGTTATACAGTGCACATCCTGGCCAAACAGATTTGGGAATGTTGACTAGGAGCTGCAGGGGTTATACAGAGCACACACTGGCCACACAGAGATGGGACAGTTGACCAGGAGCTGCTGGGGTTTTCCAGTGTACACCCTGACCACACAGAGCTGGGAATGTTGATCAGGAGCTGCAGAGGTTATACAGAGCACACCCTGGCCACACACAGATGGGCATGTTGACCAGGAGATGCAGGGGTTATACAGAGCACACCCTGTACACACAGAGATGGGAATGTTGACCAGGAGCTGCAGGGGTTAGACAGTGCACATCCTGGCCACACAGAGATGAGAATGTTGACCAGGAGCTGCAGGGGTTAGACAGAGCACACTCTGGCCACACAGTGATGGGAATGGTGACCAGGAGCTGCAGGGGGAAGACCGAGCACACACTGGCCACACAGAGATGGGCATGTTGACCAGGAGCTGCAGGGGTTAAACAGAGCACACTCTGGGCATACAGAGATGGGACTGTTGAACAGGAGTTACAGGGGTTTACAGAGCACACCCTGACCACACATAGATGGGAAATTTGACCAGCAGCTGCAGTGGTTATACAGAGCACACCTTGGCCACACAGAGGTGGGCATGTTGACCAGGAGCTGCATGAGTTTTCAGAGCACACACTGGCCATGCAGAGATGGGACTGTTGACCAGGAGTTGCAGGGGTTATACAGAGCACACCCTGGCCACACAGAGATGGGAATGCAGACCATGAGCTGCAGGGGATTTACAGAGCACACCCTGGCCACACAGAGATGGGAATGTTGACCAGGAGCTGCAGGGGTTAGACAGAGCACATCCTGGCCACACAGAGATGGGAATGTTGACCAGGAGCTGCAGGAGTTATACAGATCACACCCTGGCAACACAGAGATGGGAATGCAGACCATGAGCTGCAGGGGTTATACAGTGCACACCCTGGCCACACAGAGATGGGAATGTTGACCAGGAGTTGCAGGGGTTATACAGAGCACACCCTGACCGCACACAGAGATGGGAATGTTGACCAGGAGCTGCAGGGGTTATACAGATCACACCCTGGCCACACAGAGATGGGCATGTTGACCAGGAGCTGCATGATTTATACAGAGCACACACTGGCCACACAGAGATGGGACTGTTGACCAGGAGTTGCAGGGGTTATACAGAGCACACCCTGGCCACACAGAGATGGGAATGCAGACCATGAGCTGCAGGGGTTATACAGAGCACACCCTGGCCACACAGAGATGGGAATGTTGACCAGGAGCTGCAGGGGTTAGACAGAGCACACCCTGGCCACACAGAGATGGGAATGTTGACCAGGAGCTGCAGGAGTTATACAGATCACACCCTGGCAACACAGAGATGGGAATGCAGACCATGAGCTGCAGGGGTTATACAGTGCACACCCTGGCCACACAGAGATGGGAATGTTGACCAGGAGTTGCAGGGGTTATACAGAGCACACCCTGACCGCACACAGAGATGGGTATGTTGACCAGGAGCTGCAGGGGTTATACAGATCACACCCTGGCCACACAGAGATGGGCATGTTGACCAGGAGCTGCATGATTTATACAGAGCACACACTGGCCACACAGAGATGGGACTGTTGACCAGGAGTTGCAGGGGTTATACAGAGCACACCCTGACCACACAGAGATCGGAATGTTGACCAGGAGCTGCAGGGGTTATACAGAGCACACACTGGCCACACAGAGATGGACATGTTGACCAGGATCTGCAGGGGTTAGACAGAGCACACTCTGGCCACACAGTGATGGGAATGTTGACCAGGAGCTGGTGGGGTTATACAGAGCACACCCTGGCCACACAGACATGGGCATGTTGACCAGGAGCTGCAGGGGTTAGACAGAGCACACTCTGGCCACACAGAGATGGGACTGTTGACGAGTAGTTGCAGGGGTTATACAGAGCACACCCTGACCACACAGAGATCTGAGTGTTGACCAGGAGCTGCAGTGGTTATACAGAGCACACCCTGGCCATGCAGAGGTGGGCATGTTGACCAGGAGCTGCAGGAGTTATACAGAGCACACATTGGCCACACACAGATGGGACTGTTGACCAGGAGTTGCAGGGGTTATACAGAGCACACCCTGGATACACAGATATGGGAATGTTGACCAGGAGCTGCCGGGGTAATACAGAGCTCACCATGGCCACACAGAGATGGCAATGTTGACCAGGGGCTGCTGGGGTTATACAGAGCGCACAATGGCCACACATAGTTGGGACTGTTGACCAGGAGTTGCAGGGGTTATACAGTACACACCCTGGCCACACAGATAAGGGAAAGTTGACCAGGAGCAGTGTTTATACAGAGCAACCCTGGCCACAAAGAGATGGGAATGTTGACCAGGAGCTGCAGGAGTGATACAGAGCACACTTTGGCCACACAGACATGGGAATGTTGACCAGCAGCTGCCGGGGTTATACAGAGCACACCCTGGCCACACAGAGATGGGAATGTTGACCAGGAGCTGCAGGGGCTATACAGAGCACACCCTGCTCACACAGAGATGGGAATGTTGATCAGGAGCTGCACGACATATACAGAGCACAGCCTGGCCACACAGAGATGGGAATGTTGACCAGGAGCTGCAGGGGTTATACAGAGCACACTCTGGCCACACAGTGATGGGAATGTTGACCAGGAGCTGCAGGGGTTATAGAGAGCACACCCTGGCCACACAGAGATGGGAATGTTGACCAGGAGCTGCAGGGGTTCTACAGTGCACATCGTGGCCAAACAATGATGGGAATGTTGACCAGGAGCTGGAGGGGGTATACAGAGCGCACACTGGCCACACAGAGATGGGACTGTTGACCAGGATTTGCAGGGGTTATACAGAGCACACCCTGGCCACAAAGAGATGGGAATGTTGACCAGGAGCAGTGTTTATACAGCGTAACCCTGGCCACACATAGATGGGAATGTTGACCAGGAGCTGCAGGGGTTATACAGAGCACACTCTGGCCACACAGACATGGGAATGTTGACCAGTAGCAGGGGTCTTATAGAGCACACACTGGCCACACAGAGATGGGACTGTTGACCAGGAGCTGCTGGGGTTTTTCAGAGCACACCCTGACCACACAGAGCAGGGAATATTGACTAGGAGCTGCTGGGGTTATACAGAGTACACTCTGACCACACAGAGATGGGAATGTTGACCAGGAGCTGCACGACTTATTCAGAGCACCCCCTGGCCACACAGAGATGGGAATGTTGACCAGGAGCTGCAGGGGTTATACAGAGCACACCCTGTCCACACAGAGATGGGAATGTTGACTAGGAGCTGCAGGGGTTATACAGTGCACATCCTGGCCAAACAGATTTGGGAATGTTGACTAGGAGCTGCAGGGGTTATACAGAGCACACACTGGCCACACAGAGATGGGACTGTTGACCAGGAGCTGCTGGGGTTTTCCAGTGTACACCCTGACCACACAGAGATGGGAATGTTGATCAGGAGCTGCAGAGGTTATACAGAGCACACCCTGGCCACACAGAGATGGGCATGTTGACCAGGAGCTGCAGGGGTTAAACAGAGCACCCTCTGGGCATACAGAGATGGGACTGTTGAACAGGAGTTACAGGGGTTATACAGAGCACACCCTGACCACACATAGATGGGAATGTTGACCAGCAGCTGCAGTGGTTATACAGAGCACACCTTGGCCACACAGAGGTGGGCATGTTGACCAGGAGCTGCATGAGTTTTCAGAGCACACACTGGCCATGCAGAGATGGGACTGTTGACCAGGAGTTGCAGGGGTTATACAGAGCACACCCTGGCCACACAGAGATGGGAATGCAGACCATGAGCTGCAGGGGTTATACAGTGCACACCCTGGCCACACAGAGATGGGAATGTTGACCAGGAGTTGCAGGGGTTATACAGAGCACACCCTGACCGCACACAGAGATGGGAATGTTGACCAGGAGCTGCAGGGGTTATACAGCTCACACCCTGGCCACACAGAGATGGGCATGTTGACCAGGAGCTGCATGATTTATACAGAGCACACACTGGCCACACAGAGGTGGGACTGTTGACCAGGAGTTGCAGGGGTTATACAGAGCACACCCTGGCCACACAGAGATGCGAATGCAGACCATGAGCTGCAGGGGTTGTACAGAGCACACCCTGGCCACACAGAGATGGGAATGTTGACCAGGAGCTGCAGGGGTTAGACAGAGCACACCCTGGCCACACAGAGATGGGAATGTTGACCAGGAGCTGCAGGAGTTATACAGATCACACCCTGGCAACACAGAGATGGGAATGCAGACCATGAGCTGCAGGGGTTATACAGTGCACACCCTGGCCACACAGAGATGGGAATGTTGACCAGGAGTTGCAGGGGTTATACAGAACACACCCTGACCGCACACAGAGATGGGAATGTTGACCAGGAGCTGCAGGGGTTATACAGATCACACCCTGGCCACACAGAGATGGGCATGTTGACCAGGAGCTGCATGATTTATACAGAGCACACACTGGCCACACAGAGATGGGACTGTTGACCAGGAGTTGCAGGGGTTATACAGAGCACACCCTGACCACACAGAGATCGGAATGTTGACCAGGAGCTGCAGGGGTTATACAGAGCACACACTGGCCACACAGAGATGGACATGTTGACCAGGATCTGCAGGGGTTAGACAGAGCACACTCTGGCCACACAGTGATGGGAATGTTGACCAGGAGCTGCTGGGGTTATACAGAGCACACCCTGGCCACACAGACATGGGCATGTTGACCAGGAGCTGCAGGGGTTAGACAGAGCACACTCTGGCCACACAGAGATGGGACTGTTGACGAGTAGTTGCAGAGGTTATACAGAGCACACCCTGACCACACAGAGATCTGAGTGTTGACCAGGAGCTGCAGTGGTTATACAGAGCACACCCTGGCCATGCAGAGGTGGGCATGTTGACCAGGAGCTGCAGGAGTTATACAGAGCACACATTGGCCACACACAGATGGGACTGTTGACCAGGAGTTGCAGGGGTTATACAGCGCACACCCTGGATACACAGATATGGGAATGTTGACCAGGAGCTGCCGGGGTAATACAGAGCTCACCATGGCCACACAGAGATGGGAATGTTGACCAGGGGCTGCTGGGGTTATACAGAGCGCACAATGGCCACACATAGTTGGGACTGTTGACCAGGAGTTGCAGGTGTTATACAGTGCACACACTGGCTGACGAATGTGATATAAAATAGTTACTTTAGAGTTACTAGTTAATGTAATGTAGAAATAAGCCACTTTGATTCTTGCATTTAGGGACAAAGGAATTTGAGACCGCATGGAAAAAGCAGGAAGAGGTGTGTCTATGAGAGTGATGCTGCATCGATAGGGGCCAGAGAAAGGGATTGGAAGTGAGCCAATCAGAATAGATCGAACAGGTCAGGGGGGACATAGGCTGACCTATGTCCGTCGAGTATGTGAAACTTGATACCATTTGAATTGATTTTGCAGAGATCCCTTTGTCTTTTCGTTCAGTCGTTTTCTGGGATGTAAGAGGCTGGATGTCTTTTACGTTTCTGTAAGATGATTCAAGCTTGCAAGCTAAATAAATAACTTCTGTTTACGTGCGAATCCGTCTCAACTTTTATTGAAGCCAGACTGACAGAGAAAGAAATTTGGAGATCTACATGGCCACACAGATAAGGGAAAGTTGACCAGGAGCAGTGTTTATACGGAGCAACCCTGGCCACACAGAGATGGGAATGTTGACCAGGAGCTGCCGGGGTTATACAGAGCACACCCTGGCCACACAGAGATGGGAATGTTGACCAGGAGCTGCAGGGGTTACACAGAGCACACCCTGCTCTCACAAAAATGGGAATGTTGATCAGGAGCTGCACGACTTATACAGAGCACACCCTGGCCACACAGAGATGGGAATGTTGACCAGGAGCAGTGTTTATACAGAGTAACCCTGGCCACACATAGATGGGAATGTTGACCAGGAGCTGCAGGGGTTATACAGTGAACACTCTGGCCACACAGACATGGGAATGTTGACCAGGAGCAGGGACCTTATAGAGCACACACTGGCCACACTGAGATGGGACTGTTGACCAGGAGCTGCTGGGGTTTTCCAGAGCACACCCTGACCACACAGTGATCGGAATGTTGACCAGGAGCTGCTGGGGTTATACAGAGCACACCCTGGCCACACAGAGATGGGAATGTTGACCAGGAGCTGCTGGGGTTATACAGAGCACACCCTGGCCACACAGAGTTGGGCATGTTGACCAGGAGCTGCAGTGGTTATACAGAGCACACCCTGACCACACAGAGATGGGAGAGTTGACCAGGAGCTGCAGTGGTTATACAGAACACACCCTGGCCATACAGAGGTGGGCATGTTGACCAGGAGCTGCAGGAGTTATACAGAGCACACATTGGCCACACAGAGATGGGACTGTTGACCAGGAGTTGCAGGGGTTATACAGAGCACACCCTGGCTACACAGATATGGGCATGTTGACCAGGAGCTGCAGGGGTTATAGAGAGCACACCCTGGCCACACAGAGATGGGAATGTTGACCAGGAGCTGCAGGGGTTCTACAGTGCACACCCTGCCACACAGATAAGGGAAAGTTGACCAGGAACAGTGTTTATACAGAGCAACCCTGGCCACAAAGAGATGGGAATGTTGACCAGGAGCTGCAGGGGTGATACAGAGCACACGTTGGCCACACAGACATGGGAATGTTGACCAGCAGCTGCCGGGGTTATACAGAGCACACCCTGGCCACACAGAGATGGGAATGTTGACCAGGAGCTGCAGGGGTTATACAGAGCACACCCTGCTCACACAGAGATGGGAATGTTGATCAGGAGCTGCACGACTTATGCAGAGCACAGCCTGGCCACACAGAGATGGGAATGTTGACCAGGAGCTGCAGGGGTTATACAGAGCACACTCTGGCCACACAGAGATGGGAATGTTGACCAGGAGCTGCAGGGGTTATAGAGAGCACACCCTGGCCACACAGAGATGGGAATGTTGACCAGGAGCTGCAGGGGTTCTACAGTGCACATCGTGGCCAAACAATGTTGGGAATGTTGCCCAGGAGCTGGAGGGGGTATACAGAGCGCACACTGGCCACACAGAGATGGGACTGTTGACCAGGATTTGCAGGGGTTATACAGAGCACACCCTGGCCACAAAGAGATGTGAATGTTGACCAGGAGCAGTGTTTATACAGAGTAACCCTGGCCACACATAGATGGGAATGTTGACCAGGAGCTGCTGGGGTTATACAGAGCACACCCTGGCCACACAGAGATGGGCATGTTGACCAGGAGCTGCAGGGGTTATACAGAGCACACTCTGGCCACACAGACATGGGAATGCTGACCAGTAGCAGGGGTCTTATAGAGCACCCCCTGGCCACACAGAGATGGGAATGTTGACCAGGAGCTGCAGGGGTTATACAGAGCACACACTGGCCACACAGAGATGGACATGTTGACCAGGAGCTGCAGGGGTTAGACAGAGCACACTCTGGCCACACAGTGATGGGAATGTTGACCAGGAGCTGCTGGGGTTATACAGAGCACACCCTGGCCACACAGAGATGGGCATGTTGACCAGGAGCTGCAGTGGTTATACAGAGCACACCCTGACCACACAGAGATGGGAGAGTTGACCAGGAGCTGCAGTGGTTATACAGAGCACACCCTGGCCATACAGAGGTGGGCATGTTGACCAGGAGCTGCAGGAGTTATACAGAGCACACATTGGCCACACAGAGATGGGACTGTTGACCAGGAGTTGCAGGGGTTATACAGAGCACACCCTGGCTACACAGATATGGGCATGTTGACCAGGAGCTGCAGGGGTTATAGAGAGCACACCCTGGCCACACAGAGATGGGAATGTTGACCAGTAGCTGTAGGGGTTCTACAGTGCACACCCTGGCCACACAGATAAGGGAAAGTTGACCAGGAGCAGTGTTTATACAGAGCAACCCTGGCCACAAAGAGATGGGAATGTTGACCAGGAGCTGCAGGGGTGATACAGAGCACACTTTGGCCACACAGACATGGGAATGTTGACCAGCAGCTGCCGGGGTTATACAGAGCACACCCTGGCCACACAGAGATGGGAATGTTGACCAGGATCTGCAGGGGTTATACAGAGCACACCCTGCTCACACAGAGATGGGAATGTTGATCAGGAGCTGCACGACTTATACAGAGCACAGCCTGGCCACACAGAGATGGGAATGTTGACCAGGAGCTGCAGGGGTTATACAGAGCACACTCTGGCCACACAGAGATGGGAATGTTGACCAGGAGCTGCAGGGGTTATAGAGAGCACACCCTGGCCGCACAGAGATGGGAATGTTGACCAGGAGCTGCAGGGGTTCTACAGTGCACATCGTGGCCAAACAATGATGGGAATGTTGCCCAGGAGCTGGAGGGGGTATACAGAGCGCACACTGGCCACACAGAGATGGGACTGTTGACCAGGATTTGCAGGGGTTATACAGAGCACACCCTGGCCACAAAGAGATGGGAATGTTGACCAGGAGCAGTGTTTATACAGAGTAACCCTGGCCACACATAGATGGGAATGTTGACCAGGAGCTGCTGGGGTTATACAGAGCACACCCTGGCCACACAGAGATGGGCATGTTGACCAGGAGCTGCAGGGGTTATACAGAGCACACTCTGGCCACACAGACATGGGAATGCTGACCAGTAGCAGGGGTCTTATAGAGCACCCCTGGCCACACAGAGATGGGAATGTTGACCAGGAGCTGCAGGGGTTATACAGAGCACACCCTGTCCACACAGAGATGGGAATGTTGACTAGGAGCTGCAGGGGTTATACACTGCACATCCTGGCCAAACAGATTTGGGAATGTTGACTAGGAGCTGCAGCGGTTATATAGAGCACACTCTGGCCACACAGACATGGGAATGTTGACCAGGAGCAGGGGTTATATAGATCACACACTGGCCACACAGAGATGGGACTGTTGACCAGGAGCTGCTGGGGTTTTCCAGTGTACACCCTGACCACACAGAGCTGGGAATGTTGATCAGGAGCTGCAGAGGTTATACAGAGCACACCCTGGCCACACAGAGATGGGAATGTTGACCAGGAGCTGCAGGGGTTATACAGAGCACACCCTGTACACACAGAGATGGGAATGTTGACCAGGAGCTGCAGGGGTTATACAGTGCACATCCTGGCCACACAGAGATGGGAATGTTGACCAGGAGCTGCAGGGGTTAGACAGAGCACACTCTGGCCACACAGTGATGGGAATGGTGACCAGGAGCTGCTGGGGTTATACAGAGCATACCCTGGCCACACAGAGATGAGCATGTTGACCAGGAGCTACATGAGTTATACAGAGCATACACTGGCCACACAGTGATGGGAATGTTGACCAGGAGCTGCTGGGGTTATGCAGAGCACACCCTCGCCACACAGAAATGGGCATGTTGACCAGGAGCTGCAGGGGTTAAACAGAGCACACTCTGGCCATACATAGATGGGACTGTTGAACAGGAGTTGCAGGGGTTATACAGAGCACACCCTGACCACACATAGATGGGAATGTTGACCAGGAGCTGCAGTGGTTATACAGAGCACACCATGGCCACACAGAGGTGGGCATGTTGACCAGGAGCTGCATGAGTTTTCACAGCACACACTGGCCATACAGAGATGGGACTGTTGACCATGAGTTGCAGGGGTTATACAGAGCACACCCTGGCCACCCAGAGATGGTAATGCAGACCATGAGCTGCAGCGGTTAGACAGAGCACACTCTGGCCACACAGTGATGGGAATGTTGACCAGGAGCTGCTGGGGTTATACAGAGCACACCCTGGCCACACAGACATGGGCATGTTGACCAGGAGCTGCAGGGGTTACACAGAGCACACTCTGGCCACACAGAGATGAGACTGTTGACGAGGAGTTGCAGGGGTTATTTAGAGCACACCCTGACCACACAGAGATGGGACTGTTGACCAGGAGTTGCAGGGGTTATACGGATCACACCCTGGCCACACAGAGATGGGAATGTTGACCAGGAGCTGCAGGAGTTAAACAGTGCACACCCTGACCACACACAGAGATGGGAATGTTGATCAGGAGCTGCAGGGGTTATACAGATCACACCCTGGCCACATAGAGTTGGGCATGTTGACCAGGAGCTGCATGAGTTTTCAGAGCATACAGTAGCCATACAGAGATGGGACTGTTGACCAGGAGTTGCAGGGGTTATACAGAGCACACCCTGGCCACACAGAGATGGGAATGTTGACCAGGAGCTGCAGGGGTTATACAGATCACACCCTGGCAACACAGAGATGGGAATGCAGACCATGAGCTGCAGGGGTTAAACAGTGCACACCCTGACCACACACAGAGCTGGGAATGTTGAGCAGGATCTGCAGGGGTTATACAGATCACACCCTGGCCACACAGAGTTGGGCATGTTGACCAGGAGCTGCATGATTTATACAGAGCACACACTGGCCACACAGAGATGGGAGAGTTGACCAGGAGCTGCAGTGGTTATACAGAACACACCCTGGCCATACAGAGGTGGGCATGTTGACCAGGAGCTGCAGGAGTTATACAGAGCACACATTGGCCACACACAGATGGGACTGTTGACCAGGAGTTGCAGGGGTTATACAGAGCACACCCTGGATACACAGATATGGGAATGTTGACCAGGAGCTGCCGGGGTAATACAGAGCTCACCATGGCCACACAGAGATGGGAATGTTGACCAGGGGCTGCTGGGGTTATACAGAGCGCACAATGGCCACACATAGTTGGGACTGTTGACCAGGAGTTGCAGGTGTTATACAGTGCACACACTGGCTGACGAATGTGATATAAAATAGTTACTTTAGAGTTACTAGTTAATGTAATGTAGAAATAAGCCACTTTGAATCTTGCATTTAGGGACAAAGGAATTTGAGACCGCATGGAAAAAGCAGGAAGAGGTGTGTCTATGAGAGTGATGCTGCATCGATAGGGGCCAGAGAAAGGGATTGGAAGTGAGCCAATCAGAATAGATCGAACAGGTCAGGGGGGACATAGGCTGACCTATGTCCGTCGAGTATGTGAAACTTGATACCATTTGAATTGATTTTGCAGAGATCCCTTTGTCTTTTCGTTCAGTCGTTTTCTGGGATGTAAGAGGCTGGATGTCTTTTACGTTTCTGTAAGATGATTCAAGCTTGCAAGCTAAATAAATAACTTCTGTTTACGTGCGAATCCGTCTCAACTTTTATTGAAGCCAGACTGACAGAGAAAGAAATTTGGAGATCTACATGGCCACACAGATAAGGGAAAGTTGACCAGGAGCAGTGTTTATACAGAGCAACCCTGGCCACACAGAGATGGGAATGTTGACCAGGAGCTGCCGGGGTTATACAGAGCACACCCTGGCCACACAGAGATGGGAATGTTGACCAGGAGCTGCAGGGGTTACACAGAGCACACCCTGCTCTCACAAAGATGGGAATGTTGATCAGGAGCTGCACGACTTATACAGAGCACACCCTGTCCACACAGAGATGGGAATGTTGACCAGGAGCTGCAGGGGATATAGAGAGCACACCCTGGCCACACAGAGATGGGAATGTTGACCAGGAGCTGCAGGGGTTCTACAGTGCACATCGTGGCCAAACAATGATGGGAATGTTGACGAGGAGCTGAAGGGGGTATACAGAGCACACACTGGCCACACAGAGATGGGACTGTTGACCAGGATTTGCAGGGGTTATACAGAGCACACCCTGGCCACAAAGAGATGGGAATGTTGACCAGGAGCAGTGTTTATACAGAGTAACCCTGGCCACACATAGATGGGAATGTTGACCAGGAGCTGCAGGGGTTATACAGTGAACACTCTGGCCACACAGACATGGGAATGTTGACCAGGAGCAGGGACCTTATAGAGCACACACTGGCCACACTGAGATGGGACTGTTGACCAGGAGCTGCTGGGGTTTTCCAGAGCACACCCTGACCACACAGAGCTGGGAATATTGACCAGGAACTGCAGGGGTTAGACAGAGCACACTCTGGCCACACAGTGATGGGAATGTTGACCAGGAGCTGCTGGGGTTATACAGAGCACACCCTGGCCACACAGAGATGGGCATGTTGACCAGGAGCTGCAGTGGTTATACAGAGCACACCCTGACCACACAGAGATGGGAGAGTTGACCAGGAGCTGCAGTGGTTATACAGAACACACCCTGGCCATACAGAGGTGGGCATGTTGACCAGGAGCTGCAGGAGTTATACAGAGCACACATTGGCCACACAGAGATGGGACTGTTGACCAGGAGTTGCAGGGGTTATACAGAGCACACCCTGGCTACACAGATATGGGCATGTTGACCAGGAGCTGCAGGGGTTATAGAGAGCACACCCTGGCCACACAGAGATGGGAATGTTGACCAGGAGCTGCAGGGGTTCTACAGTGCACACCCTGCCACACAGATAAGGGAAAGTTGACCAGGAGCAGTGTTTATACAGAGCAACCCTGGCCACAAAGAGATGGGAATGTTGACCAGGAGCTGCAGGGGTGATACAGAGCACACTTTGGCCACACAGACATGGGAATGTTGACCAGCAGCTGCCGGGGTTATACAGAGCACACCCTGGCCACACAGAGATGGGAATGTTGACCAGGAGCTGCAGGGGTTATACAGAGCACACCCTGCTCACACAGAGATGGGAATGTTGATCAGGAGCTGCACGACTTATGCAGAGCACAGCCTGGGACACAGAGATGGGAATGTTGACCAGGAGCTGCAGGGGTTATACAGAGCACACTCTGGCCACACAGAGATGGGAATGTTGACCAGGAGCTGCAGGGGTTATAGAGAGCACACCCTGGCCACACAGAGATGGGAATGTTGACCAGGAGCTGCAGGGGTTCTACAGTGCACATCGTGGCCAAACAATGATGGGAATGTTGCCCAGGAGCTGGAGGGGGTATACAGAGCGCACACTGGCCACACAGAGATGGGACTGTTGACCAGGATTTGCAGGGGTTATACAGAGCACACCCTGGCCACAAAGAGATGGGAATGTTGACCAGGAGCAGTGTTTATACAGAGTAACCCTGGCCACACATAGATGGGAATGTTGACCAGGAGCTGCAGGGGTTATACAGAGCACACCCTGGCCACACAGAGATGGGCATGTTGACCAGGAGCTGCAGGGGTTATACAGAGCACACTCTGGCCACACAGACATGGGAATGCTGACCAGTAGCAGGGGTCTTATAGAGCACCCCCTGGCCACACAGAGATGGGAATGTTGACCAGGAGCTGCAGGGGTTATACAGAGCACACACTGGCCACACAGAGATGGACATGTTGACCAGGAGCTGCAGGGGTTAGACAGAGCACACTCTGGCCACACAGTGATGGGAATGTTGACCAGGAGCTGCTGGGGTTATACAGAGCACACCCTGGCCACACAGAGATGGGCATGTTGACCAGGAGCTGCAGTGGTTATACAGAGCACACCCTGACCACACAGAGATGGGAGAGTTGACCAGGAGCTGCAGTGGTTATACAGAGCACACCCTGGCCATACAGAGGTGGGCATGTTGACCAGGAGCTGCAGGAGTTATACAGAGCACACATTGGCCACACAGAGATGGGACTGTTGACCAGGAGTTGCAGGGGTTATACAGAGCACACCCTGGCTACACAGATATGGGCATGTTGACCAGGAGCTGCAGGGGTTATAGAGAGCACACCCTGGCCACACAGAGATGGGAATGTTGACCAGGAGCTGCAGGGGTTCTACAGTGCACACCCTGGCCACACAGATAAGGGAAAGTTGACCAGGAGCAGTGTTTATACAGAGCAACCCTGGCCACAAAGAGATGGGAATGTTGACCAGGAGCTGCAGGGGTGATACAGAGCACACTTTGGCCACACAGACATGGGAATGTTGACCAGCAGCTGCCGGGGTTATACAGAGCACACCCTGGCCACACAGAGATGGGAATGTTGACCAGGATCTGCAGGGGTTATACAGAGCACACCCTGCTCACACAGAGATGGGAATGTTGATCAGGAGCTGCACGACTTATACAGAGCACAGCCTGGCCACACAGAGATGGGAATGTTGACCAGGAGCTGCAGGGGTTATACAGAGCACACTCTGGCCACACAGAGATGGGAATGTTGACCAGGAGCTGCAGGGGTTATAGAGAGCACACCCTGGCCGCACAGAGATGGGAATGTTGACCAGGAGCTGCAGGGGTTCTACAGTGCACATCGTGGCCAAACAATGATGGGAATGTTGCCCAGGAGCTGGAGGGGGTATACAGAGCGCACACTGGCCACACAGAGATGGGACTGTTGACCAGGATTTGCAGGGGTTATACAGAGCACACCCTGGCCACAAAGAGATGGGAATGTTGACCAGGAGCAGTGTTTATACAGAGTAACCCTGGCCACACATAGATGGGAATGTTGACCAGGAGCTGCTGGGGTTATACAGAGCACACCCAGGCCACACAGAGATGGGCATGTTGACCAGGAGCTGCAGGGGTTATACAGAGCACACTCTGGCCACACAGACATGGGAATGCTGACCAGTAGCAGGGGTCTTATAGAGCACCCCTGGCCAAACAGAGATGGGAATGTTGACCAGGAGCTGCAGGGGTTATACAGAGCACACCCTGTCCACACAGAGATGGGAATGTTGACTAGGAGCTGCAGGGGTTATACAGTGCACATCCTGGCCAAACAGATTTGGGAATGTTGACTAGGAGCTGCAGCGGTTATATAGAGCACACTCTGGCCACACAGACATGGGAATGTTGACCAGGAGCAGGGGTTATATAGATCACACACTGGCCACACAGAGATGGGACTGTTGACCAGGAGCTGCTGGGGTTTTCCAGTGTACACCCTGACCACACAGAGCTGGGAATGTTGATCAGGAGCTGCAGAGGTTATACAGAGCACACCCTGGCCACACAGAGATGGGAATGTTGACCAGGAGCTGCAGGGGTTATACAGAGCACACCCTGTACACACAGAGATGGGAATGTTGACCAGGAGCTGCAGGGGTTATACAGTGCACATCCTGGCCACACAGAGATGGGAATGTTGACCAGGAGCTGCAGGGGTTAGACAGAGCACACTCTGGCCACACAGTGATGGGAATGGTGACCAGGAGCTGCTGGGGTTATACAGAGCATACCCTGGCCACACAGAGATGAGCATGTTGACCAGGAGCTACATGAGTTATACAGAGCATACACTGGCCACACAGTGATGGGAATGTTGACCAGGAGCTGCTGGGGTTATGCAGAGCACACCCTCGCCACACAGAAATGGGCATGTTGACCAGGAGCTGCAGGGGTTAAACAGAGCACACTCTGGCCATACATAGATGGGACTGTTGAACAGGAGTTGCAGGGGTTATACAGAGCACACCCTGACCACACATAGATGGGAATGTTGACCAGGAGCTGCAGTGGTTATACAGAGCACACCATGGCCACACAGAGGTGGGCATGTTGACCAGGAGCTGCATGAGTTTTCACAGCACACACTGGCCATACAGAGATGGGACTGTTGACCATGAGTTGCAGGGGTTATACAGAGCACACCCTGGCCACCCAGAGATGGTAATGCAGACCATGAGCTGCAGCGGTTAGACAGAGCACACTCTGGCCACACAGTGATGGGAATGTTGACCAGGAGCTGCTGGGGTTATACAGAGCACACCCTGGCCACACAGACATGGGCATGTTGACCAGGACCTGCAGGGGTTACACAGAGCACACTCTGGCCACACAGAGATGAGACTGTTGACGAGGAGTTGCAGGGGTTATTTAGAGCACACCCTGACCACACAGAGATGGGACTGTTGACCAGGAGTTGCAGGGGTTATACGGATCACACCCTGGCCACACAGAGATGGGAATGTTGACCAGGAGCTGCAGGAGTTAAACAGTGCACACCCTGACCACACACAGAGATGGGAATGTTGATCAGGAGCTGCAGGGGTTATACAGATCACACCCTGGCCACATAGAGTTGGGCATGTTGACCAGGAGCTGCATGAGTTTTCAGAGCATACAGTAGCCATACAGAGATGGGACTGTTGACCAGGAGTTGCAGGGGTTATATAGAGCACACCCTGGCCACACAGAGATGGGAATGTTGACCAGGAGCTGCAGGGGTTATACAGATCACACCCTGGCAACACAGAGATGGGAATGCAGACCATGAGCTGCAGGGGTTAAACAGTGCACACCCTGACCACACACAGAGCTGGGAATGTTGAGCAGGATCTGCAGGGGTTATACAGATCACACCCTGGCCACACAGAGTTGGGCATGTTGACCAGGAGCTGCATGATTTATACAGAGCACACACTGGCCACACAGAGATGGGACTTTTGACCAGGAGTTGCAGGGGTTATACAGAGCACACCCTGACCACACAGAGATGGGAATGTTGACCAGGAGCTGCAGGGGTTATACAGAGCACACACTGGCCACACAGAGATGGACAAGTTAACAAGAGCTGCAGGGGTTAGACAGAGCACACTCTGGCCACACAGTGATGGGAATGTTGACCAGGAGCTGCTGGGGTTATACAGAGCACACCCTGGCCACACAGACATGGGCATGTTGACCAGGAGCTGCAGGGGTTAGACAGAGCATACTCTGGCCACACAGAGATGAGACTGTTGACGAGGAGTTGCAGGGGTTATACAGAGCACACCCTGACCACACAGAGATGGGAGTGTTGACCAGGAGCTGCAGTGGTTATACAGAGCACACCCTGGCCATACAGAGGTGGGCATGTTGACCAGGAGCTGCATGATTTATACAGAGCACACATTGGCCACAAAGAGATGGGACTGTTGACCAGGAGTTGCAGGGGTTATACAGAGCACACCCTGGCTACACCGATATGGGAATGTTGACCAGGAGCTGCCGGGGTAATACAGAGCACACCCTGGCCACACAGAGATGGGAATGTTGACCAGGAGCTGCAGGGGTTATACAGAGCACACCCTGGCCACACAGAGATGGGAATGTTGATCAGGAGCTGCACGACTTATACAGAGCACACCCTGGCCACACAGTGATGGGAATGTTGACCAGGAGCAGTGTTTATACAGGGCAACCCTGGCCACACATAGATGTGAATGTTGACAAGGAGCTGCAGGGGTTATACAGAGCACACTCTGGCCACACAGACATGGGAATGTTGACCAGGAGCAGGTGTTATATAGAGCACACACTGGCCACACAGAGATGGGACTGTTGACCAGGAGCTGCCGGGGTTATACAGAGCATACCCTGGTCACACATAGATGGAAATGTTGACCAGGAGCTGCAGGAGTTATACAGAGCACACACTGGCCACACAGAGATGGGACTGTTGACCAGGAGCTGCAGGGAGAATACAGAGCACACACTGGCCACACAGAGATGGGACTATTGACCAGGGGATGCAGGGGTTATACAGAGCACACCCTGGCCACAAAGAGATGGGAATGTTGACCAGGAGCAGTGTTTATACAGAGCAACCCTGGCCACACATAGATGTGAATGTTGACAAGGAGCTGCAGGGGTTATACAGAGCACACTCTGGCCACACAGACATGGGAATGTTGACCAGGAGCAGGTGTTATATAGAGCACACACTGGCCACACAGAGATGGGACTGTTGACCAGGAGCTGCTGGGGTTTTCCAGTGCACACCCTGACCACACAGAGCTGGGAATGTTGACCAGGAGCTGCGGGGGTTACACAGAGCACACTCTGACCACACAGAGATGGGAATGTTGACCAGGAGCTGCACGACTTATACAGATCACCCCCTGGACACCCAGAGTTGGGAATGTTGACCAGGAGCTGCAGAGCTTATACAGAGCACACCCTGGCCATACAGAGTTGCGAATATTGACCAGGAGCTGCAAGGGTTATACAGAGCACACCCTGGCCACACATATATGCGAGTGTTGACCAGGAGCTGCAGGGGTTATACAGTGCACATCCTGGCCACACAGAGTTCGGAATGTTGACCAGGAGCTGCAGGGGTGATACAGAGCACACTCTGGCCACACAGTGATTTGAATGATGACCAGGAGCTGCTGGAGTTATACAGAGCACACCCTGGACACACAGAGATGGGCATGTTGACCAGGAGCTGCAGGAGTTATACAGAGCTCACACTGTCCACACATAGATGGCACTATTAACCAGCAGTTGCAGGGGTTATACAGAGCACACCCTGACCACACAGAGATGGGAATTTTGACCAGGAGCTGCAGGGGTTATACAGAGCACACACTGGCCACACAGAGATGGGCATGTGGACCAGGGGCTGCAGTGGTTAGACAGAGCACACTCTGGCCACACAGTGATGGGAATGTTGACCAGGAGCTGCTGGGGTTATACAGAGCACACCCTGGCCACACAGAGATGGGCATGTTGAACAGGAGCTGCAGAAGTTATACAGAGTACACCCTGGCCACACAGAGATGGGAATGTTGACCAGGAGCTGCTGGGCTTAGACAGAGCACATCGTGGCCACACAGAGATGGTACTGTTTACCAGGAGTTGTAGGGGTTATACAGAGCACATCGTGGCCACACAGAAATGGGACTGTTACCAGGAGTTGCAGGGGTTATACAGAGCACAACCTGGCCACACACAGATGGGAATGTCGAAGAGGAGCAGCAGGGTTTATACAGAGCACACCCTGGACACACAGAGATGGGAATGATGTCCAGGAGCTGCTGGGGTTATACAGAGCACACCCTGGACACACAGAGATGGGCATGTTGACCAGGAGCTGCAGGAGTTATACAGAGCTCACACTGTCCACACATAGATGGGACTATTAACCAGGAGTTGCAGGGGTTATACAGAGCACACCCTGACCACACAGAGATGGGAATGTTGACCAGGAGCTGCAGGGGTTATACAGAGCACACACTGGCCACACAGAGATGCCCATGTTGACCAGGGGCTGCAGGGGTTAGACAGAGCACACCCTGGCCACACAGAGATGGGAATGTTGACCAGGAGCTGCAGGGGTTATACAGAGCACACCCTGTACACACAGAGATGGGAATGTTGACCAGGAGCTGCAGGGGTTATACAGTGCACATCCTGGCCACACAGAGATGGGAATGTTGACCAGGAGCTGCAGGGGTTAGACAGAGCACACTCTGGCCACACAGTGATGGGAATGGTGACCAGGAGCTGCTGGGGTTCTACAGAGCATACCCTGGCCACACAGAGATGAGCATATTGACCAGGAGCTACATGAGTTATACAGAGCATACACTGGCCACACAGTGATGGGAATATTGACCAGGAGCTGCTGGGGTTATGCAGAGCACACCCTCGCCACACAGAAATGGGCATGTTGACCAGGAGCTGCAGGGGTTAAACAGAGCACACTCTGGCCATACATAGATGGGACTGTTGAACAGGAGTTGCAGGGGTTATACAGAGCACACCCTGACCACACATAGATGGGAATGTTGACCAGGAGCTGCAGTGGTTATACAGAGCACACCATGGCCACACAGAGGTGGGCATGTTGACCAGGAGCTGCATGAGTTTTCACAGCACACACTGGCCATACAGAGATGGGACTGTTGACCATGAGTTGCAGGGGTTATACAGAGCACACCCTGGCCACCCAGAGATGGTAATGCAGACCATGAGCTGCAGCGGTTAGACAGAGCACACTCTGGCCACACAGTGATGGGAATGCTGACCAGGAGCTGCTGGGGTTATACAGAGCACACCCTGGCCACACAGACATGGGCATGTTGACCAGGAGCTGCAGGGGTTACACAGAGCACACTCTGGCCACACAGAGATGAGACTGTTGACGAGGAGTTGCAGGGGTTATTTAGAGCACACCCTGACCACACAGAGATGGGACTGTTGACCAGGAGTTGCAGGGGTTATACGGATCACACCCTCGCCACACAGAGATGGGAATGTTGACCAGGAGCTGCAGGAGTTAAACAGTGCACACCCGGACCACACACAGAGATGGGAATGTTGATCAGGAGCTGCAGGGGTTATACAGATCACACCCTGGCCACATAGAGTTGGGCATGTTGACCAGGAGCTGCATGAGTTTTCAGAGCATACAGTAGCCATACAGAGATGGGACTGTTGACCAGGAGTTGCAGGGGTTATACAGAGCACACCCTGGCCACACAGAGATGGGAATGTTGACCAGGAGCTGCAGGGGTTATACAGATCACACCCTGGCAACACAGAGATGGGAATGCAGACCATGAGCTGCAGGGGTTAAACAGTGCACACCCTGACCACACACAGAGCTGGGAATGTTGAGCAGGATCTGCAGGGGTTATACAGATCACACCCTGGCCACACAGAGTTGGGCATGTTGACCAGGAGCTGCATGATTTATACAGAGCACACACTGGCCACACAGAGATGGGACTTTTGACCAGGAGTTGCAGGGGTTATACAGAGCACACCCTGACCACACAGAGATGGGAATGTTGACCAGGAGCTGCAGGGGTTATACAGAGCACACACTGGCCACACAGAGATGGACAAGTTAACAAGAGCTGCAGGGGTTAGACAGAGCACACTCTGGCCACACAGTGATGGGAATGTTGACCAGGAGCTGCTGGGGTTATACAGAGCACACCCTGGCCACACAGACATGGGCATGTTGACCAGGAGCTGCAGGGGTTAGACAGAGCATACTCTGGCCACACAGAGATGAGACTGTTGACGAGGAGTTGCAGGGGTTATACAGAGCACACCCTGACCACACAGAGATGGGAGTGTTGACCAGGAGCTGCAGTGGTTATACAGAGCACACCCTGGCCATACAGAGGTGGGCATGTTGACCAGGAGCTGCATGATTTATACAGAGCACACATTGGCCACAAAGAGATGGGACTGTTGACCAGGAGTTGCAGGGGTTATACAGAGCACACCCTGGCTACACCGATATGGGAATGTTGACCAGGAGCTGCCGGGGTAATACAGAGCACACCCTGGCCACACAGAGATGGGAATGTTGACCAGGAGCTGCAGGGGTTATACAGAGCACACCCTGGCCACACAGAGATGGGAATGTTGATCAGGAGCTGCACGACTTATACAGAGCACACCCTGGCCACACAGTGATGGGAATGTTGACCAGGAGCAGTGTTTATACAGGGCAACCTTGGCCACACATAGATGTGAATGTTGACAAGGAGCTGCAGGGGTTATACAGAGCACACTCTGGCCACACAGACATGGGAATGTTGACCAGGAGCAGGTGTTATATAGAGCACACACTGGCCACACAGAGATGGGACTGTTGACCAGGAGCTGCCGGGGTTATACAGAGCATACCCTGGTCACACATAGATGGAAATGTTGACCAGGAGCTGCAGGAGTTATACAGAGCACACACTGGCCACACAGAGATGGGACTGTTGACCAGGAGCTGCAGGGAGAATACAGAGCACACACTGGCCACACAGAGATGGGACTATTGACCAGGGGATGCAGGGGTTATACAGAGCACACCCTGGCCACAAAGAGATGGGAATGTTGACCAGGAGCAGTGTTTATACAGAGCAACCCTGGCCACACATAGATGTGAATGTTGACAAGGAGCTGCAGGGGTTATACAGAGCACACTCTGGCCACACAGACATGGGAATGTTGACCAGGAGCAGGTGTTATATAGAGCACACACTGGCCACACAGAGATGGGACTGTTGACCAGGAGCTGCTGGGGTTTTCCAGTGCACACCCTGACCACACAGAGCTGGGAATGTTGACCAGGAGCTGCGGGGGTTACACAGAGCACACTCTGACCACACAGAGATGGGAATGTTGACCAGGAGCTGCACGACTTATACAGATCACCCCCTGGACACCCAGAGTTGGGAATGTTGACCAGGAGCTGCAGAGCTTATACAGAGCACACCCTGGCCATACAGAGTTGCGAATATTGACCAGGAGCTGCAGGGGTTATACAGAGCACACCCTGGCCACACATATATGCGAGTGTTGACCAGGAGCTGCAGGGGTTATACAGTGCACATCCTGGCCACACAGAGTTCGGAATGTTGACCAGGAGCTGCAGGGGTGATACAGAGCACACTCTGGCCACACAGTGATTTGAATGATGACCAGGAGCTGCTGGAGTTATACAGAGCACACCCTGGACACACAGAGATGGGCATGTTGACCAGGAGCTGCAGGAGTTATACAGAGCTCACACTGTCCACACATAGATGGCACTATTAACCAGCAGTTGCAGGGGTTATACAGAGCACACCCTGACCACACAGAGATGGGAATGTTGACCAGGAGCTGCAGGGGTTATACAGAGCACACACTGGCCACACAGAGATGGGCATGTGGACCAGGGGCTGCAGTGGTTAGACAGAGCACACTCTGGCCACACAGTGATGGGAATGTTGACCAGGAGCTGCTGGGGTTATACAGAGCACACCCTGGCCACACAGAGATGGGCATGTTGAACAGGAGCTGCAGAAGTTATACAGAGTACACCCTGGCCACACAGAGATGGGAATGTTGACCAGGAGCTGCTGGGCTTAGACAGAGCACATCGTGGCCACACAGAGATGGTACTGTTTACCAGGAGTTGTAGGGGTTATACAGAGCACATCGTGGCCACACAGAAATGGGACTGTTACCAGGAGTTGCAGGGGTTATACAGAGCACAACCTGGCCACACACAGATGGGAATGTCGAAGAGGAGCAGCAGGGTTTATACAGAGCACACCCTGGACACACAGAGATGGGAATGATGTCCAGGAGCTGCTGGGGTTATACAGAGCACACCCTGGACACACAGAGATGGGCATGTTGACCAGGAGCTGCAGGAGTTATACAGAGCTCACACTGTCCACACATAGATGGGACTATTAACCAGGAGTTGCAGGGGTTATACAGAGCACACCCTGACCACACAGAGATGGGAATGTTGACCAGGAGCTGCAGGGGTTATACAGAGCACACACTGGCCACACAGAGATGGGCATGTTGACCAGGGGCTGCAGGGGTTAGACAGAGCACACTCTGGCCACACAGTGATGGGAATGTTGACCAGGAGCTGCTGGGGTTATACAGAGCACACCCTGGCCACACAGAGATGGGCATGTTGAACAGGAGCTGCAGGAGTTATACAGAGTACACCCTGGCCACACAGAGATGGGAATGTTGACCAGCAGCTGCTGGGCATAGACAGAGCACATCGTTGCCACACAGAGATGGGACTGTTTACCTGGAGTTGTAGGTTTTATACAGAGCACATCGTGGCCACACAGAAATGGGACTGTTTACCAGGAGTTGCAGGGGTTATACAGAGCACAACCTGGCCACACACAGATGGGAATGTCGAACAGGAGCAGCAGGGTTTATACAGAGCACACCCTGGACACACAGAGATGGGAATGATGACCAGGAGCTGCTGGGGTTGTACAGAGCACACCCTGGCCACACACAGATGGTAATGTTGACCAGGAGCTGCCGGGGTTATACAGAGCATACCCTGTTCACACATAGATGGAAATGTTGACCAGGAGCTGCAGGGATTAGACAGGCCACACCCTGGCCACACAGAGATGGGAATGTTGACAAGGAGCTGCAGGGGTTATACAGAGCACACTCTGGCCACAACGACATAGGAATGTTGACCAGGAGCAGGGGTTATATAGAGCACACACTGGCCACACAGAGATGGGACTGTTGATCAGGAGTTGCTGGGGTTTTCCAGTGCACACCCTGACCACACAGAGCTGGGAATGTTGACCAGGAGCTGCTGGGGTTACACAGAGCACACTCTAACCACACAGAGATGGGAATGTTGACCAGGAGCTGCACGACTTATGCAGATCACCCCCTGGCCACACAGAGATGGGAATGTTGACCAGGAGCTGCAGAGGTTATACAGAGCACACCCTGGCCATACAGAGATGGAAATGTTGACCAGGAGCTGCAGGGGTTATATAGAGCACACCCTGGCCACACAGAGATGCGAATGTTGACCAGGAGCTGCAGGGGTTATACAGTGCACATCCTGGCCACACAGGGATGGGAATGTTGACCAGGAGTTGCAGTGGTTAGACAGAGCACACTCTGGCCACACAGTGATTGGAATGATGACCAGGAGCTGCTGGGGTTATACAGAGCACACCCTGGCCACACAGACATGGGCATGTTGACCAGGAGCTGCAGGGGTTAGACAGAGCACACTCTGGCCACACAGAGATGAGACAGTTGACGAGGAGTTGCAGGGGTTATACAGAGCACACCCTGACCACACAGAGATGGGAGTGTTGACCAGGAGCTGCAGTGGTTATACAGAGCACACCCTGGCCATACAGAGATGGGCATGTTGACCAGGAGCTGCATGATTTATACACAGCACACATTGGCCACAAAGAGATGGGACTGTTGACCAGGAGTTGCAGGGGTTATACAGAGCACACCCTGGCTACACCGATATGGGAATGTTGACCAGGAGCTGCCGGGATAATACAGAGCACACCCTGGCCACACAGAGATGGGAATGTTGACCAGGAGTTCCGGGGTTATACAGAGCACACCCTGGCCACACAGAGATGGGAATGTTGATCAGGAGCTGCACGACTTATACAGAGCACACCCTGGCCACACAGAGATGGGAATGTTGACCAGGAGCTGCAGGGGTTAGACAGAGCACACTCTGGCCACACAGAGATGGGAATGTTGACCAGGAGCTGCTGGGGTTATACAGAGCACACCCTGGCCACACAGACATGGGCATGTTGACCAGGAGCTGCAGGGGTTAGACAGAGCACACTCTGGCCACACAGAGATGAGACTGTTGACGAGGAGTTGCAGGGGTTATACAGAGCACACCCTGACCACACAGAGATGGGAGTGTTGACCAGGTGCTGCAGTGGTTATACAGAGCACACCCTGGCCATACAGAGGTGGGCATGTTGACCAGGAGCTGCAGGAGTTATACAGAGCACACATTGGCCACAAAAAGATGGGACTGTTGACCAGGAGTTGCAGGGGTTATACAGAGCACACCCTGGCTACACCGATATGGGAATGTTGACCAGGAGCTGCCGGGGTAATACAGAGCACACCCTGGCCACACAGAGATGGGAATGTTGACCAGGAGCTGCAGGGGTTATACAGAGCACACCCTGGCCACACAGAGATGGGAATGTTGATCAGGAGCTGCACGAATTATACAGAGCACACCCTGGCCACACAGAGATGGGAATGTTGACCAGGAGCTGCAGGGGTTATACAGAGCACACTCTGGCCACACAGAGATGGGAATGTTGACCAGGAGCTGCTGGGCTTAGACAGAGCACATCGTGGCCACACAGAGATGGGAATGTTTACCAGGTGTTGCAGGGGTTATACAGAGCACAACCTGCCACACACAGATGGGAATGTCGAACAGGAGCAGCAGGGGTTATACAGAGCACACCCTGGGCACACAGAGATGGGAATGTCGACCAGGAGCTGCTGGGGTTATACAGAGCACACCCTGGCCACACACAGATGGGACTGTTGACCAGGAGCTGCCGGGGTTATACAGAGCATACCCTGGTCACACATAGATGGAAATGTTGACCAGGAGCTGCAGGAGTTATACAGAGCACACACTGGCCACACAGAGATGGGACTGTTGACCAGGAGCTGCAGGGGGAATACAGAGCACACACTGGCCACACAGAGATGGTAATGTTGACCAGGAGCTGCCGGGGTTATACAGAGCATACCCTGTTCACACATAGATGGAAATGTTGACCAGGAGCTGCAGGGATTAGACAGGCCACGCCCTGGCCACACAGAGATGGGAATGTTGACAAGGAGCTGCAGGGGTTATACAGAGCACACTCTGGCCACAACGACATAGGAATGTTGACCAGGAGCAGGGGTTATATAGAGCACACACTGGCCACACAGAGATGGGACTGTTGATCAGGAGTTGCTGGGGTTTTCCAGTGCACACCCTGACCACACAGAGCTGGGAATGTTGACCAGGAGCTGCTGGGGTTACACAGAGCACACTCTAACCACACAGAGATGGGAATGTTGACCAGGAGCTGCACGACTTATGCAGATCACCCCCTGGCCACACAGAGATGGGAATGTTGACCAGGAGCTGCAGAGGTTATACAGAGCACACCCTGGCCATAAAGAGATGGAAATGTTGACCAGGAGCTGCAGGGGTTATATAGAGCACACCCTGGCCACACAGAGATGCGAATGTTGACCAGGAGCTGCAGGGGTTATACAGTGCACATCCTGGCCACACAGGGATGGGAATGTTGACCAGGAGTTGCAGTGGTTAGACAGAGCACACTCTGGCCACACAGTGATTGGAATGATGACCAGGAGCTGCTGGGGTTATACAGAGCACACCCTGGCCACACAGACATGGGCATGTTGACCAGGAGCTGCAGGGGTTAGACAGAGCACACTCTGGCCACACAGAGATGAGACAGTTGACGAGGAGTTGCAGGGGTTATACAGAGCACACCCTGACCACACAGAGATGGGAGTGTTGACCAGGAGCTGCAGTGGTTATACAGAGCACACCCTGGCCATACAGAGATGGGCATGTTGACCAGGAGCTGCATGATTTATACACAGCACACATTGGCCACAAAGAGATGGGACTGTTGACCAGGAGTTGCAGGGGTTATACAGAGCACACCCTGGCTACACCGATATGGGAATGTTGACCAGGAGCTGCCGGGATAATACAGAGCACACCCTGGCCACACAGAGATGGGAATGTTGACCAGGAGTTCCGGGGTTATACAGAGCACACCCTGGCCACACAGAGATGGGAATGTTGATCAGGAGCTGCACGACTTATACAGAGCACACCCTGGCCACACAGAGATGGGAATGTTGACCAGGAGCTGCAGGGGTTAGACAGAGCACACTCTGGCCACACAGAGATGGGAATGTTGACCAGGAGCTGCTGGGGTTATACAGAGCACACCCTGGCCACACAGACATGGGCATGTTGACCAGGAGCTGCAGGGGTTAGACAGAGCACACTCTGGCCACACAGAGATGAGACTGTTGACGAGGAGTTGCAGGGGTTATACAGAGCACACCCTGACCACACAGAGATGGGAGTGTTGACCAGGTGCTGCAGTGGTTATACAGAGCACACCCTGGCCATACAGAGGTGGGCATGTTGACCAGGAGCTGCAGGAGTTATACAGAGCACACATTGGCCACAAAAAGATGGGACTGTTGACCAGGAGTTGCAGGGGTTATACAGAGCACACCCTGGCTACACCGATATGGGAATGTTGACCAGGAGCTGCCGGGGTATTACAGAGCACACCCTGGCCTCACAGAGATGGGAATGTTGACCAGGAGCTGCAGGGGTTATACAGAGCACACCCTGGCCACACAGAGATGGGAATGTTGATCAGGAGCTGCACGAATTATACAGAGCACACCCTGGCCACACAGAGATGGGAATGTTGACCAGGAGCTGCAGGGGATATACAGAGCACACTCTGGCCACACAGAGATGGGAATGTTGACCAGGAGCTGCTGGGCTTAGACAGAGCACATCGTGGCCACACAGAGATGGGAATGTTTACCAGGAGTTGCAGGGGTTATACAGAGCACAACCTGCCACACACAGATGGGAATGTCGAACAGGAGCAGCAGGGGTTATACAGAGCACACCCTGGGCACACAGAGATGGGAATGTCGACCAGGAGCTGCTGGGGTTATACAGAGCACACCCTGGCCACACACAGATGGGACTGTTGACCAGGAGCTGCCGGGGTTATACAGAGCATACCCTGGTCACACATAGATGGAAATGTTGACCAGGAGCTGCAGGAGTTATACAGAGCACACACTGGCCACACAGAGATGGGACTGTTGACCAGGAGCTGCAGGGGGAATACAGAGCACACACTGGCCACACAGAGATGGTAATGTTGACCAGGAGCTGCCGGGGTTATACAGAGCATACCCTGTTCACACATAGATGGAAATGTTGACCAGGAGCTGCAGGGAGTAGACAGGCCACGCCCTGGCCACACAGAGATGGGAATGTTGACAAGGAGCTGCAGGGGTTATACAGAGCACACTCTGGCCACAACGACATAGGAATGTTGACCAGGAGCAGGGGTTATATAGAGCACACACTGGCCACACAGAGATGGGACTGTTGATCAGGAGTTGCTGGGGTATTCCAGTGCACACCCTGACCACACAGAGCTGGGAATGTTGACCAGGAGCTGCTGGGGTTACACAGAGCACACTCTAACCACACAGAGATGGGAATGTTGACCAGGAGCTGCACGACTTATGCAGATCACCCCCTGGCCACACAGAGATGGGAATGTTGACCAGGAGCTGCAGAGGTTATGCAGAGCACACCCTGGCCATACAGAGATGGAAATGTTGACCAGGAGCTGCAAAGGTTATATAGAGCACACCCTGGCCACACAGAGATGCGAATGTTGACCAGGAGCTGCAGGGGTTATACAGTGCACATCCTGGCCACACAGGGATGGGAATGATGACCAGGAGCTGCAGTGGTTAGACAGAGCACACTCTGGCCACACAGTGATTGGAATGATGACCAGGAGCTGCTGGGGTTATACAGAGCACACCCTGGCCACACAGACATGGGCATGTTGACCAGGAGCTGCAGGGGTTAGACAGAGCACACTCTGGCCACACAGAGATGAGACTGTTGACGAGGAGTTGCAGGGGTTATACAGAGCACACCCTGACCACACAGAGATGGGAGTGTTGACCAGGAGCTGCAGTGGTTATACAGAGCACACCCTGGCCATAAAGAGATGGGCATGTTGAACAGGAGCTGCATAATTTATACACAGCACACATTGGCCACAAAGAGATGGGACTGTTGACCAGGAGTTGCAGGGGTTAAACAGAGCACACCCTGGCTACACCGATATGGGAATGTTGACCAGGAGCTGCCGGGATAATACAGAGCACACCCTGGCCACACAGAGATGGGAATGTTGACCAGGAGCTGCAGGGGTTATACAGAGCACACCCTGGCCACACAGAGATGGGAATGTTGATCAGGAGCTGCACGATGTATACAGAGCACACCCTGGCCACACAGAGATGGGAATGTTGACCAGGAGCTGCAGGGGTTTGACAGAGCACACTCTGGCCACACAGAGATGGGAATGTTGACCAGGAGCTGCTGGGGTTATACAGAGCACACCCTGGCCACACAGACATGGGCATGTTGACCAGGAGCTGCAGGGGTTAGACAGAGCACACTCTGGACACACAGAGATGAGACTGTTGACGAGGAGTTGCAGGGGTTATACAGAGCACACCCTGACCACACAGAGATGGGAGTGTTGACCAGGTGCTGCAGTGGTTATACAGAGCACACCCTGGCCATACAGAGGTGGGCATGTTGACCAGTAGCTGCAGGAGTTATACAGAGCACACATTGGCCACAAAAAGATGGGACTGTTGACCAGGAGTTGCAGGGGTTATACAGAGCACACCCTGGCTACACCGATATGGGAATGTTGACCAGGAGCTGCAGGGGGAATACAGAGCACACACTGGCCACACAGAGATGGTAATGTTGACCAGGAGCTGCCGGGGTTATACAGAGCATACCCTGTTCACACATAGATGGAAATGTTGACCAGGAGCTGCAGGGATTAGACAGGCCACGCCCTGGCCACACAGAGATGGGAATGTTGACAAGGAGCTGCAGGGGTTATACAGAGCACACTCTGGCCACAACGACATAGGAATGTTGACCAGGAGCAGGGGTTATATAGAGCACACACTGGCCACACAGAGATGGGACTGTTGATCAGGAGTTGCTGGGGTTTTCCAGTGCACACCCTGACCACACAGAGCTGGGAATGTTGACCAGGAGCTGCTGGGGTTACACAGAGCACACTCTAACCACACAGAGATGGGAATGTTGACCAGGAGCTGCACGACTTATGCAGATCACCCCCTGGCCACACAGAGATGGGAATGTTGACCAGGAGCTGCAGAGGTTATACAGAGCACACCCTGGCCATAAAGAGATGGAAATGTTGACCAGGAGCTGCAGGGGTTATATAGAGCACACCCTGGCCACACAGAGATGCGAATGTTGACCAGGAGCTGCAGGGGTTATACAGTGCACATCCTGGCCACACAGGGATGGGAATGTTGACCAGGAGTTGCAGTGGTTAGACAGAGCACACTCTGGCCACACAGTGATTGGAATGATGACCAGGAGCTGCTGGGGTTATACAGAGCACACCCTGGCCACACAGACATGGGCATGTTGACCAGGAGCTGCAGGGGTTAGACAGAGCACACTCTGGCCACACAGAGATGAGACAGTTGACGAGGAGTTGCAGGGGTTATACAGAGCACACCCTGACCACACAGAGATGGGAGTGTTGACCAGGAGCTGCAGTGGTTATACAGAGCACACCCTGGCCATACAGAGATGGGCATGTTGACCAGGAGCTGCATGATTTATACACAGCACACATTGGCCACAAAGAGATGGGACTGTTGACCAGGAGTTGCAGGGGTTATACAGAGCACACCCTGGCTACACCGATATGGGAATGTTGACCAGGAGCTGCCGGGATAATACAGAGCACACCCTGGCCACACAGAGATGGGAATGTTGACCAGGAGTTCCGGGGTTATACAGAGCACACCCTGGCCACACAGAGATGGGAATGTTGATCAGGAGCTGCACGACTTATACAGAGCACACCCTGGCCACACAGAGATGGGAATGTTGACCAGGAGCTGCAGGGGTTAGACAGAGCACACTCTGGCCACACAGAGATGGGAATGTTGACCAGGAGCTGCTGGGGTTATACAGAGCACACCCTGGCCACACAGACATGGGCATGTTGACCAGGAGCTGCAGGGGTTAGACAGAGCACACTCTGGCCACACAGAGATGAGACTGTTGACGAGGAGTTGCAGGGGTTATACAGAGCACACCCTGACCACACAGAGATGGGAGTGTTGACCAGGTGCTGCAGTGGTTATACAGAGCACACCCTGGCCATACAGAGGTGGGCATGTTGACCAGGAGCTGCAGGAGTTATACAGAGCACACATTGGCCACAAAAAGATGGGACTGTTGACCAGGAGTTGCAGGGGTTATACAGAGCACACCCTGGCTACACCGATATGGGAATGTTGACCAGGAGCTGCCGGGGTATTACAGAGCACACCCTGGCCTCACAGAGATGGGAATGTTGACCAGGAGCTGCAGGGGTTATACAGAGCACACCCTGGCCACACAGAGATGGGAATGTTGATCAGGAGCTGCACGAATTATACAGAGCACACCCTGGCCACACAGAGATGGGAATGTTGACCAGGAGCTGCAGGGGATATACAGAGCACACTCTGGCCACACAGAGATGGGAATGTTGACCAGGAGCTGCTGGGCTTAGACAGAGCACATCGTGGCCACACAGAGATGGGAATGTTTACCAGGAGTTGCAGGGGTTATACAGAGCACAACCTGCCACACACAGATGGGAATGTCGAACAGGAGCAGCAGGGGTTATACAGAGCACACCCTGGGCACACAGAGATGGGAATGTCGACCAGGAGCTGCTGGGGTTATACAGAGCACACCCTGGCCACACACAGATGGGACTGTTGACCAGGAGCTGCCGGGGTTATACAGAGCATACCCTGGTCACACATAGATGGAAATGTTGACCAGGAGCTGCAGGAGTTATACAGAGCACACACTGGCCACACAGAGATGGGACTGTTGACCAGGAGCTGCAGGGGGAATACAGAGCACACACTGGCCACACAGAGATGGTAATGTTGACCAGGAGCTGCCGGGGTTATACAGAGCATACCCTGTTCACACATAGATGGAAATGTTGACCAGGAGCTGCAGGGAGTAGACAGGCCACGCCCTGGCCACACAGAGATGGGAATGTTGACAAGGAGCTGCAGGGGTTATACAGAGCACACTCTGGCCACAACGACATAGGAATGTTGACCAGGAGCAGGGGTTATATAGAGCACACACTGGCCACACAGAGATGGGACTGTTGATCAGGAGTTGCTGGGGTATTCCAGTGCACACCCTGACCACACAGAGCTGGGAATGTTGACCAGGAGCTGCTGGGGTTACACAGAGCACACTCTAACCACACAGAGATGGGAATGTTGACCAGGAGCTGCACGACTTATGCAGATCACCCCCTGGCCACACAGAGATGGGAATGTTGACCAGGAGCTGCAGAGGTTATGCAGAGCACACCCTGGCCATACAGAGATGGAAATGTTGACCAGGAGCTGCAAAGGTTATATAGAGCACACCCTGGCCACACAGAGATGCGAATGTTGACCAGGAGCTGCAGGGGTTATACAGTGCACATCCTGGCCACACAGGGATGGGAATGATGACCAGGAGCTGCAGTGGTTAGACAGAGCACACTCTGGCCACACAGTGATTGGAATGATGACCAGGAGCTGCTGGGGTTATACAGAGCACACCCTGGCCACACAGACATGGGCATGTTGACCAGGAGCTGCAGGGGTTAGACAGAGCACACTCTGGCCACACAGAGATGAGACTGTTGACGAGGAGTTGCAGGGGTTATACAGAGCACACCCTGACCACACAGAGATGGGAGTGTTGACCAGGAGCTGCAGTGGTTATACAGAGCACACCCTGGCCATAAAGAGATGGGCATGTTGAACAGGAGCTGCATAATTTATACACAGCACACATTGGCCACAAAGAGATGGGACTGTTGACCAGGAGTTGCAGGGGTTAAACAGAGCACACCCTGGCTACACCGATATGGGAATGTTGACCAGGAGCTGCCGGGATAATACAGAGCACACCCTGGCCACACAGAGATGGGAATGTTGACCAGGAGCTGCAGGGGTTATACAGAGCACACCCTGGCCACACAGAGATGGGAATGTTGATCAGGAGCTGCACGATGTATACAGAGCACACCCTGGCCACACAGAGATGGGAATGTTGACCAGGAGCTGCAGGGGTTTGACAGAGCACACTCTGGCCACACAGAGATGGGAATGTTGACCAGGAGCTGCTGGGGTTATACAGAGCACACCCTGGCCACACAGACATGGGCATGTTGACCAGGAGCTGCAGGGGTTAGACAGAGCACACTCTGGACACACAGAGATGAGACTGTTGACGAGGAGTTGCAGGGGTTATACAGAGCACACCCTGACCACACAGAGATGGGAGTGTTGACCAGGTGCTGCAGTGGTTATACAGAGCACACCCTGGCCATACAGAGGTGGGCATGTTGACCAGTAGCTGCAGGAGTTATACAGAGCACACATTGGCCACAAAAAGATGGGACTGTTGACCAGGAGTTGCAGGGGTTATACAGAGCACACCCTGGCTACACCGATATGGGAATGTTGACCAGGAGCTGCCGGGGTAATACAGAGCACACCCTGGCCACACAGAGATGGGAATGTTGACCAGGAGCTGCAGGGGTTATACAGAGCACACCCTGGCCACACAGAGATGGGAATGTTGATCAGGAGCTGCACGACTTATACAGAGCACACCCTGGCCACACAGAGATGGGAATGTTGACCAGGAGCTGCAGGGGTTATACAGAGCACACTCTGGCCACACAGAGATGGGAATGTTGACCAGGAGCTGCTGGGCTTAGACAGAGCACATCGTGGCCACACAGAGATGGGAATGTTTACCAGGAGTTGCAGGGGTTATACAGAGCACAACCTGGCCACACACAGATGGGAATGTCGAACAGGAGCAGCAGGGGTTATACAGAGCACACCCTGGGCACACAGAGATGGGAATGTTGACCAGGAGCTGCTGGGGTTATACAGAGCACACCCTGGCCACACACAGATGGGACTGTTGACCAGGAGCTGCCGGGGTTATACAGAGCATAGCCTGGTCACACATAGATGGAAATGTTGACCAGGAGCTGCAGGAGTTATACAGAGCACACACTGGCCACACAGAGATGGGACTGTTGACCAGGAGCTGCAGGGGGAATACAGAGCACACTCTGGCCACACAGAGATGAGGCTATTGACCAGGGGATGCAGGGATTATACAGAGCACACCCTGGCCACAAAGAGATGGGAATGTTGACCAGGAGCAGTGTTTATACAGAGCAACCCTGGCCACACATAGATGTGAATGTTGACAAGGAGCTGCAGGGGTTATACAGAGCACACTCTGGCCACACAGACATGGGAATGTTGACCAGGAGCAGGGGTTATATAGAGCACACACTGGCCACACAGAGATGGGACTGTTGACCAGGAGCTGCTGGGGTTTTCCAGTGCACACCCTGACCACACAGAGCTGGGAATGATGACCAGGAGCTGCGGGGGATTCACAGAGCACACTCTGACCACACAGAGATGGGAATGTTGACCAGGAGCTGCACGACTTATACAGATCACCCCCTGGACACCCAGAGTTGGGAATGTTGACCAGGAGCTGCAGAGTTTATACAGAGCACACCCTGGCCATACAGAGTTGCGAATGTTGACCAGGAGCTGAGGGGTTATACAGAGCACACCCTGGCCACACAGATATGCGAGTGTTGACCAGGAGCTGCAGGGGTTATACAGTGCACATCCTGGCCACACAGAGTTCGGAATGTTGACCAGGAGCTGCAGGGGTGATACAGAGCACACTCTGGCCACACAGTGATTTGAATGATGACCAGGAGCTGCTGGAGTTATACAAAGCACACCCTGGACACACAGAGATGGGCATGTTGACCAGGAGCTGCAGGAGTTATACAGCGCTCACACTGTCCACACATAGATGGGACTATTGACCAGGAGTTGCAGGGGTTATACAGAGCACACCCTGACCACACAGAGATGGGAATGTTGACCAGGAGCTGCAGGGGTTATACAGAGCACACACTGGCCACACAGAGATGGGCATGTTGACAAGGGCTGCAGGGGTTAGACAGAGCACACTCTGGCCACACAGTGATGGGAATGTTGACCAGGAGCTGCTGGGGTTATACAGAGCACACCCTGGCCACACAGAGATGGGCATGTTGAACAGGAGCTGCAGAAGTTATACAGAGTACACCCTGGCCACACAGAGATGGGAATGTTGACCAGGAGCTGCTGGGCTTAGACAGAGCACATCGTGGCCACACAGAGATGGGACTGTTTACCAGGAGTTGTAGGGGTTATACAGAGCACATCGTGGCCACACAGAAATGGGACTGTTTACCAGGACTTGCAGGGGTTTCCAGAGCACAACCTGGCCACACACAGATGGGAATGTCGAAGAGGAGCAGCAGGGTTTATACAGAGCACACCC
Organism: Scyliorhinus torazame; assembly: GCF_047496885.1. NCBI lineage: Eukaryota > Metazoa > Chordata > Chondrichthyes > Carcharhiniformes > Scyliorhinidae > Scyliorhinus > Scyliorhinus torazame. Next base: position 259,934 of record NW_027307926.1, on the reverse strand, counting down.
TGGACACACAGAGATGGGAATGATGACCAGGAGCTGCTGGGGTTATACAGAGCACACCCTGGACACACAGAGATGGGCATGTTGACCAGGAACTGCAGGAGTTATACAGAGCTCACACTGTCCACACATAGATGGGACTATTAACCAGGAGTTGCAGGGGTTATACAGAGCACACCCTGACCACACAGAGATGGGAATGTTGACCAGGAGCTGCAGGGGTTATACAGAGCACACACTGGCCACACAGAGATGGGCATGTTGACCAGGGGCTGCAGGGGTTATACAGAGCACACTCTGGCCACACAGACATGGGAATGTTGACCAGGAGCAGGGGTTATATAGAGCACACACTGGCCACACAGAGATGGGACTGTTGACCAGGAGCTGCTGGGGTTTTCCAGTGCACACCCTGACCACACAGAGCTGGGAATGATGACCAGGAGCTGCGGGAGTTTCACAGAGCACACTCTGACCACACAGAGATGGGAATGTTGACCAGGAGCTGCACGACTTATACAGATCACCCCCTGGACACCCAGAGTTGGGAATGTTGACCAGGAGCTGCAGAGTTTATACAGAGCACACCCTGGCCATACAGAGTTGCGAATGTTGACCAGGAGCTGAGGGGTTATACAGAGCACACCCTGGCCACACAGATATGCGAGTGTTGACCAGGAGCTGCAGGGGTTATACAGTGCACATCCTGGCCACACAGAGTTCGGAATGTTGACCAGGAGCTGCAGGGGTGATACAGAGCACACTCTGGCCACACAGTGATTTGAATGATGACCAGGAGCTGCTGGAGTTATACAAAGCACACCCTGGACACACAGAGATGGGCATGTTGACCAGGAGCTGCAGGAGTTATACAGAGCTCACACTGTCCACACATAGATGGGACTATTGACCAGGAGTTGCAGGGGTTATACAGAGCACACCCTGACCACACAGAGATGGGAATGTTGACCAGGAGCTGCAGGGGTTATACAGAGCACACACTGGCCACACAGAGATGGGCATGTTGACAAGGGCTGCAGGGGTTAGACAGAGCACACTCTGGCCACACAGTGATGGGAATGTTGACCAGGAGCTGCTGGGGTTATACAGAGCACACCCTGGCCACACAGAGATGGGCATGTTGAACAGGAGCTGCAGAAGTTATACAGAGTACACCCTGGCCACACAGAGATGGGAATGTTGACCAGGAGCTGCTGGGCTTAGACAGAGCACATCGTGGCCACACAGAGATGGGACTGTTTACCAGGAGTTGTAGGGGTTATACAGAGCACATCGTGGCCACACAGAAATGGGACTGTTTACCAGGACTTGCAGGGGTTTCCAGAGCACAACCTGGCCACACACAGATGGGAATGTCGAAGAGGAGCAGCAGGGTTTATACAGAGCACACCCTGGACACACAGAGATGGGAATGATGACCAGGAGCTGCTGGGGTTATACAGAGCACACCCTGGACACACAGAGATGGGCATGTTGACCAGGAACTGCAGGAGTTATACAGAGCTCACACTGTCCACACATAGATGGGACTATTAACCAGGAGTTGCAGGGGTTATACAGAGCACACCCTGACCACACAGAGATGGGAATGTTGACCAGGAGCTGCAGGGGTTATACAGAGCACACACTGGCCACACAGAGATGGGCATGTTGACCAGGGGCTGCAGGGGTTAGACAGAGCACACCCTGACCACACAGAGATGGGAATTTTGACAAGTGCTGCAGGGGTTATACAGAGCACACACTGGCCACACAGAGATGGGCATGTTGAAAAGGAGCTGCTGGGGTTAGACAGAGCACACACTGGCCACACAGAGATGGGAATGTTGACCAGGAGCTGCAGGGGGTGTACAGAGCATACACTGGCCACACAGAGATGGGACTGTTGACCAGGAGTAGCAGGGGTTATACAAAGCACACCCTGGCCACAAAGAGATGGGAATGTTGACCAGGAGCAGTGTTTATACAGAGCAACCCTAGCCACACATAGATGGGAATATTGACCATGAGCTGCAGGGGTTATACAGAGCACAGTCTGGCCACACAGACATGGGAATGTTGACCAGGAGCAGGGGTTATATAGAGCACACACTGGCCACACAGAGGTGGGACTGTTGACCAGGAGCTGCTGGGGTTTTCCAGCGCACACCCTGACCACACAGAGCTGGGAATGTTGACCAGGAGCTGCTGGGGTTATACAGAGCACACACTGGCCACACAGTGATGGGCATGTTGACCAGGAGCTGCAGGGGTTAGACTAAGCTCACACTGGCCACACAGAGATGGGAATGTTGACCAGGAGCTGCAGAGGGTGTACAGAGCACACACTGGCCACACAGAGATGGGACTGTTGACCAGGAGTTGCAGAGGTTATACAGAGCACACCCTGGCCACAAAGTGATGGGAATGTTGACCAGGAGCAGTGTTTATACAGAGCAACCCTGGCTAGACATAGATGGGAATGTTGACCAGGAGCTGCAGGGGTTATAGAGAGCACATCCTGGCCACACAGAGATGGGAATGTTGACCAGGAGCTGCAGGGGTTAGACAGAGCACACCCTGGCGACACAGAGATGGGAATGTTGACCAGGAGCTGCTGGGGTTGTACAGAGCACAACCAGGCCACACAAAGATGGGAATGTTGACCAGGAGCTGCAGGGGTTATAGAGAGCACACCCTGGCCACACAGAGATGGAAATGTTGACCAGGAGATGCAGGGGTTATACAGTGCACATCGTGGCCAAACAATGATGGGAATGTTGACCAGGAGCTGCAGGGGTTAGAGAGAGCACACTCTGGCCACCCAGTGATGGGAATAATGTCCAGGAGCTGCCGGGGTTATACAGAGCACACCCTGGCCACACAGAGATGGGCAAGTTGACCAGGAGCTGCAGGAGGTATATAGAGCAGACACTGTACACCAAGAGATGGGAATGTAGACCAGGAGCTGCAGGGGTTATACAGAGCACAGACTTGCCACACAGAGATGGGAATGTTGACCAGGAGCTGCTGGGGTTATACAGAGCACACCCAGGCCACACAGCGATGGGCATGTTAACCAGGAGCTGCAGGGGTTAAACAGAGCACACTCTGGCCATACAGAGATGGGACTGTTGACCAGGAGTTGCAGGGGTTATACAGAGCACACCCTGACCACACAGACATGGGACTGTTGACCAGGAGTTACAGGGATTATACAGAGCACACTCTGGCCACACAGAGATGGGAATGTTGACCAGGAGCATGGTTTATATTGAGCACACCCTGGCCACGCAGTGATGGTAAAGTTGATCAGGAGCTGCTGGGGTTATACAGAGCACTCCCTGGCCACACACAGATGGGACTGTCGAACAGGAGCTGCAGGGGTTATACAGAGCACACCCTGGACACACAGAGATGGGAATGTTGACCAGGAGCTGCTGTGGTTATACAGAGCACACCCTGGCCACACACAGATGGGAATGTGGGCCAGGGGTTGCAGGGGTTATACAGAGCACACCCTGGCCACAAAGAGATGGGAATGTTGACCAGGAGCAGTGTTTATACAGAGCAACCCTGGCGACACATAGATGGGAATGTTGACCAGGAGCTGCCGGGTTTATACAGAGCACACCCTGGTCACACATAGATGGAAATCTTGACCAGGAGCTGCAGGGATTAGACAGACCACACCCTGCCACACAGAGATGGGAATGTTGACCAGGAGCTGCAGCGATTGTACAGAGCACCACCTGGCCACACAGTGGTGGGAATGTTGACCAGGAACTGCAGGGGTTATACAGAGCACACCCTGGCCACACAGAGATGGGAATGTTGATCAGGAGCTGCATGGGTGAGACAGAGCACACTCTGGCCACACAGAGATGGGAATGTTGATCAGGAGCTGCTGGGGTTATAGAGAGCAGTCCCTGGCCACACACAGATGGGAATGTCGAACAGGAGCTGCAGGGGTTATACAGAGCACACCCTTGACACACAGAAATGGGAATGTTGACCAGGAGCTGCTGGGGTTATACAGGGCACACCCTGGCCTCACACAGATGGGAATGTGGACCAGGAGCTGCAGGGGTTATACAGAGCAAACACTGGCCACACAGAGATAGTAATGTTGACCAGGAGCAGGGTTTATACAGAGCACACCCTGGACACACAGAGTTGGAAATGTTGACCAGGAGCTGCCGGGGTTATACAGAGCACACCCTGGTCACACACATATGGGAATGTTGACCAGGAGCTGCAGGAGTTATACAGAGCACACACTGGCCACACAGAGATGGAAATGTTGACCAGGAGCTGCAGGGGGTATACAGAGCACACACTGGCCACACAGAGATTGGACTGTTGACCAGGACATGCAGGGGTTATACAGAGCACACCCTGGCCACAAGGAGATGGGAATATTGACCAGGAGCAGTGTTTATACAGAGCAACCCTGGCCACACATAGATGGAAATTTTGACCAGGAGCTGCAGTGGTTATACAGAGCACTCTCTGGCCACACAGTCATGGGAATGTTGACCAGGAGCAGGGCTTATATAGAGCACACACTGGCCACACAGAGATGGGACTGTTGACCAGGAGCTGCTGGGGTTTTCCAGTGCGCACCCTGACCACTGAGAACTGGGAATGTTGACCATGAGCTGCTGTGGTTACACAGAGCACACTCTGACCACACAGAGATGGGAATGTTAATCGGGAACTGCACGACTTATACAGAGCACCCCCTGGCCACACAGAGATGGGAATGTTGACCAGGAGCTGCAGAGGTAATACAGAGCACACCCTGGCCACATAGAGATGGGAATGTTGACCAGGAGCTGCAGGGGTTATACAGTGCATGTCCTGGCCACACAGAGATGGGAATGTTGACCAGGAGCTGCAGGGGTTAGACAGAGCACACTCTGGCCACACAGTGATGGGAATGATGATGAGGAGCTGCTGGGGTTATACAGAGCACATCCTGGCCACACACAGATGGGCATGTTGACCAGGAGCTGCAGGAGTTATACAGAGCACACACTGGCCACACAGTGATGGGAATGTTGACCAGGAGCTGCTCGGGTTATGCAGAGCACACCCTAGCCACACAGGGATGGGCATGTTGACCAGGAGCTGCAGGGGTTAAACAGAGCACACTCTGGCCATACAGAGTTGGGACTTAAGAACAGGAGTTGCAGGGATTGTACAGAGCACACCCTGACCACACATAGATGGGAATGTTGACCAGGAGCTGCAGTGGTTATACAGAGCACACCCTGGCCACACAGAGGTTGGCATGATGACAAGGAGCTGCAGGAGTTATACAGAGCACACACTGGCCATACAGAGATGGGAATGTTGACCAGGAGCTGCTGGGGTTATACAGAGCATACCCAGGCCACACAGAGATGGGCATGTTAACCAGGAGCTGCAGCGGTTAAACAGAGCACACTCTGGCCATACAGAGATGGGACTGTTGACCAGGAGTTGCAGGGGTTATACAGAGCACACCCTGACCACACAGACGTGAGACTGTTGACCAGGAGTTACAGGGATTATACAGAGCACACCCTGGCCACACAGAGATGGGAATGTTGACCAGGAGCTGCAGGGGTTATACAGAGCACACCCTGGCGACATAGATATGGGACTGTTGACCAGGAGCTGCTGGGTTTATACAGAGCACACCCTGGCCACACAGAGATGGGAATGTTGACCAGGAGCTGCAGCGATTATACAGAGCACAACCTGGCCACACAGTGGTGGGAATGTTGACCAGGAGCTGCAGGAGTTATACAGAGCACACACTGGCCACACAGAGATTGGAATGTTGACCAGGAGCTGCAGGGGGTATACAGAGCACACACTGGCCACACAGAGATGGGACTGTTGACGACGAGTTTCAGGGGTTATACAAAGAACACTCTGGCCACACAGACATGGGAATGTTGACCAGGAGCTGCTGTGGTTACACAGAGCACACTCTGACCACACAGAGATGGGAATGTTGACCAGGAGCTGCAGGGGTTATACAGAGCACACCCTGGCCACACAGAGATGGGAATGTTGACCAGGAGCTGCAGGGGTTATACACTGCACATCCTTGCCACACAGAGATGGGAATGTTGACCAGGAGCTGCAGTGGTTAGACAGAGCACACTCTTGCCACACAGTGATGGGAATGATGACCAGGAGCTGCTAGGGTTATACAGAGCACACCCTGGCCACACACAGATGGGCATGTTGACCAGGAGCTGCAGGAGTTATACAGAGCACACACTGGCCACACATTGATGGGAATGTTGGCCAGGAGCTGCTGGGGTTATGCAGAGCACACCCTAGCCACACCGAGATGGGCATGTTGACCAGGACCTGCAGGGGTTAAACAGAGCACACTCTGGCCATACAGAGATGGGACTGTTGAACAGGAGTTGCAGGGGTTATACAGAGCACACCCTGACCACACATAGATGGGAAAGTTGACCAGGAGCTGCAGTGGTTATACAGAGCACACCCTGGCCAAACAGAAGTGGGCATGTCTACCAGGAGCTGCAGGAGTTATACAGAGCACACATTGGCCATACAGAGATGGGACTGTTGTCCAGGAGTTGCAGTGGTTATACAGAGCACACCCTGGAAACACAGAGAAGGGAATGTTGACCAGGAGCTGCAGGGGTTATACAGATCACTCCCTGGCAACACAGAGACGGGAATGCAGACCAGGAGCTGCAGGGACTATACAGTGCACACACTGACCACACACAGAGATGGGAATGTTGACCAGGAGCTGCAGGGGTTATACAGATCACACCCTGACCACACAGAGATGGAAATGTTGACCAGGAGCTGCAGGAGTAATACAGAGCACACACTGGCCACACAGATATGGGCATGTTGACCAGGAGCTGCAGGGGTTAGAGAGAGCACCCTCTGGCCACACAGTGATGGGAATGTTGACCAGGAGCTGATGGGGTTATACAGAGCACACCCAGGCCACACAGAGATGGGCATGTTGACCAGGAGCTGCAGGGGTTAAATAGAGCACACTCTGGCCATACAGAGATGGGACTTTTGACCAGGAGTTGCAGGGGTTATACAGAGCACACCCTATCCACACAGAGATGGGAATGTAGACCAGGAGCTGCAGCGATTATACAGAGCACCACCTGGCCACACAGTGGTGGGAATGTTGACCAGGAGCTGCAGGGGTTATACAGAGCACACCCTGGCCACACAGAGATGGGAATGTTGATCAGGAGCTGCATGGGTGAGACAGAGCACACTCTGGCCACACAGAGATGGGAATGTTGACCAGGAGCATGGTTTATTTTGAGCACACCCTGGCCACACAGAGATGGGAATGTTGATCAGGAGCTGCTGGGGTTATAGAGAGCAGTCCCTGGCCACACACAGATGGGAATGTCGAACAGGAGCTGCAGGGGTTATACAGAGCACACCCTTGACACACAGAGATGGGAATGTTGACCAGGAGCTGCTGGGGTTATACAGGGCACACCCTGGCCACACAAAGATGGGAATGTGGACCAGGAGCTGCAGGGGTTATACAGAGCAAACACTGGCCACACAGAGATAGTAATGTTGACCAGGAGCAGGGTTAATACAGAGCACACCCTGGACACACAGTGTTGGAAATGTTGACCAGGAGCTGCCGGGGTTATACAGAGCACACCCTGGTCACACACATATGGAAATGTTGACCAGGAGCTGCAGGAGTTATACAGAGCACACACTGGCCACACAGAGATGGAAATGTTGACCAGGAGCTGCAGGGGGTATACAGAGCACACACTGGCCACACAGAGATGGGACTGTTGACCAGGACATGCAGGGGTTATACAGAGCACACCCTGGCCACAAAGAGATGGGAATGTTGACCAGGAGCAGGGCTTATATAGAGCACACACTGGCCACACAGAGATGGGACTGTTGACCAGGAGCTGCTGGGGTTTTCCAGTGCGCACCCTGACCACTGAGAACTGGGAATGTTGACCATGAGCTGCTGTGGTTACACAGAGCACACTCTGACCACACAGAGATGGGAATGTTGATCGGGAACTGCACGACTTATACAGAGCACCCCCTGGCCACACAGAGATGGGAATGTTGACCAGGAGCTGCAGAGGTAATACAGAGCACACCCTGGCCACATAGAGATGGGAATGTTGACCAGGAGCTGCAGGGGTTATACAGTGCATATCCTGGCCACACAGAGATGGGAATGTTGACCAGGAGCTGCAGGGGTTAGACAGAGCACACTCTGGCCACACAGTGATGGGAATGATGATGAGGAGCTGCTGGGGTTATACAGAGCACGTCCTGGCCACACACAGATGGGCATGTTGACCAGGAGCTGCAGGAGTTATACAGAGCACACACTGGCCACACAGTGATGGGAATGTTGACCAGGAGCTGCTCGGGTTATGCAGAGCACACCCTAGCCACACAGGGATGGGCATGTTGACCAGGAGCTGCAGGGGTTAAACAGAGCACACTCTGGCCATACAGAGTTGGGACTTAAGAACAGGAGTTGCAGGGGTTGTACAGAGCACACCCTGACCACACATAGATGGGAATGTTGACCAGGAGCTGCAGTGGTTATACAGAGCACACCCTGGCCACACAGAGGTTGGCATGTTGACAAGGAGCTGCAGGAGTTATACAGAGCACACACTGGCCATACAGAGATGGGAATGTTGACCAGGAGCTGCTGGGGTTATACAGAGCATACCCAGGCTACACAGAGATGGGCATGTTAACCAGGAGCTGCAGGGGTTAAACAGAGCACACTCTGGCCATACAGAGATGGGACTGTTGACCAGGAGTTGCAGGGGTTATACAGAGCACACCCTGACCACACAGACATGAGACTGTTGACCAGGAGTTACAGGGATTATACAGAGCACACCCTGGCCACACAGAGATGGGAATGTTGACCAGGAGCTGCAGGGGTTATACAGAGCACACCCTGGCGACATAGATATGGGACTGTTGACCAGGAGCTGCTGGGTTTATACAGAGCACACCCTGGCCACACAGAGATGGGAATGTTGACCAGGAGCTGCAGCGATTATACAGAGCACAACCTGGCCACACAGTGGTGGGAATGTTTACCAGGAGCTTCAGGGGTTATACAGAGCACACCCTGGCCACATAGAGATGGGAATGTTGATCAGGAGCTGCACGGGTGAGACAGAGCGCACTCTGGCCACACAGAGATGGGAATGTTGACCAGAAGCATGGTTTATATTGAGCACACCCTGGCCACGAAGTGATGGTAAAGTTGATCAGGAGCTGCTGGGGTTATACAGAGCACTCCCTGGCCACACACAGATAGGAATGTCGAATAGGAGCTGCAGGGGTTATACAGAGCACACCCTGAAAATACAGAGATGGGAATGTTGACCAGGAGCTGCTGGGGTTATACAGAGCACACCCTGGCCACGCACAGATGGGAATGTGGACCAGGAGTTGCCGGGGTTATACAAAGCACACCCTGGCCACAAAGAGATGGGAATGTTGACCAGGAGCAGTGTTTATACAGAACAACCCTGGCCTCACATAGATGGAAATGTTGACTAGGAGCTGCAGGAGTTATACAGAGCACACACTGGCCACACAGAGATGGGAATGTTGACCAGGAGCTGCAGGGGGTATACAGAGCACACACCGGCCACACAGAGATGGGACTGTTGGCCACGAGTTGCAGGGGTTATACAGAGCACACCCTGGCCACAAAGAGATGGGAATGTTGACCAGGAGCATTGTTTATACAGAGCAACCCTGGCCTCACATAGATGGAAATGTTGACTAGGAGCTGCAGGGGTTATACAGAGAGCACTCTGGCCACACAGACATGGGAATGTTGACCAGGAGCTGCTGGGGTTTTCCAGTGCACACCCTGATCACTGAGAGCTGGGAATGTTGACCAGGAGCTGCATGACTTATACAGAGCACCCCCAGGCCACACAGAGATGGGAATGTTGACCAGGAGCTGCAGAGGTTATACAGAGCACACCCTGGCCACACATAGATGGGAATGTTGACCAGGAGCTGCAGTGGTTATACACTGCACATCCTGGCCACACAGAGATGGGAATGTTGACCAGGAGCTGCAGGGGTTAGACAGAGCACACTCTGGCCACACAGTGATGGGAATGATGACCAGGAGCTTCTAGAGTTATACAGGGCACACCCTGGCCACACACATATGGGAATGTGGACCAGGAGCTGAATGGGTTATACAGAGCACACACTGGCCACACAGAGATAGTAATGTTGACCAGGAGCAGGGTTTATACAGAGCACACCCTGGACACACAGAGATGGAAATGTTGACCAGGAGCTGCCGGGGTTATACAGAGCACACCCTGGTCACACACATATGGGAATGTTGACCAGGAGCTGCAGGAGTTATACAGAGCACACACTGACCACACAGAGAAGGGAATGTTGACCAGGAGCTGCAGGGGGTATACAGAGCACACTCTGGCCACACAGAGATGGGACTGTTGACCAGGACTTGCAGGGGTTATACAGAGCACACCCTGGCCACAAAGAGATGGGAATGTTGACCAGGAGCAGTGTTTATACAGAGCAACCCTGGCCACACATAGATGGAAATATTGACCATGAGCTGCTCTGGTTACACAGAGCACACTCTGACCACACAGAGATGGGAATGTTGACCGGGAGCTGCACGACTTATACAGAGCACACTCTGGCCACACAGTGATGGGAATGATGACCAGGAGCTGCTGTGGTTATACAGAGCACACCCTGGCCACACACAGATGGGCATGTTGACCAGGAGCTGCAGGAGTTATACAGAGCACACACTGGCCACACAGTGATGGGAATGTTGACCAGGAGCTGCTCGGGATATGCAGAGCACACCCTAGCCACACAGGGATGGGCATGTTGACCAGGAGCTGCAGGGGTTAAACAGAGCACACTCTGGCCATACAGAGATGGGACTTAAGAACAGGAGTTGCAGGGGTTATACAGAGCACACCCTGATCACACATAGATGGGAATGTTGACCAGGAGCTGCAGTGGTTATACAGAGCACACCCTGGCCACACAGAGGTGGGCATGTTGACCAGGAGCTGCAGGAGTTATAGAGTGCACACACTGGCCATACTGAGATGGCAATGTTGACCAGGAGCTGCAGGGGTTATACAGAGCACAGACTGGCCACAAAGAGATGGGCATGGTGACCAGGGGCTGCAGGGGTTAGACAGAGCACACTCTGGCCACACAGTGATGGGAATGTTGACCAGGAGCTGCTGGGGTTATACAGAGCACACCCAGGCCACACAGAGATGGGCATGAAAACCAGGAGCTGCAGGGGTTAAAGAGAGCACACTCTGGCCATACAGAGATGGGACTGTTGACCAGGATTTGCAGGGGTTATACAGAGCACACCCTGACCACACAGACATGGGACTGTTGACCAGGAGTTACAGGGATTATACAGAGCACACCCTGGCCACACAGAGATGGGAATGTTGACCAGGAGCTGCAGGGGTTATACAGAGCACACCCTGGCGACATAGATATGGGACTGTTGACAAGGAGCTGCTGGGTTTATACAGAGCACACCCTGGCCACACAGAGATGGAAATGTTGACCAGGAGCTGCAGCGATTATACAGAGCACAACCTGGCCACACAGTGGTGGGAATGTTGACCAGGAGCAGCAGGGGTTATACAGAGCACACCCTGGCCACACAGAGACGGGAATGTTGATCAGGAGCTGCACGGGTGAGACAGAGCACACTCTGGCCACACAGAGATGGGAATGTTGACCAGGAGCATTGTTTATATTGAGCACACCCTGGCCACGCAGTGATGGTAAAGTTGATCAGGAGCTGCTGGGGTTATACAGAGCACTCCCTGGCCACACACAGATGGGAATGTCGAACAGGAGCTGCAGGGGTTATACAGAGCACACCCTGGACACACAGAGATGGGAATGTTGACCAGGAGCTGCTGGGTTTATACAGAGCACACCCTGGCCACACACAGATGGGAATGTGGACCAGGAGTTGCAGGGGTTATACAGAGCACACCCTGGCCACAAAGAGATGGGAATGTTGACCAGGAGCAGTGTTTATACAGAGCAACCCTGGCGACACATAGATGGGAATGTTGACCAGGAGCTGCCGGGGTTATACAGAGCACACCCTGGTCACACATAGATGGAAATCTTGACCAGGAGCTGCAGGGATTAGACAGACCACACCCTGCCACACAGAGATGGGAATGTTGACCAGGAGCTGCCGGGGGTATGCAGAGCACACACTGGCCACACAGAGATGGGACTGTTGACCACGAGCAGTGTTTATACAGAGCAACCATGGCCACACATAGATGGAAATGTTGACCAGGAGCTGCAGGGGTTATACAGAGAACACTCTGGCTACACAGACATGGAAATGTTGACCAAGAGCTGCTGGGGTTTTCCAGTGCACACCCTGACCACTGAGAGCTGGGAATGTTGACCATGAGCTGCTGTGGTTACACAGAGCACACTCTGACCACACAGAGATGGGAATGTTGACCGGGAGCTGCACGACCTATTCAGAGCACCCCCTGGCCACACAGAGATGGGAATGTTGACCAGGAGCTGCAGGGGTTATACAGAGCACACCCTGGCGACACAGATATGGGACTGTTGACCAGGCCAGCAGGGGTTACACAGAGCACACTTTGGCCACACAGACATGGGAATGTTGACCAGGAGCTGCTATGCTTATACAGAGCACACTCTGGCCACACAGTGATGGGAATGTTGACCAGGAGCTGCAGCGGTTATACAGAGCAATCCCTGGCAACACAGAGATGGGAATGTTGACCAGGAGCTGCACGACTTATACAGAGCACCCCCTGGCCACACAGAGATGGGAATGTTGACCAGGATCTGCAGGGGTTATAGAGAGCACACTCTGGCCATACAGAGATGGGCATGTTGACCAGGAGCTGCAGGAGTTATACAGAGCACACACTGTCCACACAGAAATGGGACTGTTGACCAGGAGCTGCAGGGGTTATACAGAGCACACCCTGGCCACACAGAGATGGGAATGCTGATCAGGAGCTGCACGGGTGAGACAGAGCACACTCATGCCACACAGAGATGGGAATGTTGACCAGGAGCATCGTTTATATAGAGCACACCCTGGCCACGCAGAGATGGGAATATTGATCAGGAGCTGCTGGGGTTATACAGAGCACTCCCTGGCCACACACATATGGGAATGTTGACCAGGAGCTGCAGGGGTAAGACAGAGCACACTCTGGCCACACAGTGATGGGAATGATGACCAGGAGATGCTGGGGTTATACAGAGCACACCCTGGACACACAGAGATGGGCATGTTGACCAGGAGCTGCAGGAGTTATACAGAGCACACACTGTCCACACAGAAATGGGACTGTTGACCAGGAGTTGCAGGGGTTATACAGAGCACACCCTGACCAAACAGAGATGGGAATGTTGACCAGGAGCTGCAGGGGTTATACAGAGCACAGACTGGCCACACAGAGATGGGCATGGTGACCAGGGACTGCAGGGGTTAGACAGAGCATACTCTGGCCACACAGTGATGGGGATGTTGACCAGGAGCTGCTGGGGTTATGCAGAGCACACCCTGACCACACAGACATGGGACTGTTGACCAGGAGTTGCAGGGGTTATACAGAGCACACCCTGGTCACACAGAGATGGTAATGTTGACCAGGAGCTGCCGGGATAATACAGAGCACACCCTGGCCACACAGAGATGGGAATGTTGACCAGGAGCTGCAGGGGTTATACAGAGCACACTCTGGCCACACAGAGATGGGAATGTTGACCAGGAGCTGCTGGACTTAGACAGAGCACATCGTGGCCACACAGAGATGGGAATGTTTACCAGGAGTTGCAGGGGTTATACAGAGCACAACCTGGCCACACACAGATGGGAATGTCGAACAGGAGCAGCAGGGGTTATACAGAGCACACCCTGGGCACACAGAGATGGGAATGTTGACCAGGAGCTGCTGGGGTTATACAGAGCACACCCTGGCCACACACAGATGGGACTGTTGACCACGAGCTGCCGGGGTTATACAGAGCATACCCTGGTCACACATAGATGGAAATGTTGACCAGGAGCTGCAGGAGTTATACAGAGCACACACTGGCCACACAGAGATGGGACTGTTGACCAGGAGCTGCAGGGGGAATACAGAGCATACACTGGCCACACAGAGATGGGGCTATTGACCAGGGGATGCAGGGGTTATACAGAGCACACCCTGGCCACAAAGAGATGGGAATGTTGACCAGGAGCAGTGTTTATACAGAGCAACCCTGGCCACACATAGATGTGAATGTTGACAAGGAGCTGCAGGGGTTATACAGAGCACACTCTGGCCACACAGACATGGGAATGTTGACCAGGAGCAGGGGTTATATAGAGCACACACTGGCCACACAGAGATGGGACTGTTGACCAGGAGCTGCTGGGGTTTTCCAGTGCACACCCTGACCACACAGAGCTGGGAATGTTGACCAGGAGCTGCGGGGGTTACACAGAGCACACTCTGACCACACAGAGATGGGAATGTTGACCAGGAGCTGCACGACTTATACAGATCACCCCCTGGACACCCAGAGTTGGGAATGTTGACCAGGAGCTGCAGAACTTATACAGAGCACACCCTGGCCATTCAGAGTTGCGAATGTTGACCAGGAGCTGAGGGGTTATACAGAGCACACCCTGGCCACACAGATATGCGAGTGTTGACCAGGAGCTGCAGGGGTTATACAGTGCACATCCTGGCCACACAGAGTTCGGAATGTTGACCAGGAGCTGCAGGGGTGATACAGAGCACACTCTGGCCACACAGTGATTTGAATGATGACCAGGAGCTGCTGGAGTTATACAGAGCACACCCTGGACACACAGAGATGGGCATGTTGACCAGGAGCTGCAGGAGTTATTCAGAGCACACACTGTCCACACAGAAATGGGACTGTTGACCAGGAGTTGCAGGGGTTATACAGAGCACACCCTGACCAAACAGAGATGGGAATGTTGACCAGGAGCTGCAGGGGTTATACAGAGCACAGACTGGCCACACAGAGATGGGCATGGTGACCAGGGACTGCAGGGGTTAGACAGAGCACACTCTGGCCACACAGTGATGGGGATGTTGACCAGGAGCTGCTGGGGTTATGCAGAGCACACCCTGACCACACAGACATGGGACTGTTGACCAGGAGTTGCAGGGGTTATACAGAGCACACCCTTACCACACAGAGATGGGAATGTTGCTCAGGAGCTGCTTGGGTTATACAGAGCACACCCTGACCACACAGACATGGGCATGTTGACCAGGAGCTGCAGGGATTATACAGAGCACACACTGGCCACACAGAGATGAGACTGTTGACGAGGAGTTGCAGGGGTTATACAGAGCACACCCTGACCACACAGAGATGGGAATGTTGACCAGGAGCTGCAGTGGTTATACAGAGCACACCCTGGCCATACAGAGATGGGCATGTTGACCAGGAGCTGCATGATTTATACACCGCACACATTGGCCACAAAGAGATGGGACTGTTGACCAGGAGTTGCAGGGGTTATACAGAGCACACCCTGGCTACACCGATATGGGAATGTTGACCAGGAGCTGCCGGGATAATACAGAGCACACCCTGGCCACACAGAGATGGGAATGTTGACCAGGAGCTGCTGGGCTTAGACAGAGCACACCCTGGCCACACAGAGATGGGAATGTTTACCAGGAGTTGCAGGGGTTATACAGAGCACAACCTGGCCACACAGAGATGGGAATGTCGAACAGGAGCAGCAGGGGTTATACAGAGCACACCCTGGGCACACAGAGATGGGAATGTTGACCAGGAGCTGCTGGGGTTATACAGAGCACACCCTGGCCACACACAGATGGGACTGTTGACCACGAGCTGCCGGGGTTATACAGAGCATACCCTGGTCACACATAGATGGAAATGTTGACCAGGAGCTGCAGGAGTTATACAGAGCACACACTGGCCACACAGAGATGGGACTGTTGACCAGGAGCTGCAGGGGGAATACAGAGCACACACTGGCCACACAGAGATGGGGCTATTGACCAGGGGATGCAGGGGTTTTCCAGTGCACACCCTGACCACACAGAGCTGGAAATGTTGACCAGGAGCTGCGGGGGTTACACAGAGCACACTCTGACCACACAGAGATGGGAATGTTGACCAGGAGCTGCACGACTTATACAGATCACCCCCTGGACACCCAGAGTTGGGAATGTTGACCAGGAGCTGCAGAGCTTATACAGAGCACACCCTGGCCATTCAGAGTTGCGAATGTTGACCAGGAGCTGAGGGGTTATACAGAGCACACCCTGGCCACACAGATATGCGAGTGTTGACCAGGAGCTGCAGGGGTTATACAGTGCACATCCTGGCCACACAGAGTTCGGAATGTTGACCAGGAGCTGCAGGGGTGATACAGAGCACACTCTGGCCACACAGTGATTTGAATGATGACCAGGAGCTGCTGGAGTTATACAGAGCACACCCTGGACACACAGAGATGGGCATGTTGACCAGGAGCTGCAGGAGTTATACAGAGCTCACACTGTCCACACATAGATGGGACTATTGACCAGGAGTTGCAGAGGTTATACAGAGCACACCCTGGCCACACAGAGATGGGCATGTTGAACAGGAGCTGCGGAAGTTATACAGAGTACACCCTGGCCACACAGAGATGGGAATGTTGACCAGGAGCTGCTGGGCTTAGACAGAGCACATCGTGGCCACACAGAGATGGGACTGTTTACCAGGAGTTGTAGGGGTTATACAGAGCACATCGTGGCCACACAGAAATGGGACTGTTTACCAGGAGTTGCAGGGGTTATACAGAGCACAACCTGGCCACACACAGATGGGAATGTCGAAGAGGAGCAGCAGGGTTTATACAGAGCACACCCTGGACACACAGAGATGGGAATGATGACCAGGAGCTGCTGGGGTTATACAGAGCACACCCTGGACACACAGAGATGGGCATGTTGACCAGGAGCTGCAGGAGTTATACAGAGCTCACACTGTCCACAGATAGATGGGACTATTAACCAGGAGTTGCAGGGGTTATACAGAGCACACCCTGACCACACAAAGATGGGAATGTTGACCAGGAGCTGCAGGGGTTATACATAGCACACACTGGCCACACAGAGATGGGCATGTTGACCAGGGGCTGCAGGGGTTAGACAGAGCACACTCTGGCCACACAGTGATGGGAATGTTGACCAGGAGCTGCTGGGGTTATACAGAGCACACCCTGGCCACACAGAGATGGGCATGTTGAACAGGAGCTGCAGGAGTTATACAGAGTACACCCTGGCCACACAGAGATGGGAATGTTGACCAGCAGCTGCTGGGCTTAGACAGAGCACATCGTGGCCACACAGAGATGGGACTGTTTACCAGGAGTTGTAGGGGTTATACAGAGCACATCGTGGCCACACAGAAATGGGACTGTTTACCAGGAGTTGCAGGGGTTATACAGAGCACAACCTGGCCACACACAGATGGGAATGTCGAAGAGGAGCAGCAGGGTTTATACAGAGCACACCCTGGACACACAGAGATGGGAATGATGACCAGGAGCTGCTGGGGTTGTACAGAGCACACCCTGGCCACACACAGATGGTAATGATGACCAGGAGCTGCTGGAGTTATACAGAGCACACCCTGGACACACAGAGATGGGACTGTTGACCAGGAGTTGCAGGGGTTATACAGAGCACACCCTGACCACACAGAGATGGGAATTTTGATAGGTGCTGCAGGGGTTATACAGAGCACACACTGGCCACACAGAGATGGGCATGTTGAAAAGGAGCTGCAGGGGTTAGACAGAGCACACACTGGCCACACAGAGATAGGAATGTTGACCAAGAGCTGCAGGGGGTGTACAGAGCACACACTGGCCACACAGAGATGGGACTGTTGACCAGGAGTTGCAGGGGTTATACAAAGCACACCCTGGCCACAAAGAGATGGGAATGTTGACCAGGAGCAGTGTTTATACAGAGCAACCCTAGCCACACATAGATGGGAATATTGACAATGAGCTGCAGGGGTTATACAGAGCACAGTCTGGCCACACAGACATGGGAATCTTGACCAGGAGCAGGGGTTATATAGAGCACACACTGGCCACACAGAGGTGGGACTGTTGACCAGGAGCTGCTGGGGTTTTCCAGCGCACACCCTGACCACACAGAGCTGGGAATGTTGACCAGGAGCTGCTGGGGCTATACAGAGCACACACTGGCCACACAGTGATGGGCATGTTGACCAGGAGCTGCAGGGGTTAGACAAAGCTCACACTGGCCACACAGAGATGGGAATGTTGACCAGGAGCTGCAGGGGGGTACAGAGCACACACTGGCCACACAGAGATGGGACTGTTGACCAGGAGTTGCAGAGGTTATACAGAGCACACCCTGGCCACAAAGAGATGGGAATGTTGACCAGGAGCAGTGTTTATACAGAGCAACCCTGGCTAGACATAGATGGGAATGTTGACCAGGAGCTGCAGGGGTTATAGAGAGCACACCCTGGCCACACAGAGATGGGAATGTTGACCAGTAGCTGCAGGGGTTAGACAGAGCACACCCTGGCGACACAGAGATGGGAATGTTGACCAGGAGCTGCTGGGGTTGTACAGAGCACAACCAGGCCACACAAAGATGGGAATGTTGACCAGGAGCTGCAGGGGTTATAGAGAGCACACCCTGGCCACACAGAGATGGAAATGTTGACCAGGAGCTGCAGGGGTTATACAGTGCACATCGTGGCCAAACAATGATGGGAATGTTGACCAGGAGCTGCAGGGGTTAGAGAGAGCACACTCTGGCCACCCAGTGATGGGAATGTTGACCAGGAGCTGAAGGGGTTATACAGAGCACACACTGGCCACACAGAGATGGACATGTTGACCAGGATCTGCAGGGGTTAGACAGAGCACACTCTGGCCACACAGTGATGGTAATGTTGACCAGGAGCTGCCGGGGTAATACAGAGCTCACCATGGCCACACAGAGATGGGAATGTTGACCAGGGGCTGCTGGGGTTATACAGAGCGCACAATGGCCACACATAGTTGGGACTGTTGACCAGGAGTTGCAGGTGTTATACAGTGCACACACTGGCTGACGAATGTGATATAAAATCGTTACTTTAGAGTTACTAGTTAATGTAATGTAGAAATAAGCCACTTTGATTCTTGCATTTAGGGACAAAGGAATTTGAGACCGCATGGAAAAAGCAGGAAGAGGTGTGTCTATGAGAGTGATGCTGCATTGATAGGGGCCAGAGAAAGGGATTGGAAGTGAGCCAATCAGAATAGATCGAACAGGTCAGGGGGGACATAGGCTGACCTATGTCCGTCGAGTATGTGAAACTTGATACCATTTGAATTGATTTTGCAGAGATCCCTTTGTCTTTTCGTTCAGTCGTTTTCTGGGATGTAAGAGGCTGGATGTCTTTTACGTTTCTGTAAGATGATTCAAGCTTGCAAGCTAAATAAATAACTTCTGTTTACGTGCGAATCCGTCTCAACTTTTATTGAGGCCAGACTGACAGAGAAAGAAATTTGGAGATCTACATGGCCACACAGATAAGGGAAAGTTGACCAGGAGCAGTGTTTATACAGAGCAACCCTGGCCACACAGAGATGGGAA
Organism: Scyliorhinus torazame; assembly: GCF_047496885.1. Lineage (NCBI taxonomy): Eukaryota > Metazoa > Chordata > Chondrichthyes > Carcharhiniformes > Scyliorhinidae > Scyliorhinus > Scyliorhinus torazame. Next base: position 240,147 of record NW_027307926.1, on the reverse strand, counting down.
TGTTGACCAGGAGCTGCAGGGGTTATACAGAGCACACTTTGGCCACACAGACATGGGAACGTTGACCAGCAGCTGCCGGGGTTATACAGAGCACACCCTGGCCACACAGAGATGGGAATGTTGACCAGGAGCTGCAGGGGTTATACAGAGCACACCCTGCTCTCACAGAGATGGGAATGTTGATCAGGAGCTGCACTACTTATACAGAGCACACCCTGGCCACACAGAGATGGGAATGTTGACCAGGAGCTGCAGGGGTTATAGAGAGCACACCCTGGCCACACAGAGATGGGAATGTTGACCAGGAGCTGCAGGGGTTCTACAGTGCACATCGTGGCCAAACAATGATGGGAATGTTGACCTGGAGCTGAAGGGGGTATACAGAGCACACACTGGCCACACAGAGATGGGACTGTTGACCAGGATTTGCAGGGGTTATACAGAGCACACCCTGGCCACAAAGAGATGGGAATGTTGACCAGGAGCAGTGTTTATACAGAGTAACCCTGGCCACACATAGATGGGAATGTTGACCAGGAGCTGCAGGGGTTATACAGTGAACACTCTGGCCACACAGACATGGGAATGTTGACCAGGAGCAGGGATCTTATAGAGCACACACTGGCCACACTGAGATGGGACTGTTGACCAGGAGCTGCTGGGGTTTTCCAGAGCACATCCTGACCACACAGAGCTGGGAATATTGACCAGGAGCTGCAGGGGTTATACAGAGCACACACTGGCCACACAGAGATGGACATGTTGACCAGGAGCTGCAGGGGTTAGACAGAGAACACTCTGGCCACACAGTGATGGGAATGTTGACCAGGAGCTGCTGGGGTTATACAGAGCACACCCTGGCCACACAGAGATGGGCATGTTGACCAGGAGCTGCAGTGGTTATACAGAGCACACCCTGGCCATACAGAGGTGGGCATGTTGACCAGGAGCTGCAGGAGTTATACAGAGCACACATTGGCCACACAGAGATGGGACTGTTGACCAGGAGTTGCAGGGGTTATACAGAGCACACCCTGGCTACACAGATATGGGCATGTTGACCAGGAGCTGCAGGGGTTATAGAGAGCACACCCTGGCCACACAGAGATGGGAATGTTGACCAGGAGCTGCAGGGGTTCGACAGTGCACACCCTGGCCACACAGATAAGGGAAAGTTGACCAGGAGCAGTGTTTATACAGAGCAACCCTGGCCACAAAGAGATGGGAATGTTGACCAGGAGCTGCAGGGGTGATACAGAGCACACTTTGGCCACACAGACATGGGAATGTTGACCAGCAGCTGCCGGGGTTATACAGAGCACACCCTGGCCACACAGAGATGGGAATGTTGACCAGGAGCTGCAGGGGTTAGACAAAGCTCACACTGGCCACACAGAGATGGGAATGTTGACCAGGAGCTGCAGGGGGGTACAGAGCACACACTGGCCACACAGAGATGGGACTGTTGACCAGGAGTTGCAGAGGTTATACAGAGCACACCCTGGCCACAAAGAGATGGGAATGTTGACCAGGAGCAGTGTTTATACAGAGCAACCCTGGCTAGACATAGATGGGAATGTTGACCAGGAGCTGCAGGGGTTATAGAGAGCACACCCTGGCCACACAGAGATGGGAATGTTGACCAGTAGCTGCAGGGGTTAGACAGAGCACACCCTGGCGACACAGAGATGGGAATGTTGACCAGGAGCTGCTGGGGTTGTACAGAGCACAACCAGGCCACACAAAGATGGGAATGTTGACCAGGAGCTGCAGGGGTTATAGAGAGCACACCCTGGCCACACAGAGATGGAAATGTTGACCAGGAGCTGCAGGGGTTATACAGTGCACATCGTGGCCAAACAATGATGGGAATGTTGACCAGGAGCTGCAGGGGTTAGAGAGAGCACACTCTGGCCACCCAGTGATGGGAATGTTGACCAGGAGCTGAAGGGGTTATACAGAGCACACACTGGCCACACAGAGATGGACATGTTGACCAGGATCTGCAGGGGTTAGACAGAGCACACTCTGGCCACACAGTGATGGTAATGTTGACCAGGAGCTGCCGGGGTAATACAGAGCTCACCATGGCCACACAGAGATGGGAATGTTGACCAGGGGCTGCTGGGGTTATACAGAGCGCACAATGGCCACACATAGTTGGGACTGTTGACCAGGAGTTGCAGGTGTTATACAGTGCACACACTGGCTGACGAATGTGATATAAAATCGTTACTTTAGAGTTACTAGTTAATGTAATGTAGAAATAAGCCACTTTGATTCTTGCATTTAGGGACAAAGGAATTTGAGACCGCATGGAAAAAGCAGGAAGAGGTGTGTCTATGAGAGTGATGCTGCATTGATAGGGGCCAGAGAAAGGGATTGGAAGTGAGCCAATCAGAATAGATCGAACAGGTCAGGGGGGACATAGGCTGACCTATGTCCGTCGAGTATGTGAAACTTGATACCATTTGAATTGATTTTGCAGAGATCCCTTTGTCTTTTCGTTCAGTCGTTTTCTGGGATGTAAGAGGCTGGATGTCTTTTACGTTTCTGTAAGATGATTCAAGCTTGCAAGCTAAATAAATAACTTCTGTTTACGTGCGAATCCGTCTCAACTTTTATTGAGGCCAGACTGACAGAGAAAGAAATTTGGAGATCTACATGGCCACACAGATAAGGGAAAGTTGACCAGGAGCAGTGTTTATACAGAGCAACCCTGGCCACACAGAGATGGGAATGTTGACCAGGAGCTGCAGGGGTTATACAGAGCACACTTTGGCCACACAGACATGGGAACGTTGACCAGCAGCTGCCGGGGTTATACAGAGCACACCCTGGCCACACAGAGATGGGAATGTTGACCAGGAGCTGCAGGGGTTATACAGAGCACACCCTGCTCTCACAGAGATGGGAATGTTGATCAGGAGCTGCACTACTTATACAGAGCACACCCTGGCCACACAGAGATGGGAATGTTGACCAGGAGCTGCAGGGGTTATAGAGAGCACACCCTGGCCACACAGAGATGGGAATGTTGACCAGGAGCTGCAGGGGTTCTACAGTGCACATCGTGGCCAAACAATGATGGGAATGTTGACCTGGAGCTGAAGGGGGTATACAGAGCACACACTGGCCACACAGAGATGGGACTGTTGACCAGGATTTGCAGGGGTTATACAGAGCACACCCTGGCCACAAAGAGATGGGAATGTTGACCAGGAGCAGTGTTTATACAGAGTAACCCTGGCCACACATAGATGGGAATGTTGACCAGGAGCTGCAGGGGTTATACAGTGAACACTCTGGCCACACAGACATGGGAATGTTGACCAGGAGCAGGGATCTTATAGAGCACACACTGGCCACACTGAGATGGGACTGTTGACCAGGAGCTGCTGGGGTTTTCCAGAGCACATCCTGACCACACAGAGCTGGGAATATTGACCAGGAGCTGCAGGGGTTATACAGAGCACACACTGGCCACACAGAGATGGACATGTTGACCAGGAGCTGCAGGGGTTAGACAGAGAACACTCTGGCCACACAGTGATGGGAATGTTGACCAGGAGCTGCTGGGGTTATACAGAGCACACCCTGGCCACACAGAGATGGGCATGTTGACCAGGAGCTGCAGTGGTTATACAGAGCACACCCTGGCCATACAGAGGTGGGCATGTTGACCAGGAGCTGCAGGAGTTATACAGAGCACACATTGGCCACACAGAGATGGGACTGTTGACCAGGAGTTGCAGGGGTTATACAGAGCACACCCTGGCTACACAGATATGGGCATGTTGACCAGGAGCTGCAGGGGTTATAGAGAGCACACCCTGGCCACACAGAGATGGGAATGTTGACCAGGAGCTGCAGGGGTTATACAGAGCACACTCTGGCCACACAGAGATGGGAATGTTGACCAGGAGCTGCAGGGGTTATAGAGAGCACACCCTGGCCACACAGAGATGGGAATGTTGACCAGGAGCTGCAGGGTTCTACAGTGCACATCGTGGCCAAACAATGATGGGAATGTTGACCAGGAGCAGTGTTTATACAGAGTAACCCTGGCCACACATAGATGGGAATGTTGACCAGGAGCTGCTGGAGTTATACAGAGCACACCCTGGCCACACAGAGATGGGCATGTTGACCAGGAGCTGCAGGGGTTATACAGAGCACACTCTGGCCACACAGACATGGGAATGCTGACCAGTAGCAGGGGTCTTATAGAGCACCCCCTGGCCACACAGAGATGGGAATGTTGACCAGGAGCTGCAGTGGTTATACAGAGCACACCCTGTCCACACAGAGATGGGAATGTTGACTAGGAGCTGCAGGGGTTATACAGTGCACATCCTGGCCAAACAGATTTGGGAATGTTGACTAGGAGCTGCAGCGGTTATATAGAGCACACTCTGGCCACACAGACATGGGAATGTTGACCAGGAGCAGGGGTTATATAGAGCACATACTGGCCACACAGAGATGGGACTGTTGACCAGGAGCTGCTGGGGTTTTCCAGTGTACGCCCTGACCACACAGAGCTGGGAATGTTGATCAGGAGCTGCAGAGGTTATACAGAGCACACCCTGGCCACACAGAGATGGGAATGTTGACCAGGAGCTGCAGGGGTTATACAGAGCACACCCTGTACACACAGAGATGGGAATGTTGACCAGGAGCTGCAGGGGTTATACAGTTCACATCCTGGCCACACAGAGATGGGAATGTTGACCAGGAGCTGCAGGGGTTAGACAGAGCACACTCTGGCCACACAGTGATGGGAATGGTGACCAGGAGCTTCTGGGGTTATACAGAGCACACCCTGGCCACACAGAGATGAGCATGTTGACCAGGAGCTACAGGAGTTATACAGAGCATACACTGGCCACACAGTGATGGGAATGTTGACCAGGAGCTGCTGGGGTTATGCAGAGCACACCCTAGCCACACAGAAATGGGCATGTTGACCAGGAGCTGCAGGGGTTATACAGAGCACACTCTGGCCACACAGAGATGGGAATGTTGACCAGGAGCTGCAGGGGTTATAGAGAGCACACCCTGGCCACACAGAGATGGGAATGTTGACCAGGAGCTGCAGGGTTCTACAGTGCACATCGTGGCCAAACAATGATGGGAATGTTGACCAGGAGCAGTGTTTATACAGAGTAACCCTGGCCACACATAGATGGGAATGTTGACCAGGAGCTGCTGGAGTTATACAGAGCACACCCTGGCCACACAGAGATGGGCATGTTGACCAGGAGCTGCAGGGGTTATACAGAGCACACTCTGGCCACACAGACATGGGAATGCTGACCAGTAGCAGGGGTCTTATAGAGCACCCCCTGGCCACACAGAGATGGGAATGTTGACCAGGAGCTGCAGTGGTTATACAGAGCACACCCTGTCCACACAGAGATGGGAATGTTGACTAGGAGCTGCAGGGGTTATACAGTGCACATCCTGGCCAAACAGATTTGGGAATGTTGACTAGGAGCTGCAGCGGTTATATAGAGCACACTCTGGCCACACAGACATGGGAATGTTGACCAGGAGCAGGGGTTATATAGAGCACATACTGGCCACACAGAGATGGGACTGTTGACCAGGAGCTGCTGGGGTTTTCCAGTGTACGCCCTGACCACACAGAGCTGGGAATGTTGATCAGGAGCTGCAGAGGTTATACAGAGCACACCCTGGCCACACAGAGATGGGAATGTTGACCAGGAGCTGCAGGGGTTATACAGAGCACACCCTGTACACACAGAGATGGGAATGTTGACCAGGAGCTGCAGGGGTTATACAGTTCACATCCTGGCCACACGGAGATGGGGATGTTGACCAGGAGCTGCAGGGGTTAGACAGAGCACACTCTGGCCACACAGTGATGGGAATGGTGACCAGGAGCTTCTGGGGTTATACAGAGCACACCCTGGCCACACAGAGATGAGCATGTTGACCAGGAGCTACAGGAGTTATACAGAGCATACACTGGCCACACAGTGATGGGAATGTTGACCAGGAGCTGCTGGGGTTATGCAGAGCACACCCTAGCCACACAGAAATGGGCATGTTGACCAGGAGCTGCAGGGGTTATACAGAGCACACCCTGACCACACATAGATGGGAATGTTGACCAGGAGCTGCAGTGGTTATACAGAGCACACCATGGCCACACAGAGGTGGGCATGTTGACCAGGAGCTGCATGAGTTTTCACAGCACACACTGGCCATACAGAGATGGGACTGTTGACCAGGAGTTGCAGGGGTTATACAGAGCACACCCTGGCCACACAGAGATGGTAAAGCAGACCATGAGCTGCAGCGGTTAGACAGAGCACACTCTGGCCACACAGTAATGGGAATGTTGACCAGGAGCTGCTGGGGTTATACAGAGCACACCCTGGCCACACAGACATGGGCATGTTGACCAGGAGCTGCAGGGGTTACACAGAGCACACTCTGGCCACACAGAGATGAGACTGTTGACGAGGAGTTGCAGGGGTTATACAGATCACACCCGGCCACATAGAGTTGGGCATGTTGACCAGAAGCTGCATGAGTTTTCAGAGCACACACTGGCCATACAGAGATGGGACTGTTGACCAGGAGTTGCAGGGGTTATACAGAGCACACCCTGGCCATACAGAGGTGGGCATGTTGACCAGGAGCTGCATGATTTATACAGAGCACACATTGGCCGCAAAGAGATGGGACTGTTGACCAGGACTTGCAGGGGTTATACAGAGCACACCCTGGCTACACCGCTATGGGAATGTTGACCAGGAGCTGCCGGGGTAATACGGAGCACACCCTGGCCACACAGAGATGGGAATGTTGACCAGGAGCTGCAGGGGTTATACAGAGCACACCCTGGCCACACAGAGATGGGAATGTTGATCAGGAGCTGCACGCCTTATACAGAGCACACCCTGGCCACACAGAGATGGGAATGTTGACCAGGAGCTGCAGGGGTTAGACAGAGCACACTCTGGCCACACAGAGATGGGAATGTTGACCAGGAGCTGCTGGGGTTATACCGAGCACACCCTGGCCACACAGACATGGGCATGTTGACCAGGAGCTGCAGGGGTTAGACAGAGCACACTCTGGCCACACAGAGATGAGACTGTTGACGAGGAGTTGCAGGGGTTATACAGAGCACACCCTGACCACACAGAGATGAGAGTGTTGACCAGGAGCTGCAGTGGTTATACAGAGCACACCCTGGCCATACAGAGGTGGGCATGTTGACCAGGAGCTGCAGGAGTTATACAGAGCACACATTGGCCACAAAAAGATGGGACTGTTGACCAGGAGTTGCAGGGGTTATACAGAGCACACCCAGGCTACACCGATATGGGAATGTTGACCAGGAGCTGCCGGGGTAGTACAGAGCACACCCTGGCCACACAGAGATGGGAATGTTGACCAGGAGCTGCAGGGGTTATACAGAGCACACCCTGGCCACACAGAGATGGGAATGTTGATCAGGAGCTGCACGACTTATGCAGACCACACCCTGGCCACACAGAGATGGGAATGTTGACCAGGAGCTGCAGGGGTTATACAGAGCACACTCTGGCCACATAGAGATGGGAATGTTGACCAGGAGCTGCTGGGCTTAGACAGAGCACATCGTGGCCACACAGAGATGGGAATGTTTACCAGGAGTTGCAGGGGTTATACAGAGCACAACCTGGCCACACACAGATGGGAATGTTGACCAGGAGCAGTGTTTATACAGAGCAACCCTGGCCACACATAGATGTGAATGTTGACAAGGAGCTGCAGGGGTTATACAGAGACCACTCTGGCCACACAGACATGGGAATGTTGACCAGGAGCAGGTGTTATATAGAGCACACACTGGCCACACAGAGATGGGACTGTTGACCAGGAGCTGCCGGGGTTATACAGAGCATACCCTGGTCACACATAGATGGAAATGTTGACCAGGAGCTGCAGGAGTTATACAGAGCACACACTGGCCACACAGAGATGGGACTGTTGACCAGGAGCTGCAGGGAGAATACAGAGCACACACTGGCCACACAGAGGTGGGACTATTGACCAGGGGATGCAGGGGTTATACAGAGCACACCCTGGCCACAAAGAGATGGGAATGTTGACCAGGATCAGAGTTTATACAGAGCAACCCTGGCCACACATAGATGTGAATGTTGACAAGGAGCTGCAGGGGTTATACAGAGCACACTCTGGCCACACAGACAGGGGAATGTTGACCAGGAGCAGGTGTTATATAGAGCACACACTGGCCACACAGCGATGGGACTGTTGACCAGGAGCTGCTGGGGTTTTCCAGTGCACACCCTGACCACACAGAGCTGGGAATGTTGACCAGGAGCTGCGGGGGTTACACAGAGCACACTCTGACCACACAGATATGGGAATGTTGACCAGGAGCTGCACGACTTATACAGATCACCCCCTGGACACCCAGAGTTGGGAAAGTTGACCAGGAGCTGCAGAGCTTATACAGAGCACACCCTGGCCATACAGAGTTGCGAATATTGACCAGGAGCTGCAGGGGTTATACAGAGCACACCCTGGCCACACAGATATGCGAGTGTTGACCAGGAGCTGCAGGGGTTATACAGTGCACATCCTGGCCACACAGTGTTCGGAATGTTGACCAGGAGCTGCAGGGGTGATACAGAGCACACTCTGGCCACACAGTGATTTGAATGATGACCAGGAGCTGCTGGAGTTATACAGAGCACACCCTGGACACACAGAGATGGGCATGTTGACCAGGAGCTGCAGGAGTTATACAGAGCTCACACTGTCCACACATAGATGGCACTATTAACCAGGAGTTGCAGGGGTTATACAGAGCACACCCTGACCACACAGAGATGGGAATGTTGACCAGGAGCTGCAGGGGTTATAGAGAGCACACACTGGCCACACAGAGATGGGCATGTGGACCAGGGGCTGCAGGGGTTAGACAGAGCACACTCTGGCCACACAGTGATGGGAATGTTGACCAGGAGCTGCTGGGGTTATACAGAGCACAACCTGGCCACACAGAGATGGGCATGTTGAACAGGAGCTGCAGAAGTTATACAGAGTACACCCTGGCCACACAGAGATGGGAATGTTGACCAGGAGCTGCTGGGCTTAGACAGAGCACATCGTGGCCACACAGAAATGGGACTGTTTACCAGGAGTTGCAGGGGTTATACAGAGCACAACCTGGCCACAAACAGATGGGAATGTCGAAGAGGAGCAGCAGGGTTTATACAGAGCACACCCTGGACACACAGAGATGGGAATGATGACCAGGAGCTGCTGGGGTTATACAGAGCACACCCTGGACACACAGAGATGGGCATGTTGACCAGGAGCTGCAGGAGTTATACAGAGCTCACACTGTCCACACATAGATGGGACTATTAACCAGGAGTTGCTGGGGTTATACAGAGCACACCCTGACCACACAGAGATGGGAATGTTGACCAGGAGCTGCAGGGGTTATACAGAGCACACACTGGCCACACAGAGATGGGCATGTTGACCAGGGGCTGCAGGGGTTAGGCAGAGCACACTCTGGCCACACAGTGATGGGAATGTTGACCAGGAGCTGCTGGGGTTATACAGAGCACACCCTGGCCACACAGAGATGGGCATGTTGAACAGGAGCTGCAGGAGTTATACAGAGTACACCCTGGCCACACAGAGATGGGAATGTTGACCAGCAGCTGCTGGGCTTAGACAGAGCACATCGTGGCCACACAGAGATGGGACTGTTTACCAGGAGTTGTAGGGGTTATACAGAGCACATCGTGGCCACACAGAAATGGGACTGTTTACCAGGAGTTGCAGGGGTTATACAGAGCACAACCTGGCCACACACAGATGGGAATGTCGAAGAGGAGCAGCAGGGTTTATACAGAGCACACCCTGGACACACAGAGATGGGAATGATGACCAGGAGCTGCTGGGGTTGTACAGAGCACACCCTGGCCACACACAGATGGTAATGTTGACCAGGAGCTGCCGGGGTTATACAGAGCATACCCTGTTCACCCATAGATGGAAATGTTGACCAGGAGCTGCAGGGATTAGACAGGCCACACCCTGGCCACACAGAGATGGGAATGTTGACAAGGAGCTGCAGGGGTTATACAGAGCACACTCTGGCCACAACGACATAGGACTGTTGACCAGGAGCAGGGGTTATATAGAGCACACACTGGCCACACAGAGATGGGACTGTTGATCAGGAGTTGCTGGGGTTTTCCAGTGCACACCCTGACCACACATAGATGGGAATGCAGACCAGGAGCTGCTGGGGTTATACAGTGCACGCCCTGACCACACACAGAGATGGGAATGTTGACCAGGAGCTGCAGGGGTTATACAGATCACACCCTGGCCACACAGAGATGGAAATGTTGACCAGGAGCTGCTGGTGTTATACAGAGCACACCCTGGCCACACAGAGATGGGCATGTTGACCAGGAGCTGGAGGGGGTATACAGAGCGCACACTGGCCACACAGAGATGGGCATATGGACCAGGGGCTGCAGGGGTTAGACAGAGCACACTCTGGCCACACAGTGATGGGAATGTTGACCAGGAGCTGCTGGGGTTATACAGAGCACACCCTGGCCACACAGAGATGGGCATGTTGAACAGGAGCTGCAGAAGTTATACAGAGTACACCCTGGCCACACAGAGATGGGAATGTTGACCAGGAGCTGCTGGGCTTAGACAGAGCACATCGTGGCCACACAGAAATGGGACTGTTTACCAGGAGTTGCAGCGGTTATACAGAGCACAACCTGGCCACACACAGATGGGAATGTCGAAGAGGAGCAGCAGGGTTTATACAGAGCACACCCTGGACACACAGAGATGGGAATGATGACCAGGAGCTGCTGGGGTTATACAGAGCACACCCTGGACACACAGAGATGGGCATGTTGACCAGGAGCTGCAGGAGTTATACAGAGCTCACACTGTCCACACATAGATGGGACTATTAACCAGGAGTTGCTGGGGTTATACAGAGCACACCCTGACCACACAGAGATGGGAATGTTGACCAGGAGCTGCAGGGGTTATACAGAGCACACACTGGCCACACAGAGATGGGCATGTTGACCAGGGGCTGCAGGGGTTAGACAGAGCACACTCTGGCCACACAGTGATGGGAATGTTGACCAGGAGCTGCTGGGGTTATACAGAGCACACCCTGGCCACACAGAGATGGGCATGTTGAACAGGAGCTGCAGGAGTTATACAGAGTACACCCTGGCCACACAGAGATGGGAATGTTGACCAGCAGCTGCTGGGCTTAGACAGAGCACATCGTGGCCACACAGAGATGGGACTGTTTACCAGGAGTTGTAGGGGTTATACAGAGCACATCGTGGCCACACAGAAATGGGACTGTTTACCAGGAGTTGCAGGGGTTATACAGAGCACAACCTGGCCACACACAGATGGGAATGTCGAAGAGGAGCAGCAGGGTTTATACAGAGCACACCCTGGACACGCAGAGATGGGAATGATGACCAGGAGCTGCTGGGGTTGTACAGAGCACACCCTGGCCACACACAGATGGTAATGTTGACCAGGAGCTGCCGGGGTTATACAGAGCATACCCTGTTCACCCATAGATGGAAATGTTGACCAGGAGCTGCAGGGATTAGACAGGCCACACCCTGGCCACACAGAGATGGGAATGTTGACAAGGAGCTGCAGGGGTTATACAGAGCACACTCTGGCCACAACGACATAGGACTGTTGACCAGGAGCAGGGGTTATATAGAGCACACACTGGCCACACAGAGATGGGACTGTTGATCAGGAGTTGCTGGGGTTTTCCAGTGCACACCCTGACCACACATAGATGGGAATGCAGACCAGGAGCTGCTGGGGTTATGCAGTGCACGCCCTGACCACACACAGAGATGGGAATGTTGACCAGGAGCTGCAGGGGTTATACAGATCACACCCTGGCCACACAGAGATGGAAATGTTGACCAGGAGCTGCTGGTGTTATACAGAGCACACCCTGGCCACACAGAGATGGGCATGTTGACCAGGAGCTGGAGGGGGTATACAGAGCGCACACTGGCCACACAGAGATGGGACTGTTGACCAGGATTTGCAGGGGTTATACAGAGCACACCCTGGCCACAAAGAGATGGGAATGTTGGCCAGGAGCAGTGTTTATACAGAGTAACCCTGGCCACACATAGATGGGAATGTTGACCAGGAGCTGCTGGGGTTATACAGAGCACACCCTGGCCACACAGAGATGGGCATGTTGACCAGGAGCTGCAGGGGTTATACAGAGCACACTCTGGCCACACAGACATGGGAATGCTGACCAGTAGCAGGGGTCTTATAGAGCACCCCCTGGCCACACAGAGATGGGAATGTTGACCAGGAGCTGCAGGGGTTATACAGAGCACACCCTGTCCACACAGAGATGGGAATGTTGACTAGGAGCTGCAGGGGTTATACAGTGCAAATCCTGGCCAAACAGATTTGGGAATGTTGACTAGGAGCTGCAGCGGTTATATAGAGCACACTCTGGCCACACAGACATGGGAATGTTGACCAGGAGCAGGGGTTATATAGAGTACACACTGGCCACACAGAGATGGGACTGTTGACCAGGAGCTGCTGGGGTTTTCCAGTGTACACCCTGACCACACAGAGCTGGGAATGTTGATCAGGAGCTGCAGAGGTTATACAGAGCACACCCTGGCCACACAGAGATGGGAATGTTGACCAGGAGCTGCAGGGGTTATACAGAGCACACCCTGTACACACAGAGATGGGAATGTTGACCAGGAGCTGCAGGGGTTATACAGTGCACATCCTGGCCACACAGAGATGGGAATGTTGACCAGGAGCTGCAGGGGTTAGACAGAGCACACTCTGGCCACACAGTGATGGGAATGGTGACCAGGAGCTGCTGGGGTTATACAGAGCACACCCTGGCCACACAGAGATGAGCATGTTGACCAGGAGCTACAGGAGATATACAGAGCATACACTGGCCACACAGTGATTGGAATGTTGACCAGGAGCTGCAGTGGTTATACAGAGCACACCATGGCCACACAGAGGTGGGCATGTTGACCAGGAGCTGCATGAGTTTTCACAGCACACACTGGCCATACAGAGATGGGACTGTTGACCAGGAGTTGCAGGGGTTATACAGAGCACACCCTGGCCACACAGAGATGGTAAAGCAGACCATGAGCTGCAGCGGTTAGACAGAGCACACTCTGGCCACACAGTGATGGGAATGTTGACCAGGAGCTGCTGGGGTTATACAGAGCACACCCTGGCCACACAGACATGGGCATGTTGACCAGGAGCTGCAGGGGTTACACAGAGCACACTCTGGCCACACAGAGATGAGACTGTTGACGAGGAGTTGCAGGGGTTATACAGATCACACCCTGGCCACATAGAGTTGGGCATGTTGACCAGAAGCTGCATGAGTTTTCAGAGCACACACTGGCCATACAGAGATGGGACTGTTGACCAGGAGTTGCAGGGGTTATACAGAGCACACCCTGGCCATACAGAGGTGGGCATGTTGACCAGGAGCTGCATGATTTATACAGAGCACACATTGGCCACAAAGAGATGGGACTGTTGACCAGGAGTTGCAGGGGTTATACAGAGCACACCCTGGCTACACCGATATGGGAATGTTGACCAGGAGCTGCCGGGGTAATACAGAGCACACCCTGGCCACACAGAGATGGGAATGTTGACCAGGAGCTGCAGGGGTTATACAGAGCACACCCTGGCCACACAGAGATGGGAATGTTGATCAGGAGCTGCACGACTTATACAGAGCACACCCTGGCCACACAGAGATGGGAATGTTGACCAGGAGCTGCAGGGGTTAGACAGAGCACACTCTGGCCACACAGAGATGGGAATGTTGACCAGGAGCTGCTGGGGTTATACAGAGCACACCCTGGCCACACAGACATGGGCATGTTGACCAGGAGCTGCAGGGGTTAGACAGAGCACACTCTGGCCACACAGAGATGAGACTGTTGACGAGGAGTTGCAGGGGTTATACAGAGCACACCCTGACAACACAGAGATGAGAGTGTTGACCAGGAGCTGCAGTGGTTATACAGAGCACACCCTGGCCATACAGAGGTGGGCATGTTGACCAGGAGCTGCAGGAGTTATACAGAGCACACATTGGCCACAAAAAGATGGGACTGTTGACCAGGAGTTGCAGGGGTTATACAGAGCACACCCAGGCTACACCGATATGGGAATGTTGACCAGGAGCTGCCGGGGGAGTACAGAGCACACCCTGGCCACACAGAGATGGGAATGTTGACCAGGAGCTGCAGGGGTTATACAGAGCACACCCTGGCCACACAGAGATGGGAATGTTGATCAGGAGCTGCACGACTTATACAGAGCACACCCTGGCCACACAGAGATGGGAATGTTGACCAGGAGCTGCAGGGGTTATACAGAGCACACTCTGGCCACATAGAGATGGGAATGTTGACCAGGAGCTGCTGGGCTTAGACAGAGCACATCGTGGCCACACAGAGATGGGAATGTTTACCAGGAGTTGCAGGGGTTATACAGAGCACAACCTGGCCACACACAGATGGGAATGTTGACCAGGAGCAGTGTTTATACGGAGCAACCCTGGCCACACATAGATGTGAATGTTGACAAGGAGCTGCAGGGGTTATACAGAGCACACTCTGGCCATACAGACATGGGAATGTTGACCAGGAGCAGGTGTTATATAGAGCACACACTGGCCACACAGAGATGGGACTGTTGACCAGGAGCTGCCGGGGTTATACAGAGCATACCCTGGTCACACATAGATGGAAATGTTGACCAGGAGCTGCAGGAGTTATACAGAGCACACACTGGCCACACAGAGATGGGACTGTTGACCAGGAGCTGCAGGGAGAATACAGAGCACACACTGGCCACACAGAGGTGGGACTATTGACCAGGGGATGCAGGGGTTATACAGAGCACACCCTGGCCACAAAGAGATGGGAATGTTGACCAGGATCAGTGTTTATACAGAGCAACCCTGGCCACACATAGATGTGAATGTTGACAAGGAGCTGCAGGGGTTATACAGAGCACACTCTGGCCACACAGACATGGGAATGTTGACCAGGAGCAGGTGTTCTATAGAGCACATACTGGCCACACAGAGATGGGACTGTTGACCAGGAGCTGCTGGGGTTTTCCAGTGCACACCCTGACCACACAGAGCTGGGAATGTTGACCAGGAGCTGCGGGGGTTACACAGAGCACACTCTGACCACACAGAGATGGGAATGTTGACCAGGAGCTGCACGACTTATACAGGTCACCCCCTGGACACCCAGAGTTGGGAATGTTGACCAGGAGCTGCAGAGCTTATACAGAGCACACCCTGGCCATACAGAGTTGCGAATATTGACCAGGAGCTGCAGGGGTTATACAGAGCACACCCTGGCCACACAGATATGCGAGTGTTGACCAGGAGCTGCAGGGGTTATACAGTACACATCCTGGCCACACAGAGTTCGGAATGTTGACCAGGAGCTGCAGGGGTGATACAGAGCACACTCTGGCCACACAGTGATTTGAATGATGACCAGGAGCTGCTGGAGTTATACAGAGCACACCCTGGACACACAGAGATGGGCATGTTGACCAGGAGCTGCAGGAGTTATACAGAGCTCACACTGTCCACACATAGATGGCACTATTAACCAGGAGTTGCAGGGGTTATACAGAGCACACCCTGACCACACAGAGATGGGAATGTTGACCAGGAGCTGCAGGGGTTATACAGAGCACACACTGGCCACACAGAGATGGGCATGTGGACCAGGGGCTGCAGGGGTTAGACAGAGCACACTCTGGCCACACAGTGATGGGAATGTTGACCAGGAGCTGCTGGGGTTATACAGAGCACACCCTGGCCACACAGAGATGGGCATGTTGAACAGGAGCTGCAGAAGTTATACAGAGTACACCCTGGCCACACAGAGATGGGAATGTTGACCAGGAGCTGCTGGGCTTAGACAGAGCACATCGTGGACACACAGAGATGGGACTGTTTACCAGGAGCTGTAGGGGTTATACAGAGCACATCGTTGCCACACAGAAATGGGACTGTTTACCAGGAGTTGCAGGGGTTATACAGAGCACAACCTGGCCACACACAGATGGGAATGTCGAAGAGGAGCAGCAGGGTTTATACAGAGCACACCCTGGACACACAGAGATGGGAATGATGACCAGGAGCTGCTGGGGTTATACAGAGCACACCCTGGACACACAGAGATGGGCATGTTGACCAGGAGCTGCAGGAGTTATACAGAGCTCACAATGTCCACACATAGATGGGACTATTAACCAGGAGTTGCAGGGGTTATACAGAGTACACCCTGACCACACAGAGATGGGAATGTTGACCAGGAGCTGCAGGGGTTATACAGAGCACACACTGGCCACACAGAGATGGGCATGTTGACCAGGGGCTGCAGGGGTTGGACAGAGCACACTCTGGCCACACAGTGATGGGAATGTTGACCAGGAGCTGCTGGGGTTATACAGAGCACACCCTGGCCACACAGAGATGGGCATGTTGAACAGGAGCTGCAGGAGTTATACAGAGTACACCCTGGCCACACAGAGATGGGAATGTTGACCAGCAGCTGCTGGGCTTAGACAGAGCATATCGTGGCCACACAGAAATGGGACTGTTTACCAGGAGTTGCAGGGGTTATACAGAGCACAACCTGGCCACACACAGATGGGAATGTCGAAGAGGAGCAGCAGGGTTTATACAGAGCACACCCTGGACACACAGAGATGGGAATGATGACCAGGAGCTGCTGGGGTTGTACAGAGCACACCCTGGCCACACACAGATGGTAATGTTGACCAGGAGCTGCCGGGGTTATACAGAGCATACCCTGTTCACCCATAGATGGAAATGTTGACCAGGAGCTGCAGGGATTAGACAGGCCACACCCTGGCCACACAGAGATGGGAATGTTGACAAGGAGCTACAGGGGTTATACAGAGCACACTCTGGCCACAACGACATAGGACTGTTGACCAGGAGCAGGGGTTATATAGAGCACACACTGGCCACACAGAGATGGGACTGTTGATCAGGAGTTGCTGGGGTTTTCCAGTGCACACCCTGACCACACATAGATGGGAATGCAGACCAGGAGCTGCTGGGGTTATACAGTGCACGTCCTGACCACACACAGAGATGGGAATGTTGACCAGGAGCTGCAGGGGTTATACAGATCACACCCTGGCCACACAGAGATGGAAATGTTGACCAGGAGCTGCTGGTGTTATACAGAGCACACCCTGGCCACACAGAAATGGGCATGTTGACCAGGAGCTGCATGATTTATACACAGCACACACTGGTCACACAGAGATGGGACTGTTGACCAGGAGTTGCAGGGGTTATACAGAGCACACCCTGACCACACAGAGATGGGAATGTTGACCAGGAGCTACTGGGGTTATACAGAGGGCACACTGGCCACACAGAGATGGGACTGTTGACCAGGAGTTGCAGGGGTTATACAGAGCACACCCTGGCCACATAGATATGGGAAAGTTGACCAGGAGCAGTGTTTATACAGAGCAACCCTGGTCACACCGAGATGGGAATGTTGACCAGGCCAGCAGGGGTTACACAGAGCACACTTTGGCCACACAGACATGGGAATGTTGACCAGGAGCTGCTATGCTTATACAGAGCATACTCTGGCCACAAAGAGATGGGAATGTTGACCAGGAGCTGCAGCGGTTATACAGAGCAATCCCTGGCAACACAGAGATGGGAATGTTGACCAGGAGCTGCACGACTTATACAGAGCACCCCCTGGCCACACAGAGATGGGAATGTTGACCAGGATCTGCAGGGGTTATAGAGAGCACACTCTGGCCATACAGAGATGGGACTGTTCACCAGGAGTTGCAGGGGTTATACAGAGCACACCCTGGCCACACAGAGATGGGAATGCTGATCAGGAGCTGCACGGGTGAGACAGAGCACACTCATGCCACACAGAGATGGGAATGTTGACCAGGAGCATCGTTTATATAGAGCACACCCTGGCCACGCAGAGATGGGAATATTGATCAGGAGCTGCTGGGGTTATACAGAGCACTGCCAGGCCACACACATATGGGAATGTTGACCAGGAGCTGCAGGAGTTATACAGAGCACACCCTGGACACACAGAAATGGGAATGTTGACCAGGGGCTGCTGGGGTTATACAGAGCACACCCTGGCCACACACAGATGGGAATGTGGACCAGGAGATGCAGGGGTTATACAGAGCACACACTGGCCACACAGAGATAGTACTGTTGACCAGGAGCAGGGTTTATACAGAGCACATCCAGGACACACAGAGATGGGAATGTTGACCAGGAGCTGCAGGGGATATACAGTGCACATCGTGGCCAAACAATGATGGGAATGTTGACCAGGAGCTGCAGGGGTAAGACAGAGCACACTCTGGCCACACAGTGATGGGAATGATGACCAGGAGATGCTGGGGTTATACAGAGCACACCCTGGACACACAGAGATGGGCATGTTGACCAGGAGCTGCAGGAGTTATACAGAGCACACACTGTCCACACAGAAATGGGACTGTTGACCAGGAGTTGCAGGGGTTATACAGAGCACACCCTGACCAAACAGAGATGGGAATGTTGACCAGGAGCTGCAGGGGTTATACAGAGCACAGACTGGCCACACAGAGATGGGCATGGTGACCAGGGACTGCAGGGGTTAGACAGAGCACACTCTGGCCACAGAGTGATGGGGATGTTGACCAGGAGCTGCTGGGGTTATGCAGAGCACACCGTGGCCACACAGAGATTGGCATGTTGACCAGGAGTTGCAGGGGTTATACAGAGCACACCCTGACCACACAGACATGGGACTGTTGACCAGGAGTTGCAGGGATTATACAGAGCACACCCTGACCACACAGAGATGGGAGTGTTGACCAGGAGCTGCAGTGGTTATACAGAGCACACCCTAGCCATACAGAGATGGGCATGTTGACCAGGAGCTGCATGATTTATACACATCACACATTGGCCACAAAGAGATGGGACTGTTGACCAGGAGTTGCAGGGGTTATACAGAGCACACCCCGGCTACACCGATATGGGAATGTTGACCAGGAGCTGCCGGGATAATACAGAGAACACCCTGGCCACACAGAGATGGGAATGTTGAACAGGAGCTGCAGGGGTTATACAGAGCACACCCTGGCCACACAGAGATGGGAATGTTGATCAGGAGCTGCACGACTTATACAGAGCACACCCTGGCCACACAGAGATGGGAATGTTGACCAGGAGCTGCAGGGGTTAGACAGAGCACACTCTGGCCACACAGAGATGGGAATGTTGACCAGGAGCTGCTGGGGTTATACAGAGCACACCCTGGCCACACAGACATGGGCATGTTGACCAGGAGCTGCAGGAGTTATACAGAGCACACATTGGCCACAAAAAGATGGGACTGTTGACCAGGAGTTGCAGGGGTTATACAGAGCACACCCTGGCTACACCGATATGGGAATGTTGACCAGGAGCTGCCGGGGTAATACAGAGCACACCATGGCCACACAGAGATGAGCATGTTGACCAGGAGCTACAGATGTTATACAGAGCATACACTGGCCACACAGTGATTGGAATGTTGACCAGGAGCTGCTGGGGTTATGCAGAGCACACCCTAGCCACACAGAAATGGGCATGTTGACCAGGAGCTGCAGGGGTTATACAGAGCACACCCTGACCACACATAGATGGGAATGTTGACCAGGAGCTGCAGTGGTTATACAGAGCACACCATGGCCACACAGAGGTGGGCATGTTGACCAGGAGCTGCATGAGTTTTCACAGCACACACTGGCCATACAGAGATGGGACTGTTGACCAGGAGTTGCAGGGGTTATACAGAGCACACCCTGGCCACACAGAGATGGTAAAGCAGACCATGAGCTGCAGCGGTTAGACAGAGCACACTCTGGCCACACAGTGATGGGAATGTTGACCAGGAGCTGCTGGGGTTATACAGAGCACACCCTGGCCACACAGACATGGGCATGTTGACCAGGAGCTGCAGGGGTTACACAGAGCACACTCTGGCCACACAGAGATGAGACTGTTGACGAGGAGTTGCAGGGGTTATACAGATCACACCCTGGCCACATAGAGTTGGGCATGTTGACCAGAAGCTGCATGAGTTTTCAGAGCACACACTGGCCATACAGAGATGGGACTGTTGACCAGGAGTTGCAGGGGTTATACAGAGCACACCCTGGCCATACAGAGGTGGGCATGTTGACCAGGAGCTGCATGATTTATACAGAGCACACATTGGCCACAAAGAGATGGGACTGTTGACCAGGAGTTGCAGGGGTTATACAGAGCACACCCTGGCTACACCGATATGGGAATGTTGACCAGGAGCTGCCGGGGTAATACAGAGCACACCCTGGCCACACGGAGATGGGAATGTTGACCAGGAGCTGCAGGGGTTATACAGAGCACACCCTGGCCACACAGAGATGGGAATGTTGATCAGGAGCTGCACGACTTATACAGAGCACACCCTGGCCACACAGAGATGGGAATGTTGACCAGGAGCTGCAGGGGTTAGACAGAGCACACCCTGGCCACACAGAGATGGGAATGTTGACCAGGAGCTGCTGGGGTTATACAGAGCACACCCTGGCCACACAGACATGGGCATGTTGACCAGGAGCTGCAGGGGTTAGACAGAGCACACTCTGGCCACACAGAGATGAGACTGTTGACGAGGAGTTGCAGGGGTTATACAGAGCACACCCTGACAACACAGAGATGAGAGTGTTGACCAGGAGCTGCAGTGGTTATACAGAGCACACCCTGGCCATACAGAGGTGGACATGTTGACCAGGAGCTGCAGGAGTTATACAGAGCACACATTGGCCACAAAAAGATGGGACTGTTGACCAGGAGTTGCAGGGGTTATACAGAGCACACCCAGGCTACACCGATATGGGAATGTTGACCAGGAGCTGCCGGGGGAGTACAGAGCACACCCTGGCCACACAGAGATGGGAATGTTGACCAGGAGCTGCAGGGGTTATACAGAGCACACCCTGGCCACACAGAGATGGGAATGTTGATCAGGAGCTGCACGACTTATACAGAGCACACCCTGGCCACACAGAGATGGGAATGTTGACCAGGAGCTGCAGGGGTTATACAGAGCACACTCTGGCCACATAGAGATGGGAATGTTGACCAGGAGCTGCTGGGCTTAGACAGAGCACATCGTGGCCACACAGAGATGGGAATGTTTACCAGGAGTTGCAGGGGTTATACAGAGCACAACCTGGCCACACACAGATGGGAATGTTGACCAGGAGCAGTGTTTATACGGAGCAACCCTGGCCACACATAGATGAGAATGTTGACAAGGAGCTGCAGGGGTTATACAGAGCACACTCTGGCCACACAGACATGGGAATGTTGACCAGGAGCAGGTGTTATATAGAGCACACACTGGCCACACAGAGATGGGACTGTTGACCAGGAGCTGCAGGGAGAATACAGAGCACACACTGGCCACACAGAGGTGGGACTATTGACCAGGGGATGCAGGGGTTATACAGAGCACACCCTGGCCACAAAGAGATGGGAATGTTGACCAGGATCAGTGTTTATACAGAGCAACCCTGGCCACACATAGATGTGAATGTTGACAAGGAGCTGCAGGGGTTATACAGAGCACACTCTGGCCACACAGACATGGGAATGTTGACCAGGAGCAGGTGTTCTATAGAGCACATACTGGCCACACAGAGATGGGACTGTTGACCAGGAGCTGCTGGGGTTTTCCAGTGCACACCCTGACCACACAGAGCTGGGAATGTTGACCAGGAGCTGCGGGGGTTACACAGAGCACACTCTGACCACACAGAGATGGGAATGTTGACCAGGAGCTGCACGACTTATACAGATCACCCCCTGGACACCCAGAGTTGGGAATGTTGACCAGGAGCTGCAGAGCTTATACAGAGCACACCGTGGCCATACAGAGTTGCGAATATTGACCAGGAGCTGCAGGGGTTATACAGAGCACACCCTGGCCACACAGATATGCGAGTGTTGACCAGGAGCTGCAGGGGTTATACAGTACACATCCTGGCCACACAGAGTTCGGAATGTTGACCAGGAGCTGCAGGGGTGATACAGAGCACACTCTGGCCACAAAGTGATTTGAATGATGACCAGGAGCTGCTGGAGTTATACAGAGCACACCCTGGACACACAGAGATGGGCATGTTGACCAGGAGCTGCAGGAGTTATACAGAGCTCACACTGTCCACACATAGATGGCACTATTAACCAGGAGTTGCAGGGGTTATACAGAGCACACCCTGACCACACAGAGATGGGAATGTTGACCAGGAGCTGCAGGGGTTATACAGAGCACACACTGGCCACACAGAGATGGGCATGTGGACCAGGGGCTGCAGGGGTTAGACAGAGCACACTCTGGCCACACAGTGATGGGAATGTTGACCAGGAGCTGCTGGGCTTAGACAGAGCACATCGTGGACACACAGAGATGGGACTGTTTACCAGGAGCTGTAGGGGTTATACAGAGCACATCGTTGCCACACAGTAATGGGACTGTTTACCAGGAGTTGCAGGGGTTATACAGAGCACAACCTGGCCACACACAGATGGGAATGTCGAAGAGGAGCAGCAGGGTTTATACAGAGCACACCCTGGACACACAGAGATGGGAATGATGACCAGGAGCTGCTGGGGTTATACAGAGCACACCCTGGACACACAGAGATGGGCATGTTGACCAGGAGCTGCAGGAGTTATACAGAGCTCACAATGTCCACACATAGATGGGACTATTAACCAGGAGTTGCAGGGGTTATACAGAGTACACCCTGACCACACAGAGATGGGAATGTTGACCAGGAGCTGCAGGGGTTATACAGAGCACACACTGGCCACACAGAGATGGGCATGTTGACCAGGGGCTGCAGGGGTTAGACAGAGCACACTCTGGCCACACAGTGATGGGAATGTTGACCAGGAGCTGCTGGGGTTATACAGAGCACACCCTGGCCACACAGAGATGGGCATGTTGAACAGGAGCTGCAGGAGTTATACAGAGTACACCCTGGCCACACAGAGATGGGAATGTTGACCAGCAGCTGCTGGGCTTAGACAGAGCATATCGTGGCCACACAGAAATGGGACTGTTTACCAGGAGTTGCAGGGGTTATACAGAGCACAACCTGGCCACACACAGATGGGAATGTCGAAGAGGAGCAGCAGGGTTTATACAGAGCACACCCTGGACACACAGAGATGGGAATGATGACCAGGAGCTGCTGGGGTTGTACAGAGCACACCCTGGCCACACACAGATGGTAATGTTGACCAGGAGCTGCCGGGGTTATACAGAGCATACCCTGTTCACCCATAGATGGAAATGTTGACCAGGAGCTGCAGGGATTAGACAGGCCACACCCTGGCCACACAGAGATGGGAATGTTGACAAGGAGCTACAGGGGTTATACAGAGCACACTCTGGCCACAACGACATAGGACTGTTGACCAGGAGCAGGGGTTATATAGAGCACACACTGGCCACACAGAGATGGGACTGTTGATCAGGAGTTGCTGGGGTTTTCCAGTGCACACCCTGACCACACATAGATGGGAATGCAGACCAGGAGCTGCTGGGGTTATACAGTGCACGCCCTGACCACACACAGAGATGGGAATGTTGACCAGGAGCTGCAGGGGTTATACAGATCACACCCTGGCCACACAGAGATGGAAATGTTGACCAGGAGCTGCTGGTGTTATACAGAGCACACCCTGGCCACACAGAAATGGGCATGTTGACCAGGAGCTGCATGATTTATACACAGCACACACTGGTCACACAGAGATGGGACTGTTGACCAGGAGTTGCAGGGGTTATACAGAGCACACCCTGACCACACAGAGATGGGAATGTTGACCAGGAGCTACTGGGGTTATACAGAGGGCACACTGGCCACACAGAGATGGGACTGTTGACCAGGAGTTGCAGGGGTTATACAGAGCACACCCTGGCCACATAGATATGGGAAAGTTGACCAGGAGCATTGTTTATACAGAGCAACCCTGGTCACACCGAGATGGGAATGTTGACCAGGCCAGCAGGGGTTACACAGAGCACACTTTGGCCACACAGACATGGGAATGTTGACCAGGAGCTGCTATGCTTATACAGAGCACACTCTGGCCACAAAGAGATGGGAATGTTGACCAGGAGCTGCAGCGGTTATACAGAGCAATCCCTGGCAACACAGAGATGGGAATGTTGACCAGGAGCTGCACGACTTATACAGAGCACCCCCTGGCCACACAGAGATGGGAATGTTGACCAGGATCTGCAGGGGTTATAGAGAGCACACTCTGGCCATACAGAGATGGGACTGTTGACCAGGAGTTGCAGGGGTTATACAGAGCACACCCTGGCCACACAGAGATGGGAATGCTGATCAGGAGCTGCACGGGTGAGACAGAGCACACTCATGCCACACAGAGATGGGAATGTTGACCAGGAGCATCGTTTATATAGAGCACACCCTGGCCACGCAGAGATGGGAATATTGATCAGGAGCTGCTGGGGTTATACAGAGCACTGCCAGGCCACACACAATGGGAATGTTGACCAGGAGCTGCAGGAGTTATACAGAGCACACCCTGGACACACAGAAATGGGAATGTTGACCAGGGGCTGCTGGGGTTATACAGAGCACACCCTGGCCACACACAGATGGGAATGTGGACCAGGAGATGCAGGGGTTATACAGAGCACACACTGGCCACACAGAGATAGTACTGTTGACCAGGAGCAGGGTTTATACAGAGCACATCCAGGACACACAGAGATGGGAATGTTGACCAGGAGCTGCAGGGGTTATACAGTGCACATCGTGGCCAAACAATGATGGGAATGTTGACCAGGAGCTGCAGGGGTAAGACAGAGCACACTCTGGCCTCACAGTGATGGGAATGATGACCAGGAGATGCTGGGGTTATACAGAGCACACCCTGGACACACAGAGATGGGCATGTTGACCAGGAGCTGCAGGAGTTATACAGAGCACACACTGTCCACACAGAAATGGGACTGTTGACCAGGAGTTGCAGGGGTTATACAGAGCACACCCTGACCAAACAGAGATGGGAATGTTGACCAGGAGCTGCAGGGGTTATACAGAGCACAGACTGGCCACACAGAGATGGGCATGGTGACCAGGGACTGCAGGGGTTAGACAGAGCACACTCTGGCCACACAGTGATGGGGATGTTGACCAGGAGCTGCTGGGGTTATGCAGAGCACACCGTGGCCACACAGAGATTGGCATGTTGACCAGGAGTTGCAGGGGTTATACAGAGCACACCCTGGACACACAGAGATTGGCATGTTGACCAGTAGTTGCAGGGGTTATACAGAGCACACCCTGACCACACAGACATGGGACTGTTGACCAGGAGTTGCAGGGATTATACAGAGCACACCCTGACCACACAGAGATGGGAGTGTTGACCAGGAGCTGCAGTGGTTATACAGAGCACACCCTGGCCATACAGAGATGGGCATGTTGACCTGGAGCTGCATGATTTATACACAGCACACATTGGCCACAACGAGATGGGACTGTTGACCAGGAGTTGCAGGGTTTATACAGAGCACACCCCGGCTACACCGATATGGGAATGTTGACCAGGAGCTGCCGGGATAATACAGAGAACACCCTGGCCACACAGAGATGGGAATGTTGAACAGGAGCTGCAGGGGTTATACAGAGCACACCCTGGCCACACAGAGATGGGAATGTTGATCAGGAGCTGCACGACTTATACAGAGCACACCCTGGCCACACAGAGATGGGAATGTTGACCAGGAGCTGCAGGGGTTAGACAGAGCACACTCTGGCCACACAGAGATGGGAATGTTGACCAGGAGCTGCTGGGGTTATACAGAGCACACCCTGGCCACACAGACATGGGCATGTTGACCAGGAGCTGCAGGGGTTAGACAGAGCACACTCTGGCCACACAGAGATGAGACTGTTGACGAGGAGTTGCAGGGGTTATACAGAGCACACCCTGACCACACAGAGATGGGAGTGTTGACCAGGAGCTGCAGTGGTTATACAGAGCACACCCTGGCCATACAGAGGTGGGCATGTTGACCAGGAGCTGCAGGAGTTATACAGAGCACACATTGGCCACAAAAAGATGGGACTGTTGACCAGGAGTTGCAGGGGTTATACAGAGCACACCCTGGCTACACCGATATGGGAATGTTGACCAGGAGCTGCCGGGGTAATACAGAGCACACCCTGGCCACACAGAGATGGGAATGTTGACCAGGAGCTGCACGACTTATACAGAGCACACCCTGGCCACACAGAGATGGGAATGTTGACCAGGAGCTGCAGGGGTTAGACAGAGCACACTCTGGCCACACAGAGATGGGAATGTTGACCAGGAGCTGCTGGGCTTAGACAGAGCACATCGTGGCCACTCAGAGATGGGAATGTTTACCAGGAGTTGCAGGGGTTTTACAGAGCACAACCTGGCCACACACAGATGGGAATGTCGAACAGGAGCAGCAGTGGTTATACAGAGCACACCCTGGGCACACAGAGATGGGAATGTTGACCAGGAGCTGCTGGGGTTATACAGAGCACACCCTGGCCACACACAGATGGGACTGTTGACCAGGAGCTGCCGGGGTTATACAGAGCATACCCTGGTCACACATAGATGGAAATGTTGACCAGGAGCTGCAGGAGTTATACAGAGCACACACTGGCCACACAGAGATGGGACTGTTGACCAGGAGCTCCAGGGGGAATACAGAGCACACACTGGCCACACAGAGATGGGGCTATTGACCAGGGGATGCAGGGGTTATACAGAGCACACCCTGGCCACAAAGAGATGGGAATGTTGACCAGGAGCAGTGTTTATACAGAGCAACCCTGGCCACACATAGATGTGAATGTTGACAAGGAGCTGCAGGGGTTATACAGAGCACACTCTGGCCACACAGACATGGGAATGTTGACCAGGAGCAGGGGTTATATAGAGCACACACTGGCCACACAGAGATGGGACTGTTGACCAGGAGCTGCTGGGGTTTTCCAGTGCACACCCTGACCACACAGAGCTGGGAATGTTGACCAGGAGCTGCGGGGGTTATACAGTGCACATCGTGGCCAAACAATGATGGGAATGTTGACCAGGAGCTGCAGGGGTAAGACAGAGCACACTCTGGCCACACAGTGATGGGAATGATGACCAGGAGATGCTGGGGTTATACAGAGCACACGCTGGACACACAGAGATGGGCATGTTGACCAGGAGCTGCAGGAGTTATACAGAGCACACACTGTCCACACAGAAATGGGACTGTTGACCAGGAGTTGCAGGGGTTATACAGAGCACACCCTGACCAAACAGAGATGGGAATGTTGACCAGGAGCTGCAGGGGTTATACAGAGCACAGACTGGCCACACAGAGATGGGCATGGTGACCAGTGACTGCAGGGGTTAGACAGAGCACACTCTGGCCACACAGTGATGGGGATGTTGACCAGGAGCTGCTGGGGTTATGCAGAGCACACCCTGGCCACACAGAGATTGGCATGTTGACCAGGAGCTGCAGGGGTTAAACAGAGCACACTCTGGCCATACAGAGTTGGGACTGTTGACCAGGAGTTGCAGGGGTTATACAGAGCACACCCTGTCCACACAGAGATGGGACTGTTGACCAGGAGTTGCAGGGATTATACAGAGCACACCCTGACCACACAGACATGGGACTGTTGACCAGGAGTTGCAGGGATTATACAGAGCACACCCTGACCACACAGAGATGGGAGTGTTGACCAGGAGCTGCAGTGGTTATACAGAGCACACCCTGGCCATACAGAGATGGGCATGTTGAGCAGGAGCTGCATGATTTATACACAGCACACATTGGCCACAAAGAGATGGGACTGTTGACCAGGAGTTGCAGGGGTTATACAGAGCACACCCCGGCTACACCGATATGGGAATGTTGACCAGGAGCTGCCGGGGTAATACAGAGAACACCCTGGCCACACAGAGATGGGAATGTTGACCAGGAGCTGCTGGGCTTAGACAGAGCACATCGTGGCCACACAGAGATGGGAATGTTTACCAGGAGTTGCAGCGGTTATACAGAGCACAACCTGGCCACACACAGATGGGAATGTCGAACAGGAGCAGCAGTGGTTATACAGAGCACACCCTGGGCACACAGAGATGGGAATGTTGACCAGGAGCTGCTGGGGTTATACAGAGCACACCCTGGCCACACACAGATGGGACTGTTGACCAGGAGCTGCCGGGGTTATACAGAGCATACCCTGGTCACACATAGATGGAAATGTTGACCAGGAGCTGCAGGAGTTATACAGAGCACACACTGGCCACACAGAGATGGGACTGTTGACCAGGAGCTCCAGGGGGAATACAGAGCACACACTGGCCTCACAGAGATGGGGCTATTGACCAGGGGATGCAGGGGTTATACAGAGCACACCCTGGCCACAAAGAGATGGGAATGTTGACCAGGAGCAGTGTTTATACAGAGCAACCCTGGCCACACATAGATGTGAATGTTGACAAGGAGCTGCAGGGGTTATACAGAGCACACTCTGGCCACACAGACATGGGAATGTTGACCAGGAGCAGGGGCTATATAGAGCACACACTGGCCACACAGAGATGGGACTGTTGACCAGGAGCTGCTGACGTTTTCCAGTGCACACCCTGACCACACAGAGCTGGGAATGTTGACCAGGAGCTGCGGGGGTTACACAGAGCACACTCTGACCACACAGAGATGGGAATGTTGACCAGGAGCTGCACGACTTATACAGATCACCCCCTGGACACCCAGAGTTGGGAATGTTGACCAGGAGCTGCAGAGCTTATACAGAGCACACCCTGGCCATACATAGTTGCGAATGTTGACCAGGAGCTGAGGGGTTATACAGAGCACATCCGGGCCACACAGATATGCGAGTGTTGACCAGGAGCTGCAGGGGTTATACAGTGCACATCCTGGCCACACAGAGTTCGGAATGTTGACCAGGAGCTGCAGGGGTGATACAGAGCACACTCTGGCCACACAGTGATTTGAATGATGACCAGGAGCTGCAGGAGTTATACAGAGCTCACACTGTCCACACATAGATGGGACTATTGACCAGGAGTTGCAGGGGTTATACAGAGCACACCCTGACCACACAGAGATGGGAATGTAGACCAGGAGCTGCAGGGGTTATACAGAGCACACACTGGCCACACAGAGATGGGCATGTTGACCAGGGGCTGCAGGGGTTAGACAGAGCACACTCTGGCCACACAGTGATGGGAATGTTGACCAGGAGCTGCTGGGGTTATACAGAGCACACCCTGGCCACACAGAGATGGGCATGTTGAACAGGAGCTGCAGAAGTTATACATAGTACACCCTGGCCACACAGAGATGGGAATGTTGACCAGGAGCTGCTGGGCTTAGACAGAGCACATCGTGGCCACACAGAGATGGGAATGTTTACCAGGAGTTGCAGGGGTTATACAGAGCACACTCTGGCCACACAGAAATGGGACTGTTTACCAGGAGTTGCTGGGGTTATACAGAGCACAACCTGGCCACACACAGATGGGAATGTCGAAGAGGAGCAGCAGGGTTTATACAGAGCACACACTGGACACACAGAGATGGGAATGATGACCAGGAGCTGCTGGGGTTATACAGAGCACACCCTGGACACACAGAGATGGGCATGTTGACCAGGAGCTGCAGGAGTTATACAGAGCACACCCTGCCCACACAGAGATGGGAATGTTGACCAGGAGCTGCAGGGGTTATACAGAGCACACACTGGCCACACAGAGATGGGACTGTTGAACAGGAGCTGCAGGAGTTATACAGAGTACACCCTGGCCACACAGAGATGGGAATGTTGACCAGCAGCTGCTGGGCTTAGACAGAGCACATCGTGGCCAAACAGAGATGGGAATGTTTACCAGGAGTTGCAGGGGTTATACAGAGCACAACCTGGCCACACACAGATGGTAATGATGACCAGGAGCTGCAGGGGTTATACAGAGCACACACTGGACACACAGAGATGGGACTGTTGACCAGGAGTTGCAGGGGTTGTACAGAGCACACCCTGACCACACAGAGATGGGAATTTTGACAGGTGCTGCAGGGGTTATACAGAGCACACACTGGCCACACAGAGATGGGCATGTTGAAAAGGAGCTGCAGGGGTTAGACAGAGCACACACTGGCCACACAGAGATGGGAATGTTGAGCAGGAGCTGCAGCGGGTGTACAGAGCATACACTGGCCACACAGAGATGGGACTGTTGACCAGGAGTTGCAGGGGTTATACAAAGCACACCCTGGCCACAAAGAGATGGGAATGTTGACAAGGAGCAGTGTTTATACAGAGCAACCCTAGCCACACATAGATGGGAATATTGACCATGAGCTGCAGGGGTTATACAGAGCACAGTCTGGCCACACAGACATGGGAATGTTGACCAGGAGCAGGGGTTATATAGAGCACACACTGGCCACACAGAGGTGGGACTGTTGACCAGGAGCTGCTGGAGTTTTCCAGCGCACACCCTGACCACACAGAGCTGTGAATGTTGACCAGGAGCTGCAGGGGTTAGACAAAGCTCACACTGGCCACACAGAGATGGGAATGTTGACCAGGAGCTGCAGGGGGTGTACAGAGCACACACTGGCCACACAGAGATGGGACTGTTGACCAGGAGTTGCAGAGGTTATACAGAGCACACCCTGGCCACAAAGAGATGGGAATGTTGACCAGGAGCAGTGTTTATACAGAGCAACCCTGGCTAGACATAGATGGGAATGTTGACCAGGAGCTGCAGGGGTTATAGAGAGCACACCCTGGCCACACAGAGATGGGAATGTTGACCAGGAGCTGCAGGGGTTAGACAGAGCACACCCTGGCGACACAGAGATGGGAATGTTGACCAGGAGCTGCTGGGGTTGTACAGAGCACAACCAGGCCACACAAAGATGGGAATGTTGACCAGGAGCTGCAGGGGTTATAGAGAGCACACCCTGGCCACACAGAGATGGAAATGTTGACCAGGAGCTGCAGGGGTTATACAGTGCACATCGTGGCCAAACAATGATGGGAATGTTGACCAGGAGCTGCAGGGGTTAGAGAGAGCACACTCTGGCCACCCAGTGATGGGAATGTTGACCAGGAGCTGCAGGGGTTATACAGAGCACACACTGGCCACACAGAGATGGACATGTTGACCAGGATCTGCAGGGGTTAGACAGAGCACACTCTGGCCACACAGTGATGGTAATGTTGACCAGGAGCTGCTGGGGCTATACAGACCACACCCTGGCCACACAGGCATGGGCATGTTGACCAGGAGCTGCAGGGGTTAGACAGAGCACACTCTGGCCACACAGAGATGGGACTGTTGACGAGTAGTTGCAGGGGTTATACAGAGCACACCCTGACCACACAGAGATCTGAGTGTTGACCAGGAGCTGCAGTGGTTATACAGAGCACACCCTGGCCATGCAGAGGTGGGCATGTTGACCAGGAGCTGCAGGAGTTATACAGAGCACACATTGGCCACACACAGATGGGACTGTTGACCAGGATTTGCAGGGGTTATACAGAGCACACCCTGGATACACAGATATGGGAATGTTGACCAGGAGCTGCCGGTGTAATACAGAGCTCACCATGGCCACACAGAGATGGGAATGTTGACCAGGGGCTGATGGGGTTATACAGAGCGCACAATGGCCACACATAGTTGGGACTGTTGACCAGGAGTTGCAGGTGTTATACAGTGCACACACTGGCTGACGAATGTGATATAAAATAGTTACTTTAGAGTTACTAGTTAATGTAATGTAGAAATAAGCCACTTTGATTCTTGCATTTAGGGACAAAGGAATTTGAGACCGCATGGAAAAAGCAGGAAGAGGTGTGTCTATGAGAGTGATGCTGCATTGATAGGGGCCAGATAAAGGGATTGGAAGTGAGCCAATCAGAATAGATCGAACAGGTCAGGGGGGACATAGGCTGACCTATGTCCGTCGAGTATGTGAAACTTGATACCATTTGAATTGATTTTGCAGAGATCCCTTTGTCTTTTCGTTCAGTCGTTTTCTGGGATGTAAGAGGCTGGATGTCTTTTACGTTTCTGTAAGATGATTCAAGCTTGCAAGCTAAATAAATAACTTCTGTTTACGTGCGAATCCGTCTCAACTTTTATTGAGGCCAGACTGACAGAGAAAGAAATTTGGAGATCTACATGGCCACACAGATAAGGGAAAGTTGACCAGGAGCAGTGTTTATACAGAGCAACCCTGGCCACACAGAGATGGGAATGTTGACCAGGAGCTGCAGGGGTTATACAGAGCACACTTTGGCCACACAGACATGGGAACGTTGACCAGCAGCTGCCGGGGTTATACAGAGCACACCCTGGCCACACAGAGATGGGAATGTTGACCAGGAGCTGCAGGGGTTATACAGAGCACACCCTGCTCTCACAGAGATGGGAATGTTGATCAGGAGCTGCACGACTTATACAGAGCACACCCTGGCCACACAGAGATGGGAATGTTGACCAGGAGCTGCAGGGGTTATAGAGAGCACACCCTGGTCACACAGAGATGGGATTGTTGACCAGGAGCTGCAGGGGTTCTACAGTGCACATCGTGGCCAAACAATGATGGGAATGTTGACCAGGAGCTGAAGGGGGTATACAGAGCACACACTGGCCACACAGAGAAGGGACTGTTGACCAGGATTTGCAGGGGTTATACAGAGCACACCCTGGCCACAAAGAGATGGGAATGTTGACCAGGAGCAGTGTTTATACAGAGTAACCCTGGCCACACATAGATGGGAATGTTGACCAGGAGCTGCAGGGGTTATACAGTGAACACTCTGGCCACACAGACATGGGAATGTTGACCAGGAGCAGGGATCTTATAGAGCACACACTGGCCACACTGAGATGGGACTGTTGACCAGGAGCTGCTGGGGTTTTCCAGAGCACACCCTGACCACACAGAGCTGGGAATATTGACCAGGAGCTGGAGGGGTTATACAGAGCACACACTGGCCACACAGAGATGGACATGTTGACCAGGAGCTGCAGGGGTTAGACAGAGCACACTCTGGCCACACAGTGATGGGAATGTTGACCAGGAGCTGCTGGGGTTATACAGAGCACACCCTGGCCACACAGAGATGGGCATGTTGACCAGGAGCTGCAGTGGTTATACAGAGCACACCCTGACCACACAGAGATGGGAGAGTTGACCAGGAGCTGCAGGGGTTATACAGAGCACACCCTGGCCATACAGAGGTGGGCATGTTGACCAGGAGCTGCAGGAGTTATACAGAGCACACCCTGGCCATACAGAGGTGGGCATGTTGACCAGGAGCTGCAGGAGTTATACAGAGCACACATTGGCCACACAGAGATGGGACTGTTGACCAGGAGTTGCAGGGGTTATACAGAGCACACCCTGGCTACACAGATATCGGCATGTTGACCAGGAGCTGCAGGGGTTATAGAGAGCACACCCTGGCCACACAGAGATGGAAATGTTGACCAGGAGCTGCAGGGGTTCTACAGTGCACACCCTGGCCACACAGATAAGGGAAAGTTGACCAGGAGCAGTGTTTATACAGAGCAACCCTGGCCACAAAGTGATGGGAATGTTGACCAGGAGCTGCAGGGGTGATACAGAGCACACTTTGGCCACACAGACATGGGAATGTTGACCAGCAGCTGCCGGGGTTATACAGAGCACACCCTGGCCACACAGAGATGGGAATGTTGACCAGGAGCTGCAGGGGTTATACAGAGCACACCCTGCTCACACAGAGATGGGAATGTTGATCAGGAGCTGCACGACTTATACAGAGCACAGCCTGGCCACACAGAGATGGGAATGTTGACCAGGAGCTGCAGGGGTTATACAGAGCACACTCTGGCCACACAGAGATGGGAATGTTGACCAGGAGCAGCAGGGGTTATAGAGAGCACACCCTGGCCACACAGAGATGGGAATGTTGACCAGGAGCTGCAGGGGTTCTACAGTGCACATCGTGGCCAAACAATGATGGGAATGATGCCCAGGAGCTGGAGGGGGTATACAGAGCGCACACTGGCCACACAGAGATGGGACTGTTGACCAGGATTTGCAGGGGTTATACAGAGCACACCCTGGCCACAAAGAGATGGGAATGTTGACCAGGAGCAGTGTTTATACAGAGTAACCCTGGCCACACATAGATGGGAATGTTGACCACGAGCTGCTGGGGTTATACAGAGCACACCCTGGCCACACAGAGATGGGCATGTTGACCAGGAGCTGCAGGGGTTATACAGAGCACACTCTGGCCACACAGACATGGGAATGCTGACCAGTAGCAGGGGTCTTATAGAGCACCCCCTGGCCACACAGAGATGGGAATGTTGGCCAGGAGCTGCAGGGGTTATACAGAGCACACCCTGTCCACACAGAGATGGGAATGTTGACTAGGAGCTGCAGGGGTTATACAGTGCACATCCTGGCCAAACATATTTGGGAATGTTGACTAGGAGCTGCAGCGGTTATATAGAGCACACTCTGGCCATACAGACATGGGAATGTTGACCAGGAGCAGGGGTTATATAGAGCACACACTGGCCACACAGAGATGGGACTGTTGACCAGGAGCTGCTGGGGTTTTCCAGTGTACACCCTGACCACACAGAGCTGGGAATGTTGATCAGGAGCTGCAGAGGTTATACAGAGCACACCCTGGCCACACAGAGATGGGAATGTTGACCAGGAGCTGCAGGGGTTATACAGAGCACACCCTGTACACACAGAGATGGGAATGTTGACCAGGAGCTGCAGGGATTATACAGTGCACATCCTGGCCACACAGAGATGGGAATGTTGACCAGGAGCTGCAGGGGTTAGACAGAGCACACTCTGGCCACACAGTGATGGGAATGGTGACCAGGAGCTGCTGGGGTTATACAGAGCACACCCTGGCCACACAGAGATGAGCATGTTGACCAGGAGCTACAGGAGTTATACAGAGCATACACTGGCCACACAGTGATGGGAATGTTGACCAGGAGCTGCTGGGGTTATGCAGAGCACACCCTAGCCACACAGAAATGGGCATGTCGACCAGGAGCTGCAGGGGTTAAACAGAGCACACTCTGGCCATACATAGATGGGACTGTTGAACAGGAGTTGCAGTGGTTATACAGAGCAGACCCTGACCACACATAGATGGGAATGTTGACCAGGAGCTGCAGTGGTTATACAGAGCACACCATGGCCACACAGAGGTGGGCATGTTGACCAGGAGCTGCATGAGTTTTCACAGCACACACTGGCCATACAGAGATGGAACTGTTGACCAGGAGTTGCAGGGGTTATACAGAGCACACCCTGGCCACACAGAGATGGTAATGCAGACCATGAGCTGCAGCGGTTAGACAGAGCACACTCTGGCCACACAGTGATGGGAATGTTGACCAGGAGCTGCTGGGGTTATACAGAGCACACCCTGGCCACACAGACATGGGAATGTTGACCAGGAGCTGCAGGGGTTACACAGAGCACACTCTGGCCACACAGAGATGAGACTGTTGACGAGGAGTTGCAGGGGTTATACAGAGCACACCCTGACCACACAGAGATGGGATTGTTGACCAGGAGTTGCAGGGGTTATACAGATCACACCCTGGCCACACAGAGATGGGAATGTTGACCAGGAGCTGCAGGAGTTAAACAGTGCACACCCTGACCACACACAGAGATGGGAATGTTGACCAGGAGCTGCAGGGGTTATACAGATCACACCCTGGCCACATAGAGTTGGGCATGTTGACCAGGAGCTGCATGAGTTTTCAGAGCACACACTGGCCATACAGAGATGGGACTGTTGACCAGGAGTTGCAGGGGTTATACAGAGCACACCCTGGCCACACAGAGATGGGAATGTTGACCAGGAGCTGCAGGGGTTATACAGATCACACCCTGGCAACACAGAGATGGGAATGCAGACCATGAGCTGCAGGGGTTAAACAGTGCACACCCTGACCACACACAGAGATGGGAATGTTGAGCAGGAGCTGCAGGGGTTATACAGATCACACCCTGGCCACACAGAGTTGGGCATGTTGACCAGGAGCTGCATGATTTATACAGAGCACACACTGGCCACACAGAGATGGGACTTTTGACCAGGAGTTGCAGGGGTTATACAGAGCACACCCTGACCACACAGAGATGGGAATGTTGACCAGGAGCTGCAGGGGTTATACAGAGCACACCCTGACCGCACAGAGATGAGAATGTTGACCAGGAGCTGCAGGGGTTAGACAGAGCACACTCTGGCCACACAGTGATGGGAATGTTGACCAGGAGCTGCTGGGGTTATACAGAGCACACCCTGGCCACACAGACATGGGCATGTTGACCAGGAGCTGCAGGGGTTAGACAGAGCACACTCTGACCACACAGAGATGGGAGTGTTGACCAGGAGCTGCAGTGGTTATACAGAGCACACCCTGGCCATACAGAGGTGGGCATGTTGACCAGTAGCTGCATGATTTATACAGAGCACACATTGGCCACAAAGAGATGGGACTGTTGACAAGGAGTTGCAGGGGTTATACAGAGCACACCCTGGCTACACCGATATGGGAATGTTGACCAGGAGCTGCCGGGGTAATACAGAGCACACCCTGGCCACACAGAGATGGGAATGTTGACCAGGAGCTGCAGGGGTTATACAGAGCACACCCTGGCCACACAGAGATGGGAATGTTGATCAGGAGCTGCACGACTTATACAGAGCACACCATGGCCACACAGAGATGGGAATGTTGACCAGGTGCTGCAGGGGTTAGACAGAGCACACTCTGGCCACACAGAGATGGGAATGTTGACCAGGAGCTGCTGGGGTTATACAGAGCACACCCTGGCCACACAGACATGGGCATGTTGACCAGGAGCTGCAGGGGTTAGACAGAGCACACTCTGGCCACACAGAGATTAGACTGTTGACGAGGAGTTGCAGGGGTTATACAGAGCACACCCTGACCACACAGAGATGAGAGTGTTGACCAGGAGCTGCAGTGGTTATACAGAGCACACCCTGGCCATAAAGAGGTGGGCATGTTGACCAGGAGCTGCAGGAGTTATACAGAGCACACATTGGCCACAAAAAGATGGGACTGTTGACCAGGAGTTGCAGGGGTTATACAGAGCACACCCAGGCTACACCGATATGGGAATGTTGACCAGGAGCTGCCGGGGTAATACAGAGCACACCCTGGCCACACAGAGATGGGAATGTTGACCAGGAGCTGCTGGGGTTATACAGAGCACACCCTGGCCACACAGAGATGGGCATGTTGACCAGGAGCTGCAGTGGTTATACAGAGCACACCCTGACCACACAGAGATGGGCATGTTGACCAGGAGCTGCAGGAGTTATACAGAGCACTCATTGGCCACACAGAGATGGGACTGTTGACCAGGAGTTGCAGGGGTTATACAGAGCACACCCTGGCTACACAGATATGGGCATGTTGACCAGGAGCTGCAGGGGTTATAGAGAGCACACCCTGGCCACACAGAGATGGAATTGTTGACCAGGAGCTGCAGGGGTTCTACAGTGCACACCCTGGCCACACAGATAAGGGAAAGTTGACCAGGAGCAGTGTTTATACAGAGCAACCCTGGCCACAAAGAGATGGGAATGTTGACCAGGAGCTGCAGGGGTGATACAGAGCACACTTTGGCCAAACAGACATGGGAATGTTGACCAGCAGCTGCCGGGGTTATACAGAGCACACCCTGGCCACACAGAGATGGGAATGCAGACCATGAGCTGCAGCGGTTAGACAGAGCACACTCTGGCCACACAGTGATGGGAATGTTGACCAGGAGCTGCTGGGGTTATACAGAGCACACCCTGGCCACACAGACATGGGAATGTTGACCAGGAGCTGCAGGGGTTATACAGAGCACACCCTGGCCACACAGAGATGAGACTGTTGACCAGGAGCTGCAGGAGTTAAACAGTGCACACCCTGACCACACACAGAGATGGGAATGTTGACCAGGAGCTGCAGGGGTTATACAGATCACACCCTGGCCACATAGAGTTGGGCATGTTGACCAGGAGCTGCATGAGTTTTCAGAGCACACACTGGCCATACAGAGATGGGACTGTTGACCAGGAGTTGCAGGGGTTATACAGAGCACACCCTGGCCACACAGAGATGGGCATGTTGACCAGGAGCTGCAGTGGTTATACAGAGCACACCCTGACCACACAGAGATGGGCATGTTGACCAGGTGCTGCAGGAGTTATACAGAGCACACATTGGCCACACAGAGATGGGACTGTTGACCAGGAGTTGCAGGGGTTATACAGAGCACACCCTGGCTACACAGATATGGGCATGTTGACCAGGAGCTGCAGGGGTTATAGAGAGCACACCCTGGCCACACAGAGATGGAAATGTTGACCAGGAGCTGCCGGGGTTATACAGAGCACACCCTGGCCACACAGAGATGGGAATGTTGACCAGGAGCTGCAGGGGTTATACAGAGCACACCCTGCTCACACAGAGATGGGAATGTTGATCAGGAGCTGCACGACTTATACAGAGCACAGCCTGGCCACACAGAGATGGGAATGTTGACCAGGAGCTGCAGGTGTTATACAGAGCACACTCTGGCCACACAGAGATGGGAATGTTGACCAGGAGCTGCAGGGGTTATAGAGAGCACACCCTGGCCACACAGAGATGGGAATGTTGACCAGGAGCTGCAGGGGTTCTACAGTGCACATCGTGGCCAAACAATGATGGGAATGATGCCCAGGAGCTGGAGGGGGTATACAGAGCGCACACTGGCCACACAGAGATGGGACTGTTGACCAGGATTTGCAGGGGTTATACAGAGCACACCCTGGCCACAAAGAGATGGGAATGTTGACCAGGAGCAGTGTTTATACAGAGTAACCCTGGCCACACATAGATGGGAATGTTGACCAGGAGCTGCTGGGGTTATACAGAGCACACCCTGGCCACACAGAGATGGGCATGTTGACCAGGAGCTGCAGGGGTTATACAGAGCACACTCTGGCCACACAGACATGGGAATGCTGAACAGTAGCAGGGGTCTTATAGAGCACCCCCTGGCCACACAGAGATGGGAATGTTGACCAGGAGCTGCAGGGTTTATACAGAGCACACCCTGTCCACACAGAGATGGGAATGTTGACTAGGAGCTGCAGGGGTTATACAGTGCACATCCTGGCCAAACAGATTTGGGAATGTTGACTTGGAGCTGCAGCGGTTATATAGAGCACACTCTGGCCACACAGACATGGGAATGTTGACCAGGAGCAGGGGTTATATAGAGCACACACTGGCCACACAGAGATGGGACTGTTGACCAGGAGCTGCTGGGGTTTTCCAGTGTACACCCTGACCACACAGAGCTGGGAATGTTGATCAGGAGCTGCAGAGGTTATACAGAGCACACCCTGGCCACACAGAGATGGGAATGTTGACCAGGAGCTGCAGGGGTTATACAGAGCACACCCTGTACACACAGAGATGGGAATGTTGACCAGGAGCTGCAGGGATTATACAGTGCACATCCTGGCCACACAGAGATGGGAATGTTGACCAGGAGCTGCAGGGGTTAGACAGAGCACACTCTGGCCACACAGTGATGGGAATGGTGACCAGGAGCTGCTGGGGTTATACAGAGCACACCCTGGCCACACAGAGATGAGCATGTTGACCAGGAGCTACAGGAGTTATACAGAGCATACACTGGCCACACAGTGATGGGAATGTTGACCAGGAGCTGCTGGGGATATGCAGAGCACACCCTTGCCACACAGAAATGGGCATGTTGACCAGGAGCTGCAGGGGTTAAACAGAGCACACTCTGGCCATACATAGATGGGACTGTTGAACAGGAGTCGCAGGGGTTATACAGAGCACACCCTGACCACACATAGATGGGAATGTTGACCAGGAGCTGCAGTGGTTATACAGAGCACACCATGGCCACACAGAGGTGGGCATGTTGACCAGGAGCTGCATGGGTTTTCACAGCACACACTGGCCATACAGAGATGGGACTGTTGACCAGGAGTTGCAGGGGTTATACAGAGCACACCCTGGCCACACAGAGATGGTAATGCAGACCATGAGCTGCAGCGGTTAGACAGAGCACACTCTGGCCACACAGTGATGGGAATGTTGACCAGGAGCTGCTGGGGTTATACAGAGCACACCCTGGCCAAACAGACATGGGCATGTTGACCAGGAGCTGCAGGGGTTACACAGAGCACACTCTGGCCACACAGAGATGAGACTGTTGACGAGGAGTTGCAGGGGTTATACAGAGCACACCCTGACCACACAAAGATGGGACTGTTGACCAGGAGTTGCAGGAGTTATACAGATCACACCCTGGCCACACAGAGATGGCAATGTTGACCAGGAGCTGCAGGAGTTAAACAGTGCACGCCCTGACCACACACAGAGATGGGAATGTTGACCAGGAGCTGCAGGGGTTATACAGATCACACCCTGGCCACATAGAGTTGGGCATGTTGACCAGGAGCTGCATGAGTTTTCAGAGCACACACTGGCCATACAGAGATGGGACTGTTGACCAGGAGTTGCAGGGGTTATACAGAGCACACCCTGGCCACACAGAGATGGGAATGTTGACCAGGAGCTGCAGGGGTTATACAGATCACACCCTGGCAACACAGAGATGGGAATGCAGACCATGAGCTGCAGGGGTTAAACAGTGCACACCCTGACCACACACAGAGATGGGAATGTTGAGCAGGAGCTGCAGGGGTTATACAGATCACACCCTGGCCACACAGAGTTGGGCATGTTGACCAGGAGCTGCATGATTTATACAGAGCACACACTGGCCACACAGAGATGGGACTTTTGACCAGGAGTTGCAGGGGTTATACAGAGCACACCCTGACCACACAGAGATGGGAATGTTGACCAGGAGCTGCAGGGGTTAGACAGAGCACACTCTGGCCACACAGTGATGGGAATGTTGACCAGGAGCTGCTGGGGTTATACAGAGCACACCCTGGCCACTCAGACATGGGCATGTTGACCAGGAGCTGCAGGGGTTAGACAGAGCACACTCTGGCCACACAGAGATGAGACTGTTGACGAGGAGTTGCAGGGGTTATACAGAGCACACCCTGACCACACAGAGATGGGAGTGTTGACCAGGAGCTGCAGTGGTTATACAGAGCACACTCTGGCCATACAGAGGTGGGCATGTTGACCAGGAGCTGCATGATTTATACAGAGCACACATTGGCCACAAAGAGATGGGACTGTTGACCAGGAGTTGCAGGGGTTATACAGAACACACCCTGGCTACACCGATATGGGAATGTTGACCAGGAGCTGCCGGGGTAATACAGAGCACACCCTGGCCACACAGAGATGGGAATGTTGACCAGGAGCTGCAGGGGTTAGACAGAGCACACTCTGGCCACACAGAGATGGGACTGTTGACCAGGAGTTGCAGGGGTTATACAGAACACACCCTGGCTACACCGATATGGGAATGTTGACCAGGAGCTGCCGGGGTAATACAGAGCACACTCTGGCCATACAGAGGTGGGCATGTTGACCAGGAGCTGCATGATTTATACAGAGCACACATTGGCCACAAAGAGATGGGACTGTTGACCAGGAGTTGCAGGGGTTATACAGAACACACCCTGGCTACACCGATATGGGAATGTTGACAAGGAGCTGCCGGTGTAATACAGAGCACACCCTGGCCACACAGAGATGGGAATGTTGACCAGGAGCTGCAGGAGATATACAGAGCACACACTGGCCATACAGAGATGGGACTGTTGACCAGGAGTTGCAGGGGTTATACAGAGCACACCCTGGCCACACAGAGATGGGAATGTTGACCAGGAGCTGCAGGGGTTATACAGATCACACCCTGGCAACACAGAGATGGGAATGCAGACCAGGAGCTGCAGAGGTTAGACAGACCACACCATGGCCACACAGAGGTGGGCATGTTGACCAGGAGCTGCATGGGTTTTCACAGCACACACTGGCCATACAGAGATGGGACTGTTGACCAGGAGTTGCAGGGGTTATACAGAGCACACCCTGGCCACACAGAGATGGTAATGCAGACCATGAGCTGCAGCGGTTAGACAGAGCACACTCTGGCCACACAGTGATGGGAATGTTGACCAGGAGCTGCTGGGGTTATACAGAGCACACCCTGGCCAAACAGACATGGGCATGTTGACCAGGAGCTGCAGGGGTTACACAGAGCACACTCTGGCCACACAGAGATGAGACTGTTGACGAGGAGTTGCAGGGGTTATACAGAGCACACCCTGACCACACAAAGATGGGACTGTTGACCAGGAGTTGCAGGAGTTATACAGATCACACCCTGGCCACACAGAGATGGCAATGTTGACCAGGAGCTGCAGGAGTTAAACAGTGCACGCCCTGACCACACACAGAGATGGGAATGTTGACCAGGAGCTGCAGGGGTTATACAGATCACACCCTGGCCACATAGAGTTGGGCATGTTGACCAGGAGCTGCATGAGTTTTCAGAGCACACACTGGCCATACAGAGATGGGACTGTTGACCAGGAGTTGCAGGGGTTATACAGAGCACACCCTGGCCACACAGAGATGGGAATGTTGACCAGGAGCTGCAGGGGTTATACAGATCACACCCTGGCAACACAGAGATGGGAATGCAGACCATGAGCTGCAGGGGTTAAACAGTGCACACCCTGACCACACACAGAGATGGGAATGTTGAGCAGGAGCTGCAGGGGTTATACAGATCACACCCTGGCCACACAGAGTTGGGCATGTTGACCAGGAGCTGCATGATTTATACAGAGCACACACTGGCCACATAGAGATGGGACTTTTGACCAGGAGTTGCAGGGGTTATACAGAGCACACCCTGACCACACAGAGATGGGAATGTTGACCAGGAGCTGCAGGGGTTAGACAGAGCACACTCTGGCCACACAGTGATGGGAATGTTGACCAGGAGCTGCTGGGGTTATACAGAGCACACCCTGGCCACTCAGACATGGGCATGTTGACCAGGAGCTGCAGGGGTTAGACAGAGCACACTCTGGCCACACAGAGATGAGACTGTTGACGAGGAGTTGCAGGGGTTATACAGAGCACACCCTGACCACACAGAGATGGGAGTGTTGACCAGGAGCTGCAGTGGTTATACAGAGCACACTCTGGCCATACAGAGGTGGGCATGTTGACCAGGAGCTGCATGATTTATACAGAGCACACATTGGCCACAAAGAGATGGGACTGTTGACCAGGAGTTGCAGGGGTTATACAGAACACACCCTGGCTACACCGATATGGGAATGTTGACCAGGAGCTGCCGGGGTAATACAGAGCACACCCTGGCCACACAGAGATGGGAATGTTGACCAGGAGCTGCAGGGGTTAGACAGAGCACACTCTGGCCACACAGAGATGGGACTGTTGACCAGGAGTTGCAGGGGTTATACAGAACACACCCTGGCTACACCGATATGGGAATGTTGACCAGGAGCTGCCGGGGTAATACAGAGCACACTCTGGCCATACAGAGGTGGGCATGTTGACCAGGAGCTGCATGATTTATACA
The DNA here is from genome assembly GCF_047496885.1 of Scyliorhinus torazame. NCBI lineage: Eukaryota > Metazoa > Chordata > Chondrichthyes > Carcharhiniformes > Scyliorhinidae > Scyliorhinus > Scyliorhinus torazame. Next base: position 196,147 of record NW_027307926.1, on the reverse strand, counting down.
GAGCACACATTGGCCACAAAGAGATGGGACTGTTGACCAGGAGTTGCAGGGGTTATACAGAACACACCCTGGCTACACCGATATGGGAATGTTGACCAGGAGCTGCCGGGGTAATACAGAGCACACCCTGGCCACACAGAGATGGGAATGTTGACCAGGAGCTGCAGGAGATATACAGAGCACACACTGGCCATACAGAGATGGGACTGTTGACCAGGAGTTGCAGGGGTTATACAGAGCACACCCTGGCCACACAGAGATGGGAATGTTGACCAGGAGCTGCAGGGGTTATACAGATCACACCCTGGCAACACAGAGATGGGAATGCAGACCAGGAGCTGCAGAGGTTAGACAGACCACACCCTGGCCACACCGAGATGGGAATGTTGACCAGGAGCTGCAGGGGTTAGACAGAGCACACCCTAGCCACACAGAGATGGGAATGTTGATCAGGAGCTGCACGGGTGAGACGCAGCACACTATGGCCACACAGAGATGGGAATGTTGGCCAGGAGGATGGTTTATATAGAGCACACCCTGGCCACGCAGAGATGGGAATGTTGATCAGGAGCTGCTGGGGTTATACAGAGCACTCCCTGGCCACACACAGATGGGAATGTCGAACAGGAGCTGCAGGGGTTATACAGAGCACACACTGGCCACACAGAGATAGTAATGTTGACCAGGAGCAGGGTTTATACAGAGCACACCCTGGACACACAGAGATGGGAATGTTGACCAGGAGCTGCCGGGGTTATACAGAGCACACCCTGGTCACACACAGATGGAAATCATGACCAGGAGCTGCAGGGATTAGACAGATCACACCCTGGCCACACAGAGATGGGAATGTTGACCAGGAGCTGCAGGAGTTGTACAGAGCACACACTGGCCACACAGAGATGGGAATGTGGACAGGAGCTGCAGTGGGTAATCAGAGCACACACTGGCCACACAGAGATGGGACTGTTGACCAGGAGTTGCAGGGGTTATACAGAGCAACCCTGGCCACACATAGATGGGAATGTTGACCAGGAGCTGCAGGGGTTATACAGAGCACACTCTGGCCACACAGACATGGGAATGTTGACCAGGAGCAGGGCTTATATAGAGCACACTGTGGCCACACAGAGATGGGACTGTTGACCAGGAGCTGCTGGGGTTTTCCAGTGCACACCCTGACCACACAGAGCTGGGAATGTTGCCCAGAAGCTGCGGTGGTTACACAGAGCACACTCTGACCACACAGAGATGGGAATGTTGACCCGGAGCTGCACGACTTATACAGAACACCCCCTGGCCACACAGAGATGGGAATGTTGACCAGGAGGTGCAGAGGTTATATAGAGCAAACCCTGGCCACACAGAGATGGGAATGTTGACCAGGAGCTGCAGTGGTTATACTGAGCAAACCCTGGCCACACAGAGATGGGAATGTTGACCAGGAGCTGCAGGGATTATACAGTGCACATCCTGGCCACACAGAAATGGGAATGATGACCAGGAGCTGCTGGGGTTATACAGAGCACACCCTGGCCACACAGAGATGGGCATGTTGACCAGGAGCTGCAGGAGTTATACAGAGTACACACTGGCCACACAGTGATGGGAATGTTGACCAGGAGCTGCTGGGGTTATGCAGAGTACACCCTGGCCATACAGAGATGGGCATGTTGACCAGGAGCTGCAGGGGTTAAACAGAGCACACTCTGGTCATACAGAGATGGGAATGTTGACCAGGAGCTGCAGTGGTTATACAGAGCACACCCTGGCCACAGACAGTTGGGAATATTGACCAGGAGCTGCAGGAGTTATACAGAGCACACACTGGCCATACAGAGATGGGACTGTTGACCAGGAGTTGCAGGGGTTATACAGAGCACACCCTGGACACACAGAGATGGGAATGTTGACCAGGAGCTGCCGGGGTTATACAGAGCACACCCTGGTCACACACAGATGGAAATCATGACCAGGAGCTGCAGGCATTAGACAGATCACACCCTGGCCACACAGAGATGGGAATGTTGACCAGGAGCTGCGGGAGTTGTACAGAGCACACACTGGCCACACAGAGATGGGAATGAGGACAGGAGCTGCAGTGGGTAATCAGAGCACACACTGGCCACACAGAGATGGTACTGTTGACCAGGAGTTGCAGGGGTTATACAGAGCACACCCTGGCCACAAAGAGATGGGAATGTTGACCAGGAGCAGTGTTTGTACAGAGCAACCCTGGCCACACATAGATGGGAATGTTGACCAGGAGCTGCAGGGGTTATACAGAGCACACACTGGCCATACAGAGATGGGACTGTTGACCAGGAGTTGCAGGGGTTATACAGAGCACACCCTGGCCACACAGAGATGGGAATGTTGACCAGGAGCTGCAGGGGTTATACAGATCACACCCAGGCAACACAGAGATGGGAATGCAGACCAGGAGCTGCAGGGGTTATACAGTGCACACCCTGGCCACACACAGAGATGGGAATGTTGACCAGGAGCTGCAGGGGTTATCCAGATCACACCCTGGCCACACAGAGATGGGAAAGATGACCAGGAGCTGCTGGGGTTATACAGAGCACACCCTGGCCACACAGCGATGGGCATGTTGACCAGGAGCTGCATGATTTATACAGAGCACACGCTGACCACACAGAGATGGGAATGTTGACCAGGAGCTGCAGGGGTTATACAGAGCACACCCTGGACACACAGAGATGGGAATGTTGACCAGGAGCTGCCGGGGTTATACAGAGCACACCCTGGTCACACACAGATGGAAATCATGACCAGGAGCTGCAGGGATTAGACAGATCACACCCTGGCCACACAGAGATGGGAATGTTGACCAGGAGCTGCAGGAGTTGTACAGAGCACACACTGGCCACACAGAGATGGGAATGAGGACAGGAGCTGCAGTGGGTAATCAGAGCACACACTGGCCACACAGAGATGGTACTGTTGACCAGGAGTTGCAGGGGTTATACAGAGCACACCCTGGCCACAAAGAGATGGGAATGTTGACCAGGAGCAGTGTTTGTACAGAGCAACCCTGGCCACACATAGATGGGAATGTTGACCAGGAGCTGCAGGGGTTATACAGAGCACACACTGGCCATACAGAGATGGGACTGTTGACCAGGAGTTGCAGGGGTTATACAGAGCACACCCTGGCCACACAGAGATGGGAATGTTGACCAGGAGCTGCAGGGGTTATACAGATCACACCCTGGCAACACAGAGATGGGAATGCAGACCAGGAGCTGCAGGGGTTATACAGTGCACACCCTGGCCACACACAGAGATGGGAATGTTGACCAGGAGCTGCAGGGGTTATCCAGATCACACCCTGGCCACACAGAGATGGGAAAGATGACCAGGAGCTGCTGGGGTTATACAGAGCACACCCTGGCCACACAGCGATGGGCATGTTGACCAGGAGCTGCATGATTTATACAGAGCACACGCTGACCACACAGAGATGGGAATGTTGACCAGGAGCTGCAGGGGTTATACAGAGCACACCCTGGCCACAGCGAGGTGGGCATGTTGACCAGGAGCTGCAGGAGTTATACAGAGCACACACTGGCCATACAGAGATGGGACTGTTGAACAGGAGTTGCAGGGGTTATACAGAGCACACCCTGACCACATGGAGATGGGAATGTTGACCAGGAGCTGCAGGGTTTATACAGATCACACCCTGTCCACACACAGCTGGGAATGTTGACCAGGAGTTGCAGGGGTTATACAGAGCACACCCTAGCCACACAGAGATGGGAATGTTGACCAGGAGCTGGGGTTATACAGACCACACCCTGGCCACACAGAGATGGGAATGTTGACCAGGATCTGCAGGAGTTATACAGAGCACACACTGGCCACACAGAGATGGGAATGTTGACCAGGAGCTGCAGTGGGTATACAGAGCACACACTGGCCACACAGAGATGGGACTGTTGACCAGGAGTTGCAGGGATTATACAGAGCACACCCTAACCACACAGACATGGGAATGTTGACCAGGAGTTGCAGGGATTATACAGAGCACACCCTGGCCACACAGAGATGGGAATGTTGACCAGGAGCTGCAGGGGTTATACAGAGCACACCCTGGCGACACAGATATGGGACTGTTGACCAGGAGCTGCTGGGGTTATACTGAGCACACCCTGGCCACACAGAGATGGGAATGTTGACCAGGAGCTGCAGCGATTATACAGAGCACAACCTGGCCACACAGTGATGGGAATGTTGACCAGGAGCTGCAGGGGTTATACAGAGCACACCCTGGCCATACGGAGATGGGAATGTTGATCAGGAGCTGCAGGGGTTATACAGAGCACACACTGGCCACACAGAGATAGTAATGTTGACCAGGAGCAGGGTTTATACAGAGCACACCCTGGACGCACAGAGATGGGAATGTTGACCAGGAGCATGGTTTATATAGAGCACACCCTGGCCACGCAGAGATGGGAATGTTGATCAGGAGCTGCAGAGGTTATACAGAGCACACACTGGTCACACAGAGATAGTAATGTTGACCAGGAGCAGGGTTTATACAGAGCACACCCTGGACGCACAGAGATGGGAATGTTGACCAGGAGCTGCCGGGGTTATACTGAGCACACCCTGGTCACACACAGATGGAAATCTTGACCAGGAGCTGCAGAGATAAGACAGACCACACCCTGGCCACACAGAGATGGGAATGTTGACCAGGAGCTGCAGGAGTTATACAGAGCACACACTGGCCACACAGAGATGGGAATGTTGATCAGGAGCTGCTGGGGTTATACAGAGCACTCCCTGGCCACACACAGATGGGAATGTCGAACAGGAGCTGCAGGGGTTATACAGAGCACACACTGGCCACACAGAGATAGTAATGTTGACCAGGAGCAGGATTTATACAGAGCACACCCTGGACACACAGAGATGGGAATGTTGACCAGGAGCTGCCGGAGTTATAGAGAGCACACACTGGTCACACACAGATGGAAATCTTGACCAGGAGCTGCAGAGATTAGACAGACCACACCCTGGCCACACAGAGATGGGAATGTTGACCAGGAGCTGCAGGAGTTAATCAGAGCACACACTGGCCACACAGAGATGGGAATGTGGACCAGGAGCTGCAGTGGGTATACAGAGCACAAACTGGCCACACAGAGATGGGACTGTTGACCAGGAGTTGCAGGGGTTATACAGAGCACACCCTGGCCACAAAGAGATGGGAATGTTGACCAGGAGCAGTGTTTGTACAGAGCAACCCTGGCCACACATAGATGGGAATGTTGACCAGGAGCTGCAGGGGTTATACAGAGCACACTCTGGCCACACAGACATGGGAATGTTGACCAGGAGCAGGGGTTATATAGAGCGCACACTGGCCACACAGAGATGGGACTGTTGACCAGGAGCTGCTGGGGTTTTCCAGTGCACACCCTGACCACACAGAGCTGGGAATGTTGGCCAGGAGCTGCGGTGGTTACACGGAGCACACTCTGACCACACAGAGATGGGAATGTTGACCGGGAGCTGCACGACTTATACAGAACACCCCCTGGCCACACAGAGATGGGAATGTTGACCAGGAGCTGCAGAGGTTATACAGAGCACATCCTGGCCACACAGAGATGGGGATGTTGACCAGGAGCTGCAGGGGTTATACAGAGCACACCCTGGACACACAGAGATGGGAATGTTGACCAGGAGCTGCAGGGGTTATACAGTGCACATCCTGGCAACACAGAGATGGGAATGCAGACCAGGAGCTGCAGAGGTTAGACAGACCACACCCTGGCCACACAGAGATGGGAATGTTGACCAGGAGCTGCAGGGGTTAGACAGAGCACACCCTAGCCACACAGAGATGGGAATGTTGATCAGGAGCTGCACGGGTGAGACACAGCACACTATGGCCACACAGAGATGGGAATGTTGACCAGGAGGATGGTTTATATAGAGCACACCCTGGCCACGCAGAGATGGGAATGTTGATCAGGAGCTGCAGGGGTTATACAGAGCACTCCCTGGCCACACACAGATGGGAATGTCGAACAGGAGCTGCAGGGGTTATACAGAGCACACACTGGCCACACAGAGATAGTAATGTTGACCAGGAGCAGGGTTTATACAGAGCACACCCTGGACACACAGAGATGGGAATGTTGACCAGGAGCTGCCGGGGTTATACAGAGCACACCCTGGTCACACACAGATGGAAATCATGACCAGGAGCTGCAGGGATTAGACAGATCACACCCTGGCCACACAGAGATGGGAATGTTGACCAGGAGCTGCAGGAGTTGTACAGAGCACACACTGGCCACACAGAGATGGGAATGTGGACAGGAGCTGCAGTGGGTAATCAGAGCACACACTGGCCACACAGAGATGGGACTGTTGACCAGGAGTTGCAGGGGTTATACAGAGCAACCCTGGCCACACATAGATGGGAATGTTGACCAGGAGCTGCAGGGGTTATACAGAGCACACTCTGGCCACACAGACATGGGAATGTTGACCAGGAGCAGGGCTTATATAGAGCACACTGTGGCCACACAGAGATGGGACTGTTGACCAGGAGCTGCTGGGGTTTTCCAGTGCACACCCTGACCACACAGAGCTGGGAATGTTGCCCAGAAGCTGCGGTGGTTACACAGAGCACACTCTGACCACACAGAGATGGGAATGTTGACCCGGAGCTGCACGACTTATACAGAACACCCCCTGGCCACACAGAGATGGGAATGTTGACCAGGAGGTGCAGAGGTTATACAGAGCAAACCCTGGCCACACAGAGATGGGAATGTTGACCAGGAGCTGCAGTGGTTATACAGAGCACACCCTGGCCACACAGAGATGGGAATGTTGACCAGGAGCTGCAGGGATTATACAGTGCACATCCTGGCCACACAGAAATGGGAATGATGACCAGGAGCTGCTGGGGTTATACAGAGCACACCCTGGCCACACAGAGATGGGCATGTTGACCAGGAGCTGCAGGAGTTATACAGAGCACACACTGGCCACACAGTGATGGGAATGTTGACCAGGAGCTGCTGGGGTTATGCAGAGTACACCCTGGCCATACAGAGATGGGCATGTTGACCATGAGCTGCAGTGGTTAAACAGAGCACACTCTGGTCATACAGAGATGGGAATGTTGACCAGGAGCTGCAGTGGTTATACAGAGCACACCCTGGCCACAGAGAGTTGGGAATATTGACCAGGAGCTGCAGGAGTTATACAGAGCACACACTGGCCATACAGAGATGGGACTGTTGACCAGGAGTTGCAGGGGTTATACAGAGCACACCCTGGACACACAGAGATGGGAATGTTGACCAGGAGCTGCCGGGGTTATACAGAGCACACCCTGGTCACACACAGATGGAAATCATGACCAGGAGCTGCAGGGATTAGACAGATCACACCCTGGCCACACAGAGATGGGAATGTTGACCAGGAGCTGCAGGAGTTGTACAGAGCACACACTGGCCACACAGAGATGGGAATGAGGACAGGAGCTGCAGTGGGTAATCAGAGCACACACTGGCCACACAGAGATGGTACTGTTGACCAGGAGTTGCAGGGGTTATACAGACCACACCCTGGCCACAAAGAGATGGGAATGTTGACCAGGAGCAGTGTTTGTACAGAGCAACCCTGGCCACACATAGATGGGAATGTTGACCAGGAGCTGCAGGGGTTATACAGAGCACACACTGGCCATACAGAGATGGGACTGTTGACCAGGAGTTGCAGGGGTTATACAGAGCACACCCTGGCCACACAGAGATGGGAATGTTGACCAGGAGCTGCAGGGGTTATACAGATCACACCCAGGCAACACAGAGATGGGAATGCAGACCAGGAGCTGCAGGGGTTATACAGTGCACACCCTGGCCACACACAGAGATGGGAATGTTGACCAGGAGCTGCAGGGGTTATCCAGATCACACCCTGGCCACACAGAGATGGGAAAGATGACCAGGAGCTGCTGGGGTTATACAGAGCACACCCTGGCCACACAGCGATGGGCATGTTGACCAGGAGCTGCATGATTTATACAGAGCACACGCTGACCACACAGAGATGGGAATGTTGACCAGGAGCTGCAGGGGTTATACAGAGCACACCCTGGCCACAGAGAGGTGGGCATGTTGACCAGGAGCTGCAGGAGTTATACAGAGCACACACTGGCCATACAGAGATGGGACTGTTGAACAGGAGTTGCAGGGGTTATACAGAGCACACCCTGACCACACGGAGATGGGAATGTTGACCAGGAGCTGCAAGGTTTATACAGATCACACCCTGTCCACACACAGCTGGGAATGTTGACCAGGAGTTGCAGGGGTTATACAGAGCACACCCTAGCCACACAGAGATGGGAATGTTGACCAGGAGCTGGGGTTATACAGACCACACCCTGGCCACACAGAGATGGGAATGTTGACCAGGATCTGCAGGAGTTATACAGAGCACACACTGGCCACACAGAGATGGGAATGTTGACCAGGAGCTGCAGTGGGTATACAGAGCACACACTGGCCACACAGAGATGGGACTGTTGACCAGGAGTTGCAGGGATTATACAGAGCACACCCTAACCACACAGACATGGGAATGTTGACCAGGAGTTGCAGGGATTATACAGAGCACACCCTGGCCACACAGAGATGGGAATGTTGACCAGGAGCTGCAGGGGTTATACAGAGCACACCCTGGCGACACAGATATGGGACTGTTGACCAGGAGCTGCTGGGGTTATACAGAGCACACCCTGGCCACACAGAGATGGGAATGTTGACCAGGAGCTGCAGCGATTATACAGAGCACAACCTGGCCACACAGTGATGGGAATGTTGACCAGGAGCTGCAGGGGTTATACAGAGCACACCCTGGCCATACGGAGATGGGAATGTTGATCAGGAGCTGCAGGGGTTATACAGAGCACACACTGGCCACACAGAGATAGTAATGTTGACCAGGAGCAGGGTTTATACAGAGCACACCCTGGACGCACAGAGATGGGAATGTTGACCAGGAGCATGGTTTATATAGAGCACACCCTGGCCACGCAGAGATGGGAATGTTGATCAGGAGCTGCAGAGGTTATACAGAGCACACACTGGCCACACAGAGATAGTAATGTTGACCAGGAGCAGGGTTTATACAGAGCACACCCTGGACGCACAGAGATGGGAATGTTGACCAGGAGCTGCCGGGGTTATACTGAGCACACCCTGGTCACACACAGATGGAAATCTTGACCAGGAGCTGCAGAGATAAGACAGACCACACCCTGGCCACACAGAGATGGGAATGTTGACCAGGAGCTGCAGGAGTTATACAGAGCACACACTGGCCACACAGAGATGGGAATGTTGATCAGGAGCTGCTGGGGTTATACAGAGCACTCCCTGGCCACACACAGATGGGAATGTCGAACAGGAGCTGCAGGGGTTATACAGAGCACACACTGGCCACACAGAGATAGTAATGTTGACCAGGAGCAGGGTTTATACAGAGCACACCCTGGACACACAGAGATGGGAATGTTGACCAGGAGCTGCCGGAGTTATAGAGAGCACACACTGGTCACACACAGATGGAAATCTTGACCAGGAGCTGCAGAGATTAGACAGACCACACCCTGGCCACACAGAGATGGGAATGTTGACCAGGAGCTGCAGGAGTTAATCAGAGCACACACTGGCCACACAGAGATGGGAATGTGGACCAGGAGCTGCAGTGGGTATACAGAGCACAAACTGGCCACACAGAGATGGGACTGTTGACCAGGAGTTGCAGGGGTTATACAGAGCACACCCTGGCCACAAAGAGATGGGAATGTTGACCAGGAGCAGTGTTTGTACAGAGCAACCCTGGCCACACATAGATGGGAATGTTGACCAGGAGCTGCAGGGGTTATACAGAGCACACTCTGGCCACACAGACATGGGAATGTTGACCAGGAGCAGGGGTTATATAGAGCGCACACTGGCCACACAGAGATGGGACTGTTGACCAGGAGCTGCTGGGGTTTTCCACTGCACACCCTGACCACACAGAGCTGGGAATGTTGGCCAGGAGCTGCGGTGGTTACACGGAGCACACTCTGACCACACAGAGATAGGAATGTTGACCGGGAGCTGCACGACTTATACAGAACACCCCCTGGCCACACAGAGATGGGAATGTTGACCAGGAGCTGCAGAGGTTATACAGAGCACATCCTGGCCACACAGAGATGGGGATGTTGACCAGGAGCTGCAGGGGTTATACAGAGCACACCCTGGCCACACAGAGTTGGGAATGTTGACCAGGAGCTGCAGGGGTTATACAGTGCACATCCTGGCCACACAGAAATGGGAATGTTGACCAGGTTTGCAGGGTTTAGACGGAGCACACTCTGGCCACACAGTGATGGGAATGATGACCAGGAGCTGCTGGGGTTATACAGAGCACACACTGGCCACACAGAGATGGGAATGTTGACCAGGAGCTGCAGCGATTATACAGAGCACACACTGGCCACACAGTGATGGGAATGTTGACCAGGTGCTGCTGGGGTTATACAGAGCACACTCTGGCCACACAGAGATGGGCATGTTGACCAGGAGCTGCAGGGGTTAAACAGAGCACACTCTGGTCATACAGTGATGGGACTGTTGACCAGGAGTTGCAGGGGTTATACAGAGCACATCCTGACCACACATAGATGGGAATGTTGACCAGGAGCTGCAGTGGTTATACAGAGCACACCCTAGCCACAGAAAGGTGGGCATGTTGACCAGGAGCTGCAGGAGTTATACAGAGCACACACTGGCCATACAGAGATGGGACTGTTGACCAGGAGTTGCAGGGGTTATACAGAGCACACCCTGGCCACACAGAGATGGGAATGTTGACCAGGAGCTGCAGGGGTTATACAGATCACACCCTGGCAACACAGAGATGGGAATGCAGACCAGGAGCTGCAGGGGTTATACAGTGCACACCCTGACCACACACAGAGATAGGAATGTTGACCAGGAGCTGCAGGGGTTATACAGATCACACCCTGGCCACACAGAGATGGGAAAGATGAACAGGAGCTGCTGGGGTTATACAGAGCACACCCTGGCCATACAGCGATGTGCATGTTGACCAGGAGCTGCATGATTTATACAGAGCACACACTGGCCACACAGAGATGGGACTGTTGACCATGAGTTGCAGGGGTTATACAGAGCACACGCTGACCACACAGAGATGGGAATGTTGACCAGGAGCTGCAGGGGTTACACAGAGCACACACTGGCCACACAGAGATGGGCATGTTGACCAGGAGCTGCAGGGGTTAGACAGAGCACACTCTGGCCACACAGTGATGGGAATGTTGACCAGGAGCTGCTGGGGTTATGCAGAGCACACCCTGGCCACACAGAGATGGGCATGTTGACCAGGAGCTGCAGGGGTGAGACAGAGCACACTCTGGCCACACAGAGATGGGACTGTTGACGAGGAGTTGCAGGGGTTATACAGAGCACACCCTGACCACACAGAGATGGGAATGTTGACCAGGAGCTGCAGTGGTTATACAGAGCACACCCTGGCCACACAGAGGTGGGCATGTTGGCCAAGAGCTGCAGGAGTTATACAGAGCACACACTGGCCACACAGAGATGAGACTGTTCAACAGGAGTTGCAGGGGTTATACAGAGCACACCCTGGCCACACAGATATAGGAATGTTGACCAGGAGCTGCCGGGGTAATACAGAGCACACTCTGGCCACACAGAGATGGGAATGTTGACCAGGGGCTGCTGGGGTTATACAGAGCGCACACTGGCCACACAGAGACGGGACTGTTGACCAGGAGTTGCAGGTGTTATACAGTGCACACCCTGGCCACACAGATATGGGAAAGTTGACCAGGAGCAGTGTTTATACAGAGCAACCCTGGTCACACAGAGATGGGAATGTTGACCAGGCCAGCAGGGGTTACACAGAGCACACTTTGGCCACTTAGACATGGGAATGTTGACCAGAAGCTGCCGGGGTTATACAGACCACACCCTGGCCACACAGAGATGGAAATGTTGACCAGGAGCTGCAGGGGTTATACAGAGCACACCCTGGCCACACAGAGATTGGAATGTTGACCAGGAGCTGCAGGGGTTATACAGAGCACACCCTGGCCACACAGAGATGGGAATGTTGACCAGGAGCTGCAGGAGTTATACAGTGCACACCCTGGCCACACAGAGATGGGAATGTTGACCAGGAGCTGCAGGGGTTATACAGAGCACACCTTGGCCACACAGAGATGGGAATGTTGACTAGGAGCTGCAGGCGTTATACAGAGCACACCCTGGCCACACAGAGATGGAAATGTTGACCTGAAGCGACAGTCGGTGGACAGGCATCGATAAGGACATTGAGCAAATGGTGCTCCATTGAGATTTATTCCAGGCACAGCAGGCGTTGCCTCTCACAGCACCCCTGTATCCACGGGAATATCCTGGCCTTCCGTTGATGAGGTTACATGTGTATTTCACAAATCCTTTCCTAGAATACTGTTCCTGAACCTGGAGGACGCCCACTGCAGCTGTTTTAATGTTCAGGAGATGTGGACCACCCCAGAATCCACCACAAGGGTCTGCGTTGATCTTTCTGTGACCCCCGTGCCTCCTAGATGCATTGTTGTCCGACAATGTGACTGTGTTCACCGGGGAGGAATGTCAGCACTTTGTCAATACAGCCGGCATCCACCACATTGCAACAGCCCCGGACCACCCGGCCTCGGGCGGAGAGTCAGCGAGCAGATCAGATGTTGTCAGCAGTGAGGAAGCCCAACAGACCATTACACATCAAGGTGGCTGACATCCAGCTCTCGAATTATACCCCCACACCACCACCACCCACCACCAGGGCAGTCACATCGCAGAGATATTCAGTGGGCATCACTACCAGGCTCGATTAGACCCAATTGTCCCCAATTTGGTGGGAATGCTGGAGGTGCCGCTGGATTCCCAATAGAAGAAATAGACTCGGTAAAAGGAGACAGGCCGTTTAAAGTTGGAGACCTGGTATTTGTCAGGGTCTTTGCGTCAGGCCCACATTAGATACCCGGCAGAACTGTGGTGACGTCTGGTCCAGTGTCAGACACGGTGGAATTGCCAGACAGACGGTCCAGTGTCAGACATGGTGGAATTGCCAGACAGACGGTCCAGTGTCAGACATGGTGGAATTGCCAGACAGACGGTCCAGTGTCAGATATGGTGGAATTGCCAGGCAGACGGTCCAGTGCGCAGGGGCCTTCTGGGAGGTGAGTACTTAAATTAAAAAGCCTTGCCTTTACAGGAGCAGCCCTTTGGATTTCGGCGGCAGCGGTGCGCAGGGGCCTTCTGGGAGGTGAGTACTTACTTTAAAAAGCCTTGCCTTTACAGGAGCAGGCCTTTGGATTTCGGCGGCAGCAGTGCGCAGGGGCCTTCTGGGAGGTGGGTACTTACTTTAAAAAGCCTTGCCTTTACAGGAGCAGCCCTTTGGATTTCGGCTGCAGCGGTGCGCAGGGGCCTTCTGGGAGGTGAGTACTTACTTTAAAAAGCCTTGCCTTTACAGGAGCAGCCCTTTGGATTTCGGCGGCAACGGTGCGCAGGGGCCTTCTGGGAGGTGAGTACTTACTTTAAAAAGCCTTACCTTTACAGGAGCAGCCCTTTGGATTTTGGCGGCAGCGGTGCCGGAGCATCCAGGAGGGCTAATCCAGGGAACTACAGACCGGTGAGCCTTACTTCAGTGGTAGGGAAATTACTGGAGAGAATTCTTCGAGGCAGGATCTACTCCCATCTGGAAGCAAATGGACGTATTAGTGAGAGGCAGCACGGTTTTGTGAAGGGGAGGTCGTGTCTCACTAACTTGATAGAGTTTTTCGAGGAGGTCACTAAGATGATTGATGCAGGTAGGGCAGTAGATGTTGTCTATATGGACTTAAGTAAGGCCTTTGACAAGGTCCCTCATGGTAGACTAGTTCAAAAGGTGAAGTCACACGGGATCAGGGGTGAGCTGGCAAGGTGGATACAGAACTGGCTAGGCCATAGAAGGCAGAGAGTAGCAATGGAGGGATGCTTTTCTAATTGGAGGGCTGTGACCAGTGGTGTTCCACAGGGATCAGTGCTGGGACCTTTGCTCTTTGTAGTATATATAAATGTTTTGGAGGAAAATGTAACTGGTCTGATTAGTAAGTTTGCAGATGACACAAAGGTTGGTGGAATTGCGGATAGCGATGAGGACTGTCGGAAGATACAGCAGGATTTAGATTGTCTGGAGACTTGGGCGGAGAGATGGCAGATGGAGTTTAATCCGGACAAATGTGAGGTCATGCATTTTGGAAGGTCTAATGCAGGTAGGGAATATACAGTGAATGGTAGAACCCTCAAGAGTATTGAAAGTCAAAGAGATCAAGGAGTACAGGTCCACAGGTCATTGAAAGGGGCAACACAGGTGGAGAAGGTAGTCAAGAAGGCATACGGCATGCTTGCCTTCATTGGCCGGGGCATTGAGTATAAGAATTGGCAAGTCATGTTGCAGCTGTATAGAACCTTAGTTAGGCCACACTTGGAGTGTAGTGTTGAATTCTGGTCGCCACATTGCCAGAAGAATGTTGGGGCTTTCGAGAGGGTGCAGGTGAGATTTACCAGAATGTTGCCTGGTATGGAGGGCATTAGCTATGAGGAGCGGTTGAATAAACTCAGTTTGTTCTCACTGGAACGAAGGAGGTTGAGGGGAGACCAGATAGAGGTATACAAAATTATGAGGGGCATAGACAGAGTGGATAGTCAGAGGCTTTTCCCCAGGGTAGAGGGGTCAATTACTAGGGGGCATAGGTTTAAGGTGCGAGGGGCAAGGTTTAGAGTAGATGTACGAGGCAAGTTTTTTACGCAGAGGGTAGTGGGTGCCTGGAACTCGCTACCGGAGGAGGTAGTGGAAGCAGGGACAATAGGGACATTTAAGGGGCATCTTGACAAATATATGAATAGGATGGGAATAGAAGGATACGGACCCAGGAAGTGTAGAAGATTGTAGTTTAGTCGGGCAGCATGGTCGGCACGGGCTTGGAGGGCCGAAGGGCCTGTTCCTGTGCTGTACATTTCTTTGTTCTTTGTTTGTTCAGTGTCAGACATGGTGGAATTGCCAGGCAGACATAGAACATTGAACATTACAACGCAGTACAGGCCCTTCGGCCCTCGATGTTGTGCCGACCTGTGAAACCACTCCAAAGCCCATCTAACTATTCCCTTATCGTCCATATGTCTATCCAATGACCATTTGAATGACCTTAGTGTTGGCGAGTGCACTACTGTTGCAGGCAGGACATTCCATGCCCTTACTACTCTCTGGGTAAAAGACCAACCTCTGACATCTGTCCTATATCTATCTCCCCTCAATTTAAAGCTATGTCCCCTCGTGCTAAACATCACCATCCGAGGAAAAAGGCTCTCACTGTCCACCTTATCCAAACCTCTGATCATCTTGTATGCCTCTAACAAAAACAGCCTCAAATCCCTCAGCCTTTCCTCATAAGATATTCCGTCCATACCAGGCAACATCCTGGTAAATCTCCTCTGCACCCTTTCCAATGCTTCCACATCCTTCCAATAATGCGGCGACCAGAATTGCACGCAATACTCCAAATGCGGCCGCACCAGAGTGTTGTATAGCTGCAACATGACCTCATGGCTCCTAAACTCAATCCCTCTACCAATAAAAGCTAACACACCGTACACCTTCTTAACAACCCTCTCAACCTGGGTGGCAACTTTCAGGGATCCATGTACATGGACACCGAGAGCTCTCTGCTCATCCACACTGCCAAGAATCTTACCATTAGCCCAGTACTCAGTCTTCCTGTTATTCCTTCCAAAATGAATCACCTAACACTTTTCTGCATTAAACTCCATTTGCCACCTCTCAGCCCAGCACTGCAGCTTATCTATGCCCCTCTGTAACTTGTAACATCCTTCCGCACTGTCCACAACTCCACCGTCTTTAGTGTCATCTGCAAATTTACTCACCCATCCTTCTACGCCCTCCTCCAGGTCATTTATAAAGATGACAAACAGCAGTGGCCACAAAACAGATCCTTGTGGTACACCAATAGTAACTGGACTCCAGTCTGAACATTTCCCATCAACCACCACCCTTTGTCTTCTTCCAGCTAGCCAATTTCTGATCCAAACTGCTAAATCACCCTGAATCCCATGCCTCTGTATTTTCTGCAGTAGTCTACCGTGGGGAACCTTATCAAATGCTTTACTGAAATCCATATACACCACATTAACTGCTTTACCCTCATCCACCTGTTTTGTCACCTTCTCAAAGAACTCAAGAAGGTTTGTGAGGCACGACCTACTCTTCACAAAACCATGTTGACGATCTCTAATTAAATTATTACTTTCCAGATGATTATACATCCTATCTCTTATAAACCTTTCCAAGATTTTGCTCACAACAGAAGTAAGGCTCACTGGTCTATAGTTACCGGGGTTGTCTCTACTAACCTTCTTGAACAAGGGGACAACATTTGCTATCCTCCAGTCTTCTGGCACTATTCCTGTAGACAAAGATGACTTAAAGATCAAAGCCAAAATCTCAGCAATCTCCTCCCTAGCTTCCCAGAGAATCATAAGATAAATCCCATCTGGTCCAGGAGACTTATCTATTTTCACACTTTCCAGAATTGCTAACACCTCCTCCTTATGAACCACAAGCCCTTCTAGTCTAGTAGCCTGAATCTCTGCATTCTCCTCGACAACATTGTCTTTTTCCTGTGTGAATACTGACGAAAAATATTCATTTAGCACCTCTCCTATCTCCTCGGACTCCAAGCATAACTTCCCACTACTGTCCTTGACTGGCCCTACTCTTACCCGAGTCAGTCTTTTATTCCTGACATAGCTATAGAAAGCTTTGTGGTTATCCTTGATCCTACCTGCCAAAGAGTTCTCATGTCCCCTCCTGGCTCTTCTTAGCTCTCTCTTTAGGTGCTTCCTAGCTAACTTGTAACTCTCGAGCGCCCTAACTGACCCTGCATGTCTCATCTTTACATCAGCCTCCTTCTTCCTCTTGACAAGTGTTTCGACTGCTTTTGTAAACCACGGTTCCCTCACTCGACCACTTCCTCTCTGCCTGACAGGTACATACTTATCAAGGACACGCAGTAGCTGTTCCTTGAACAAGCTCCACATTTCCATTGTGCCCATCCCCTGCAGTTTTCCTCACCATCCAATGCATCCTAAGTCTTGCCTCATCGCATCATAATTGCCTTTCCCCAGATATAACTCTTGCCCTGCGGTATATACCTATCCCTTTCCATCACTAAAGTAAACGTAATCGAATTGTGGTCACTATTACCAAATTGCTCACCTACCTCCAAATTTAACACCTGCCTTGTTCATTACCCAGTACGAAATCCAATATGGCCTTGCCTCTCGTTGGCCTATCGACATACTGTGTCAGGTAACCCTCCTGCGCATATTGGACAAAAACGGACCCATCTAACGTAAACGAACTATAGCGTTTCCGGTCAATATTTGGAAAGTTAAAGTCCCCCATAACAGCTCCCCTGTTGCTTTCGCTCCTGTCCAGAATCATCTTTGTAATCCTTTCCTCTATATCTCTGGAACATTTCGGAGGCCTATAGAAAACCCCTAACATGGTAACCTCTCCTTTCCTGTTTCTAACCTCAGCCCATGGTATCTCAGTAGACGAGTCGTCATTAATTGTCCTTTCTGCCACCGTAATACTGTCCTTGACTAACAATGCCACCCGTCCCCCTTTTCTACCACTTTCCCTGAGCTCACTGAAATATCTAAACCCCGGCACCTGCAACAACCATTCCTGTCCCTGATCTATCCATGTCTCCAAAATGGCCACAACATCGAAGTCCCAGGTACCAACCCATACCGCAAGTTCACCCACCTTATTCCGGATGCTCCTGGCATTGAAGTAGACACACTTTAAACCACCTTCCTGCCTGCCGGTTCACTCCTGCAGCTTTGAAACCTTACTCATGACCTCACTACTCTCAACCTCCTGTACACTGGAGCTACAATTTAGGTTCCCAAGCCCCTGCTGAACTAATTTAAACCCTCCCGAAGGGCATTAGCAAATTTCCCCACCAGGATGTTGGTATCCCACTGGTCCAGGTGTAGACCATCCCGTTTGTAGAGGTCCCACCGACCCCAGAATGAGCCCCAATTACCCAGAAATCTGAAACCCTCCCTCCTGCACCATCCCTGTAGCCACGTGTCCAACTGGTCTCTCTCCCTATTCCTCGTCTCGCTATCACGTGGCACGGGTAACAACCCAGAGATAATAACTCGGTTTGTCCTAGATCTAAGTTTCTACCCTAGCTCCCTGAATTCCTGCCTTACATCCCCATCCCCTTTCCTACACATGTCGTTAGTGCCAATGTGGACCACAACATGGGGCTGCTCCCCCCCCCCCCTTCAGGATCCCGAAAACACGACCCGAGACATCACGCACCCTGGCACCTGGGAGGCAATACGCCAACTGCGAGTCTCTCTCGTTGCCACAGAGTCTCCTATCTATCCCCCTAACTATGGTGTCTCCAATGACTAATGCTCTACTCCTCTTCCCCTTCCCTTCTGAGCAACAAGGACAGACTCTATGCCAGAGTCCTGCACCCCATGGCTTACCCCTGGTAATCCCTCCCCCCCACAACAGTATCCAAAGCGGTATACTTGTTACTGAGGGGAACGACCACAGGGGATCCTTGTACTGGCTGCTTCCTCCCAGCCCCTCTCACCGTCACCCATCTATCTCTATTCATCGGAGTAACTACATCCCTGAAGCTTCTATCTATGACCACCTCTGCCTCCCGAATGATCCGAAGTTCATCCAGCTCCAGTTCCCGAACGTGGTTTCTGAGGAGCTGGAGATGGGTGCACTTCCCACAGATGAAATCAGCAGGGACACTGACGGTGTCCCTCACCTCAAACATTCTGCAGAAGGAACACTACACTACCTTCCCTGCCATCCCCTCTAGATAACAAAATAAAAAGAAAGAAAGAGCTTACCTGTTATTCACTCCCCTTCTCAGCAAGCAATCACTCAGCAACCTCGAGAACACCTGAGGGAAAATAAAAGAAAAACGACTGACCAGTCACCAGCCAATCCCTTACCTGCAGGCTGTGATGTCACGGTTCAACTTCTTTCTACTTCTACCTGCTCTTGAGCCTTCCTCTCGGCTGGGATCCTTACAGCGTTTTTTTTTTTTGGTTAAAGGAGGGGGTAGGGTGGGAAACACTGAAGAAGTTTTTGTGTTTAAGTGTAACTTGACAACCGCTCCTCCACAAATCACCTTCAAGTTAGGGTGACCACAACAGACGAATGCAAACTTCCCCCGCAACAGCCAATCAGCATCTCCGCTCTACTGCCCTCTGCTGGGTGCTTGGCTTCACTTGAACCACTACGATCTCTTGCACAGGTACACTTTCAAGTTAGGGTGACCACAACGGACGTATGCAAACATCCCCTGCAAAAGCCAATCAGCAGCTCCGCTCTACCTCCCTCTGCTGGATCTGGTGTCAGACTTAGTGGAATTACAAGGCAGACGGTCCAGTCTCAGACATGGTGGAATTGCCAGGCAGTAGGTCCAGTGTCAGACATGGTGGAATTACAAGGCAGACGGTCCAGTGTCAGACACGGTGGAATTACAAGGCAGACTGTCCAGTGTCAGACATGGTGGAATTGCCAGGCAGACTGTCCAGTGTCAGACATGGTGGAATTGCCAGGCAGACGGTCCAGTGTCAGACATGGTGGAATTGCCAGGCAGACGGTCCAGTGTCAGACATGGTGGAATTGCCAGGCAGACTGTCCAGTGTCAGACATGGTGGAATTGCCAGGCAGACGGCCCAGTGTCAGACATGGTGGAATTGCGAGGCAGACGGTCCAGTGTCAGACATGGTGGAATTACAAGGCAGACGGTCCAGTGTCAGACATGGTGGAATTGCCAGGCAGACGGTCCAGTGTCAGACATGGTGGAATTGCCAGGCAGACGGTCCAGTGTCAGACATGGTGGAATTGCCAGGCAGACGGTCCAGTGTCAGACATGATGGAATTACAAGGCAGACGGTCCAGTGTCAGACATGGTGGAATTGCCAGGCAGACGGCCCAGTGTCAGGCACGGTGGAATTGACAGGCAGACGGTCCAGTGTCAGACATGGTGGAATTACAAGGCTGACTGTCCAGTGTCAGACAGGGTGGAATTACAATGCAGACGGTCCAGTGTCAGACATGGTGGAATTGCCACGCAGACTGCCCAGTGTCAGACATGGTGGAATTACAAGGCAGACGGACCAGTGTCAGACAGGGTGGAATTGCCAGGCAGACGGTCCAGTTTCAGACAGGGTGGAATTACAAGGCGGACGAGTGAGGAAGTACTTTGACCATTTAAGGAGCTGGGTCGTCACACAGCCAATGTCTGAACAGTTGGAGCCAGCCGGCATCACCACTACCCCCGCAGCAGAGCCGGAACCGAGGGAGCCGGAGATTCCGCAGAGAATAGTAAGAACTCTGACAACACCAGGTTAAAGTCCACCAGGTTTTTTTCGAATCACTAGCTTTCGGAGCGCAGCTCCTTCCTCAGGTGAATGCGGAGTGAACTCACCGGTGACACTGATTGGAGCTGGAGAGGGGGGTGGGGGGGGCGGTGGAGGAGACCCCAAAGTTGTGTCGAATCCTCGAGGCAACATCTTCTTTCTGCTGACAACAACACCAGCCCATTGATGGAGGAGCCGGATGGGGCCCAGGGTGATCAACCATGCCTCAGATTACCCCTGTGAAGGACTGTTCTGAACTGTCCCTTTTTAATGTCTCCAGCTTTTCTTGCACACAGTTCACTGTAAATTACTCAAGTTATTTATATGTTACTGAGGGCCGTAAGGGGAGGACTCTGACAGCACTGCCTCTTTCAGGGGTGGTGCATGTGGTCAACGTTATCCGCTCGGGGCGTATCGTGTGTGAGTGTGTGAACCCCGCCTGATGGGGATTAATCCCTGGGAGCAGGGGACAGGCAGTGTGGCCTCAGGAGCCCCCAATTAAAACGCTGTTTCAGAGACCTCTGTGCTGTATATAGTTAACCATTTATTTCTCAATAATCCCTGGGAGCAGGGGACAGGCAGTGTTGGTCCGGGGGCCCCCAATTAAAAAGATGTTTCAGAGACCTCAGTGCTGTATGCAGTTAACCATTTATTGCTCAATAATCCCTGGGAGCAGGGGACAGACAGTGTGGCCTCTGGAGTCCCAAATAACAAAGCTGTTTCAGAGAAGTATGTGCTGTATATAGTTAACCATTTACTTCTCAATAATCCCTGGGAGCAGAAGACAGGCAGTGTGGTCCGGGAGCCCCCAATTAAAAAGCTGTTTCAGAGACCTCTGTGCCTGTACAGAGTAAACCACTTACTGCTCAATAATCCCTGGGAGCAGGGGACAGGCAGTGTGGCCTCGGGAGCCCCCCAATTAAAAAGCTGATTCAGTGACCTCTGTGCCTCTATATAGTTAACCAATTACAGTTCAATAATCCATAGGAGCAGTGGACAGGCAGTGTGGTCCAGGAAATCCCAATTAAAAAGCTGTTTCAAAAAAGTCTGTGCCTGTATACAGTTAACCATTTACTGCTCAATAATCCTTGGGAGCAGGACCAGGCAGTGTGGCCTCTGGAGGCCCCAATTAAAAAGCTGTTTCAGAGACCTCTGTGCTGCATATAGTTAACCATTTACTTCTCAATAATCCATGGGAGCAGGGGACAGGCAGTGTGGCCTCAGGCGCCCCCAATTAAAAAGCTGTTTCAGAGACGTCTGTGCTGCATATAGTTAAGCATTTCCTGCTCAATAATCCCTGGGAGCAGGGGACAGGCAGTGTGGTTCGGGAGCCCCCAATAAAAAAGCTGATTCAGAGACCTCTGTGCTGTATATAGTTAACCATTTACTTCTCAATAAGCCCTGGGAGCAGGGGACAGGCAGTGTGGTCCGGGAGCCCGCAATTAAAGAGCTGTTTCAGAGACCTCTGTGCCGTGTATAGTTAACCATTTACTTCTCAATAATTCCTGGAAGCAGGGGACAGGCAGTGTGGCCTCTGGAGCTCCCAATAACAAAGCTGTTTCAGAGAAGTATGTGCTGTATATAGTTAAACATTTACTTCTCAATAATCCCTGGGAGCAGGGGACAGGAGGTCTGGCCTCGGGAGCCCCCAATTAAAAAGCTGTTTCAGAGACCTCTGCGCTGTATATAGTTAACCATTTACTTCCTCTCAATAGTCCCTGGGAGAAGGGGACAGGCAGTGTGGCTCCGGGAGCCCCCAACTAAAAAGTTGTTTCAGAGACCTCTGTGCCTGTATATAGTTAACCATTCAGTGCTCAGTAAGCCCTGGGAGCAGGGGACAGGCAGTGTGGCCTCAGGAGCCCAAAATTAAAATGCCGTTTCAGATATCTCTGTACTGTATATAGTTAACCATTTACTTCTCAGTCATCCCTGGGAGCAGGGGACAGGCAGTGTGGTCCGGGAGCCCCCAATTAAAAAGCTGTTTCAGAGACCTGTGTGCCTGTCCAGTTTTAACCATTTACTGCTCAATAATCCCTGGGAGCAGTGGACAGGCAGTGTGGCCTGGGAGCCCCCAATTAAAAAGCTGTTTCAGAGTCCTCTGTGCTGTATATAGTTAACCATTTATTTCGCAATCATCCCTGGGCGTAGGGGACAGGCAGTGTGGCCCGGGAGCTCCCAATTAAAAAGCTGTTTCAGAGACCTCTGCGCCTGTACATAGTTAACCATTTACTGCTCAATAATCCCTGGGAGCTGGGAACAGGCAGTGTGGTCTCGGGAGCCGGCAATGAAAAAGCTGTTTCAGTGACCTCTGTGCTGTGTATAGTTCACCATTTATTGCTCAATAATCCCTGGGAGCAGGGGATAGGCAGTGTGGCCTCTTGAGCCCCCAATAACAACGCTGTTTCAGAGAGGTATGTGTTGTATATAGT
Organism: Scyliorhinus torazame; assembly: GCF_047496885.1. Lineage (NCBI taxonomy): Eukaryota > Metazoa > Chordata > Chondrichthyes > Carcharhiniformes > Scyliorhinidae > Scyliorhinus > Scyliorhinus torazame. Next base: position 173,088 of record NW_027307926.1, on the reverse strand, counting down.
TAACCATTTACCGCTCAATAATCCCTGGGAGCAGGGACCAAGCAGTGTGGCCTCGGGAGACCCCAATTAAAAAGCTGTTTCGGAGACCTCTGTGCTGTATGTAGTTAACCATTTACTGCTCAATAATCCCTGGGAGCAGGGGACAGGCAGTGTTGTCTGGGAGCCCCCAATTAAAAAGCTGTTTCAGAGAAGTATGTGTTGTATATAGTTAATCATTTACTTCTCAATAATCCCTGGGAGCAGGGGACAGGCAGTGTGGTCCGGGAGCCCCCAATTAAAAAGCTGTTTCAGATACATCTGTGCTGTATTTAGATAATCATTTATGTCCCATCAATAATCACTGGGAGCAGGGGACCGGCAGTGTGGCCTCGGGAGCCCCGAATTAAAAAGCTGTTTCAGAGACCTCTGTCCTGTATATAGTTAAGCATTTACTTCTCAATAATCCCTGGTAGCAGCGGACAGGCAGTGTGGCCTCGGGAGCCCCCAATTAAAAAGCTGTTTCAGAGACCTCTGTGCTGTATATAGTTAAGCATTTACTTCTCAATAATCCCTGGTAGCAGCGGACAGGCAGTGTGGTCCGGGAGCCCCCAAATAAAAAGCTGTTTACGAGACCTCTGTGCTGTATATAGTTAACCATTTACTTCTCAATCATCCCTGAGAGGAGGGGACAGGCAGTGTGGTCCTGGAGCCTCCAATTAAAACGCTGTTTCAGAGACCTCTGTGCCTGTATACAGTTAACCATTTACTGCTCAATAATACCTCGGAGCAGGGGACAAGCAGTGTGGTCCGGGACCACACAATTAAAAAGCTGTTTCAGAGACCTCTGTGCTGTATACAGTTAACCATTTCCTGCTCGATAATCCTTGGGAGCAGGGGACAGGCAGTGTGGTTCGGGAGCCCCCAATTAAAAAGCTGTTTCAGAGACCTCTGTGCTGTATATAGTTAACCATTTACTTCTCAATAATCCCTGGGAGCAGGGGGCAGGCAGTGTGGCCTCGGGAGCTCCCAATTAAAAAGCTGTTTCAGAGACCTCTGTGCTGTAAACAGTTAACCATTTACTGCTCAATAAGGCCTGGGAGCAGGGGACAGACAGTGTGGTCCGGGAGCCGGCAATTAAAGAGCTGTTTCAGAGACCTCTGTGCCGTATATAGTTAACCATTTACTTCTCAATAATCCCAGGGAGCAGCGGACAGGCAGTGTGGCCTCGGGAGTTCATAATAACCAAGGTGTTTCAGAGATGTCTATGCTTTACATAGTTAACCATTTACTTCTCAATAATCCCTGGGAGCAGGGGACAGACAGTGTGGTCCGGGAGCCCCCAATTAAAAAGCTGTTTCAGAGACCTCTGTGCTGTATATAGTTAACCATTTACTTCTCAATAATCCCTGGGAGCAGGGGACAGGAAGTCTGGCCTCGTGAGCCCCCAATTAAAAAGCTGTTTCAGAGACCTCTGTGCTGTATATAGTTAACCATTTACTGCTCAATAATCGCTGGGAGCAGGGGACAGGCAGTGTGGCCTCGGGAGCACCCAATTTAAAAGCTGTTTCAGAGACCTCTGTGCTGTATCTAGTTAACCATTTATTTCGCAATCATCCCTGGGCGTAGGGGACAGGCAGTGTGGCCCGGAAGCTCCCAATTAAAAAGCTGTTTCAGAGACCTCTGTGCTGTATATAACCATTTACTGCTCAATAATTCCTGGGAGCAGTGGACAGGCAGTGCGGTCTGGTAGCCCCCAATTAAAAAGCTGTTTCAGAGACCTCTGTGCTGTATCTAGTTAACCATTTATTTCGCAATCATCCCTGGGCGTAGGGGACAGGCAGTGTGGCCCGGGAGCTCCCAATTAAAAAGGTGTTTCAGAGACCTCTGCGCCTGTACATAGTTAACCATTTACTGCACAATAATCCCTGGGAGCTGGGAACAGGCAGTGTGGTCTCGGGAGCTCGCAATGAAAAAGCTGTTTCAGTTACATCTGTGCTGTGTATAGTTCACCATTTGTTGCTCAATAATCCCTGGGAGCAGGGGATAGGCAGTGTGGCCTCTTGAGCCCCCAATAACAAAGCTGTTTCAGAGAGGTATGTGTTGTATATAGTTAACCATTTACTTCTCAATAAACCCTGGGAGCTGGACCAAGCAGTGTGGCCTCGGGAGACCCCAATTAAAAAGCTGTTTCAGAGACCTCTGTGCTGTATGTAGTTAACCATTTACTGCTCAATAATCCCTGGGAGCAGTGGACAGGCAGTGTTGTCTGGGAGCCCCCAATTAAAAAGCTGTTTCAGAGAAGTATGTGCTGTATATAGTTAATCATTTACTTCTCAATAATCCCTGGGAGCAGGGGACAGGCAGTGTGGTCCGGGAGCCCCCAATTAAAAAGCTGTTTCAGGGACCTCTGTGCCTGTACAGAGTTAACCATTTACTGCTCAATAATCACTGGGAGCAGGGGACAGGCAGTGTGGCCTCGGGAGCCCCCAATTAAAAAGCTGTTTCAGATACATCTGTGTTGTATTTAGATAATCATTTATGTCCCATCAATAATCACTGGGAGCAGGGGACCGGCAGTGTGGCCTCGGGAGCCCCGAATTAAAAAGCTGTTTCAGAGACCTCTGTCCTGTATATAGTTAAGCATTTACTTCTCAATAATCCCTGGTAGCAGCGGACAGGCAGTGTGGTCCGCGAGCCCCCAAATAAAAAGCTGTTTACGAGACCTCTCTGCTGTATATTGTTAACCATTTACTGCTCAATAATCCAAGGGAGCAGGGGACAGGCAGTGTGGCCTCGGGAGCCCCCAATTAAAAAGCTGTTTCAGCGACCTCTGCACTGTATATAGTTAACCATTTACTTCTCAATCATCCCTGAGAGGAGGGGACAGGCAGTGTGGTCATGGAGCCTCCAATTAAAACGCTGTTTCAGAGACCTCTGTGCCTGTATACAGTTAACCATTTACTGCTCAATAATACCTCGGAGCAGGGGACAAGCAGTGTGGTCCGGGACCACACAATTAAAAAGCTGTTTCAGAGACCTCTGTGCTGTATACAGTTAACCATTTCCTTCTCGATAATCCTTGGGAGCAGGGGACAGGCAGTGTGGTTCGGGAGCCCCTAATTAAAAAGCTGTTTCAGAGACCTCTGTGCTGTATATAGTTAACCATTTTCTTCTCAATAATCCCTGGGAGCAGGGGACAGGCAGTGTGGCCTCGGGAGCTCCCAATTAAAAAGCTGTTTCAGAGACCTCTGTGCTGTAAACAGTTAACCATTTACTGCTCAATAAGGCCTGGGAGCAGGGGACAGACAGTGTGGTCCGGGAGCCGGCAATTAAAGAGCTGTTTCAGAGACCTCTGTGCTGTACATAGTTAACCATTTACTGCTCATTAATCGCTGGGAGCAGGGGACAGGCAGTGTGGCCTCGGGAGCACCCAATTTAAAAGCTGTTTCAGAGACCTCTGTGCAGTATATAGTTAACCATTTATTTCGCAATCATCCCTGGGCGTAGGGGACAGGCAGTGTGGCCCGGGAGCTCCCAATTAAAAAGCTGTTTCAGAGACCTCTGTGCTGTATATAGTTAACCATTTACTGCTCAATAATTCCTGGGAGCAGTGGACAGGCAGTGCGGTCTGGTAGCCCCCAATTAAAAAGCTGTTTCAGAGACCTCTGTGCTGTATCTAGTTAACCATTTATTTCGCAATCATCCCTGGGCGTAGGGGACAGGCAGTGTGGCCCGGGAGCTCCCAATTAAAAAGCTGTTTCAGAGACCTCTGCGCCTGTACATAGTTAACCATTTACTGCACAATAATCCCTGGGAGCTGGGAACAGGCAGTGTGGTCTCGGGAGCTCGCAATGAAAAAGCTGTTTCAGTTACATCTGTGCTGTGTATAGTTCACCATTTATTGCTCAATAATCCCTGGTAGCAGCGGACAGGCAGTGTGGTCCGGGAGCCCCCAATTAAAAAGCTGTTTACGAGACCTCTCTGCTGTATATTGTTAACCATTTACTGCTCAATAATCCAAGGGAGCAGGGGACAGGCAGTGTGGCCTCGGGAGCCCCCAATTAAAAAGCTGTTTCAGCGACCTCTGAACTGTATATAGTTAACCATTTACTTCTCAATCATCCCTGGGAGGAGGGGACAGGCAGTGTGGTCCTGGAGCCTCCAATTAAAACGCTGTTTCAGAGACCTCTGTGCCTGTATACAGTTAACCATTTACTGCTCAATAATACCTCGGAGCAGGGGACAAGCAGTGTGGTCCGGAACCACACAATTAAAAAGCTGTTTCAGAGACCTCTGTGCTGTATACAGTTAACCATTTCCTGCTTGATAATCCTTGGGAGCAGGGGACAGGCAATGTTGCCTCGGGAGCTCCCAATTAAAAAGCTGTTTCAGAGACCTCTGTGCTGTAATCAGTTAACCATTTACTGCTCAATAAGGCCTGGGAGCAGGGGACAGACAGTGTGGTCCGGGAGCCGGCAATTAAAGAGCTGTTTCAGAGACCTCTGTGCCGTATATAGTTAACCATTTACTTCTCAATAATCCCAGGGAGCAGCGGACAGGCAGTGTGGCCTCGGGAGTTCATAATAACCAAGGTGTTTCAGAGTTGTCTATGCTTTACATAGTTAACCATTTACTTCTCAATAATCCCTGGGAGCAGGGGACAGACAGTGTGGTCCGGGAGCCCCCAATTAAAAGGCTGTTTCAGAGACCTCTGTGCCTGTATATAGTTAACCATTTACTTCTCAATAATCCCTGGGAGCAGGGGACAGGAAGTCTGGCCTCGTGAGCCCCCAATTAAAAAGCTGTTTCAGAGACCTCTGTGCTGTATATAGTTAACCATTTACTGCTCAATAATCGCTGGGAGCAGGGGACAGGCAGTATGGCCTCGGGAGCACCCAATTTAAAAGCTGTTACAGAGACCTCTGTGCTGAATCTAGTTAACCATTTATTTCTCAATCATCCCGAGGAGCAGGGGACAGGCAGTGTGGTCTGGGAGACCCCAATGAAAAAGCTATTTCAGTTACCTCTGTGCCTCAATATAGTTAACCATTTACTGTTCAATAATCCATGGAAGCAGTGGACAGGCAGTGTAGTCCAGGAAATCCCTATTAAAAAGCTGTTTCAGGTACATCTGTGCTGTATATAGTTACCCATTTACTTCCTCTCAATAATCCCTGGGAGCAGGGGACAGGCAGTGTGATTCGGGAGCCCCCCAATTAAAAAGCTGTTTCAGAGACCTCTGCGCCTGTACATAGTTAACCATTTACTGCTCAATAATCCCTCGGAGCTGGGAACAGGCAGTATGGTCTGGGAGCCCCCAATTAAAAAGCTGTTTCAGAGACCTCTGTGCTGTATATAGTTAACCATTTACTGGTCAATAATCCTTGGGAGCAGGGGACAGGACGTGTGGTCCGGGAGCCCCCAATCAAAAAGCAGTTTCAGAGATCTCTGTGCTGGATATAGTTAACCATTTACTGCTCAATAATCCCTGGGAGCAGGGGACAGGCATTGTGGCCTCAGAGACCCGCAATTATAAAGCTGTTTCAAAGATCGCTGTGCTGGAGGTAGTTAACCATTTACTGCTCAATAATCCCTGCGAGCAGGGGACAAGATATGTGGCCTCGGGAGCCCTCAATCAAAAAGCTGTTTCAGAGACCTCTGGGCCTGTACAAAGTTAACCATTTACTGCTCAAAATTCCCTGGGCGCAGGCGACAGGCAGTGTGGTCCGGGAGCCCCCAATTAAAAAGCTGTTTCAGAGATCTCTTTGCTTCTGTGTAGTTAACCATTTACTGCTCAATAATCCCTGGGAGCAGGGGAAAGGCAGTGTGGTCCGGGACCCCGCAATTAAAAAGCTGTTTCAGAGACCTCTGTGCTGTATACAGTTAACCATTTCCTGCTCAATAAACCTTGGGAGCAGCGGACAGGCAGTGTGGCCTCGGGAGCCCGCAAATAAAAAGCTGTTTCAGAGACCTCTGTGCCTGAATATAGTTAACCATATACTTCTCAATAATCCCTGGGAGCAGGGGACAGGCAGTGTGGTTCGGGAGCCTCCAATTAAAAAGCGGTTTCTGAGACCTCAGTGCTGTATATAGTTAACCATTTACTTCTCCATAATCCCTCGGAGCTGGGAACAGGCAGTATGGTCTGGGAGCCCCCAATTAAAAAGCTGTTTCAGAGACCTCTGTGCTGTATATAGTTAACCATTTACTGGTCAATAATCCTTGGGAGCAGGGGACAAGCAGTGTGGTCCTGGAGCCCCCAATTAAAAAGCTGTTTCAGAGACCTTTGTGCTTTATATAGTTAACCATTTAATGATAAATAATTCCTGGGAGCAGGGGACAGGACGTGTGGTCCGGGAGCCCCCAATCAAAAAGCTGTTTCAGAGATCTCTGTGCTGGATATAGTTAACCATTTACTGCTCAATAATCCCTGGGAGCAGGGGAAAGGCATTGTGGCCTCAGAGACCCGCAATTATAAAGCTGTTTCAGATATCTCTTTGCTTGATATAGTTAACCATTTACTGCTCAATATTCCCTGGGAGCAGGGGACAGGCAATGTGGCCTTGGGAGCCCCCAATTAAAAGTTGTTTCAGAGACCTCTGTGCCTGTTTACAGTTAACCATTTACTGCTCAATAATCCCTGGGAGCAGGGGACAGGCAATGTGGCCTCGGGAGCCCCCAATTAAAAAGCTGTGTCAGAGACCTGTGTGCCTGTACATAGTTAACCATTTACTTCACAATAATCCCTGGGAACAGGGAACAGGAAGTGTGGTCCGGGAGCCCCCTATTAAAAAGCTATTTCAGAGACCTCTGTGCTGTACAGAGTTAACCATTTACTGCTCAATAACCCTGGGAGCATTGGACAGGCAGTGTGGCCTCGGGAGCCCCCAATTAAAAAGCCGTTTCAGAGATCTCTGTAATGGATATAGTTAACCATTTAGTGCTCAATAATCCCTGGGAGCAGGGGTCAGGCACTGTGGCCTCGGGAGTCCCCAATTAAAAAGCTGTTTCAGAGACCGCTGTGCCTGTATATAGTTAACCATTTACTGCTCAATAATCCTTTGGAGCAGAGGCCAGGCAGGGTGGCCTCTCGAGCCCACAATTAAAAAGCTGTTTCAGATACCTCTGTGCTGTATATAGTTAACCATTTACTTCTAAATAGTCCCTGGGAGCAGGGGACAGGCACTGTGGTCCGGGTGCCCGCAATTAAAACGCTGTTTCAGAGACCTCTGTCCCTCTATATAGTTAACCATTTACTGCTCAATAATCCCTGGGACCAATGGACAGGCAGTGTGGTCCAATAAACCCCTATTAAAAAGCTGTTTCAGAGACCTCTATGCCTTTATACAGTTAACCATTTACTGCACAGTAATATCTGGGAGCAGGGGACAAGCAGTGTGGTCCGGGACCCCAAAATTAAAAAGCTGTTTCAGAGACCTCTGTGCTGTATATAGTTAAGCATTTACAGGTCAATAATCCTTGGGAGCAGGGGACAAGCAGTGTGGTCCTGGAGCCCCCAATTAAAAAGCTGTTTCAGAGACCTTTGTGCTTTATATAGTTAACCATTTAATGATAAATAATTCCTGGGAGCAGGGGTCAGGACGTGTGGCCTCGGGAGCCACCAATCAAAAAGCTGTTTCAGAGATCTCTGTGCTGGATATAGTTAACCATTTACTGCTCAATAATCCCTGGGAGCAGGGGACAGGCAATGTGGCCTCGGGAGCCCCCAATTAAAAAGCTGTGTCAGAGACCTGTGTGCCTGTACATAGTTAACCATTTACTGCTCAATAATCCCTGGGAGCAGGGGACAGGCAGTGTGGTCTCGGGAGCCCGCAATCAAAAAGTTGTTTCAGAGACCTCTGTGCTGTATACAGTTAACCATTTCCTGCTCAATAAACCTTGGGAGCAGGGGACAGGCAGTGTAGCCTCGGGAGCCCGCAATGAAAAAGCTGTTTCAGAGACCTCTGTGCCTGTATATAGTTAACCATTTACTTCACAATAATCCCTGGGAGCAGGGGACAGGCAGTGTGGTTCGGGAGCCCCCAATTAAAAAGCGGTTTCTGAGACCTCGGTGCTGTATATAGTTAACCATTTACTTCTCCATAATCCCTGGGAGCAGGGGACAGGCAGTGTGGTTCGGGAGCCCCCAATTAAAAAGCTGTTTCAGAGACCTCTGTACTGTACATAGTTAACCATTTACTGCTCAATAATCCTTGGGAGCAGAGGCCAGGCAGTGTGGCCTCGGGAGCCCCCAATTAAAAAGCTGTTTCAGAGACCTCTGTGCTGTATATAGTTAACCATTTACTGCTCATTAATCCCTGGGAGCAGGGGACAGGCAGTGTGGTCCGGGAGCCCCCAATTAAAAAGCTGTTTCAGAGACCTCTGTGCTGTATATAGTTACCATTTACTGCTGAATAATCCCTGTGAGCAGGGGACAGGCAATGTGGCCTCGGGAGCCCCCAATTAAAAAGCTGTTTCAGAGATCTCTGTGCTGGATATAGTTAACCATTTACTGCTCAATAATCCCTGGGAGCAGGGGACAGGCATTGTGGCCTCGGGAACCCCCAATTAAAAAGCTGTTTCAGAGACCTCTGTGCCTGTATATAGTTAACCATTTACTTCTCAATAATCCCTGGGAGCAGGGGACAGGCAGTGCGGTCCGTGAGCCCCCAATTAAAAAGCTGTTTCGTTTTTCCGGGTGCGGCGATGACCAGCTAAGTCGAACGTTTCGGCAGCTCCCGGTGGAACGGACTTTTGGGCTCTTAATCGGAGCCCCATCGGCAATTTTAGCGGCAAATAACTCTGTGCGGTAATCCAGAAGGGAATCCCCCCTGGACACGGATGGAAAAAAGAGAGGAAAGTAGCCGGATTGCGGTGGATCCTCTAGAGCAGCGGCCAGGAAGGCAGGCACAAAGCAAGATGGCGTCGGAAGGAGGCAGTTTAGTATGGGACCCTGACCAACAATAGTTCCTGCGGCGTTGCGTGGAAGAACTCAAAAAGGAGATGAAGAAGGAGCTGTTGGCCCCGATATTACAAGCGATTGAGGGGCTAAAGGAGGAGCAAAAGACCCAGGAACAGGAGCTTCGGGTCGTGAAGGCAAAGGCTGCTGAGAATGAGGACGACATACAGGGCCTGGTGGTGAAAACGGAGATCCACGAGGCACAACACAAAAGGTGTGTGGAAAGGCTGGAGGTGCTGGAGAATAATGCGAGGAGGAAGAATTTAAGGATTCTTGGTCTTCCCGAAGGTGTAGAAGGGGCGGATGTCGGGGCATATGTGAGCACGATGCTGCACTTGTTAATGGGATCGGAGGCCCCGTCGGGACTGCTGGAGGTGGAGGGAGCCTATCGCGTTATGGCGAGAAGACCGAGGGCTGGAGAAATTCCTCGAGCCATAGTGGTGAGATTTCTCCGAAATAAGGACAGAGAGATGGTCCTCAGATGGGCGAAGAAAACTCGGAGCAGTAGGTGGGAGAACGCGGTGATCCGCGTATATCAAGATTGGAGTGCGGAGGTGGCGAGAAGGAGGGCAAGCTTTAATCGGGCCAAGGCGGTGCTGCACAAAAGGAAGATTAAATTTGGAATGCTGCAACCGGCAAGACTGTGGGTCACACATCTAGGGAAACACCACTACTTCGAAACGGCAGATGAGGCGTGGACATTTATTGTCGAGGAGAAACTGGAGTGAGCGGGCCAGAAAAAGAATGTTTGGGACAAAGTGGGGGGGTGAATTTGTGGGATGAAGGAGGGAAAAGGGGGAAGAGAAGACTTCCCAGATTGTTAAACCTGCGACCCTGCAACTTCTCTCTCTTCCCCATGTCGTGGGGGAGGGGGTGAGGGAGGATGAGGAGCTGTGGGCGCCGGCCATTGGGGGCGGGGCCAAAAGGGGAAGCGCGGGCTTTGTTCCCGCGCTATGGTAATCATGGCGGGAACAGGGAAGCAGGAAGGAGGGGGCCTCGCACAGTGTGAGCCGAGGTCACGGGGGGAAGCCGAGGTCGGCCAGAGCTTGCTGACTTTTGGGAGCAACATGGGGGGTGCAATTACGCTAGTTTGGGATCTAGCGGGGGGGGGGGGTTAACTGGGTTGCTGCTGGGGAGAAGGGGGAGGTGGTATGGGGGGGGGTGGTCGGGGCGGGGGGGCGCCGCTTGGGGGAGATACGGCTACGTGGGAACCGGGTGAGGAGCTGGATTGAAAGGAGATGGCTAGTCATCAAGGTCGGAAAGACCCTCAACTCTGTTGATCACGTGGAATGTGAGAGGGCTGAACTGGCCAATTAAGAGGGCACGGGTACTCGCACACCTAAAGAAACTTAAGGCAGATGTGGTTATGCTTCAGGAGACGCATCTGAAGCTGATAGACCAGGTCAGACTACGCAAAGGATGGGTGGGGCAGGTGTTTCATTCGGGGCCATACGCAAAAAACAGGGGAGTGGCTATACTAGTGGGGAAGCGGGTAATGTTTGAGGCAAAGACTATAGTGGCGGATAGTGGGGGCAGATACGTGATGGTGAGTGGCAAATTGCAAGGGGAGGCGGTGGTATTAGTGAACGTGTCTGCCCCGAACTGGGATGATGCCAACTTTATGAGGCGTATGTTAGGACGAATCCCGGACCTAGAAGTGGGGAAGTTGGTAATGGGTGGAAATTTTAATACGGTGCTGGACCCAGGGCTGGACAGATCGAGGTCCAGGACCGGAATGAGGCCGGCTGCAGCTAGGGTGCTGAAGGACTTTATGGAGCAGTTGGGAGGAGTAGACCCCTGGAGATTTAGTAGACCTAGGAGTAAGGAGTTTTCGTTTTTCTCCTATGTCCACAACGTTTATTCACGAACAGATTGTTTTGTTTTGGGAAGGGCACTGATCCCAAAGGAGACGGGGACAGAGTACACGGCTATAGCCATTTCGGATCATGCTCCACATTGGGTGGAGCTGGAGATAGGGGAAGAAAAACAACAGCGTCCACCCTGGAGAATGGACATGGGATTATTGGCAGATGAGGGGGATGTTTAAGGGTGAGGGGGTGTATTGAAAGGTACTTGGAACTCAATGATAATGGGGAGGTACAGGTGGGAGTGGTCTGGGAGGCACTGAAGGCAGTGGTTAGAGGGGAGCTGATATCTATTAGGGCACATAAAGGAAAGCAGGAGGGTAGGGAAAGGGAGCGGTTGTTGAAAGAACTTCTGAGGGTGGACAGACAATATGCGGAGGCACCGGAAGAGGGACTGTACAGGGAAAGGCAAAGGCTACATGTAGAATTTGACTGGTTGACTACGGGTAATGCAGAGGCGCAATGGAGGAAGACACAGGGTGTACAGTACGAATATGGGGAGAAGGCGAGCAGGTTGCTGGCCCACCAACTGAGGAAAAGGGGAGCAGCGAGGGAGATGGGGGGGGGTGAGAGTTGAGGAGGGAGAGATGGAGCGGGGAGCGGAGAGAGTGAATGGAGTGTTCAAGGCATTTTACGAAAGATTGTATGAAGCTCAGCCCCCGGATGGGAAGGAGAGAATGATGTGCTTTCTGGATCAGCTGGAATTTCCCAAGGTGGAGGAGCAGGAGAGGGTGGGACTGGGAGCACAGATTGAGACGGAGGAAGTGGTGAAAGGGATTGGGAGCATGCAGGCGGGGAAGGCCCCGCGACCAGACGGATTCCCAGTTGAATTCTATAGGAAATATATGGACTTGCTGGCCCCGCTACTTGTCAGAACCTTTAATGAGGTGAGGGAAAGGGGGCAGCTGCCCCCGACTATGTCAGAGGCAACGATATCGCTCCTCCTAAAGAAGGAAAAAGACCCGCTGCAATGCGAGTCCTACAGGTCCATTTCCCTCCTGAATGTGGACGCTAAGATCCTGGCCAAGGTAATGGCAACGAGGATAGAAGATTGTGTCCTGGCGGTGGTTCATGAGGACCAAACTGGGCTTGTGAAGGGGAGACAGCTGAATACAAATATACGGAGGCTGCTAGGGGTAATGATGATGCCCCCACCAGAGGGGGAAGCGGAGATAGTGGTGGCGATGGATGCCGAGAAAGAATTTGATAGAGTGGAGTGGGATTATTTGTGGGAGGTGCTGAGGAGATTTTGCTTTGGGGATGGGTATATCAGGTGGGTACAGTTGCTGTATAGGGCCCCGATGGCGAGCGTGGTCACGAATGGACGGGGGTCTGACTATTTTCGGCTCCATAGAGGGACGAGGCAGGGATGTCCTCTGTCCCCGTTATTGTTTGCACTGGCGATTGAACCCCTGACCATAGCATTGAGGGGTTCCAGGAAGTGGAGGGGAGTACTCAGGGGGGGAGAAGAACACCGGGTATCTCTGTATGCGGATGATTTGTTGCTATATGTGGCGGACCCGGCGGAGGGGATGCCAGAGATAATGCGGATACTTGGGAAGTTTGGGGATTTTTCAGGGTATAAACTGAACATGGGGAAAAGTGAGTTGTTTGTGGTGCACCCGGGGGAGCAGAGCAGAGAGATAGAGGATTTACCGTTGAGGAAGGTAACAAGGGACTTCCGGTACCTGGGGATCCAGATAGCCAAGAATTGGGGTACATTACACAGGCTTAGTTTAACGCGGTTGGTGGAACAGATGGAGGAGGACTTTAAGAGATAGGAAGGACATGGTGTCCCTGTCATTGGCAGGTAGGGTGCAGGCGGTTAAACTGGTGGTCCTCCCGAGATTCCTTTTTGTGTTTCAGTGCCTCCCGGTGGTGATCACGAAGGCTTTTTTCAAAAGAATCGAGAAGAGTATTATGAGTTTTGTGTGGGCTGGGAAGACCCCGAGAGTGAGGAAGGGATTCTTGCAGCGTAGTAGGGACAGGGGGGGCTGGCATTAGCGAGCCTAAGTGAGTACTACTGGGCCGCCAATGTTTCAATGGTGTGTAAGTGGATGGGAGAAGTGGAGGGAGCGGCGTGGAAGAGATTGGAGGGTGACTAGCCTACAAGCAATGGTGACGGCACCATCGCCGTTCTCACCAAAGAAATACACCACAAGCCCGGTGGTGGTGGCTACATTGAAAATTTGGGGGCAGTGGAGACGGCATTGGGGAAGGACGGGAGCTTTGTGCGGTCCCCGATAAGAAACAATCATAGGTTCATTCCGGGGAGAATGGATGGGGGATTTGGAGCATGGCAAAGAGCTGGGGGTAGTACAACTGAGAGATCTGTTTGTAGATGGGACGTTTGCGAGTCTGGGAGCGCTGACGGAAAAATATGGGTTGCCCCAAGGGAATGCATTTCGGTACATGCAATTGAGGGCTTTTGCGAGGCAACAGGTGAGGGAATTCCCGCAGCTCCCGACGCAGGAGGTGCAGGATAGAATGATCTCAGATACATGGGTGGGGGATGGTAAGGTGTCGGACATATACAGGGAAATGAGGGACGAGGGGGAGATCATGGTAGATGAGCTGAAAGGGAAATGGGAAGAAGAACTGGGGGAGGAGATTGAGGAGGGGCTGTGGGCTGATGCCCTACGTAGGGTAAACTCCTCGTGTGCCAGGCTAAGCCTGATACAATTTAAGGTGTTACACAGGGCGCATATGACTGGAGCACGGCTTAGTAAATTTTTCGGGGTAGGGGATAGGTGTGCGAGCTGCTCGAGAGGCCCAGCGAATCACACCCACATGTCCTGGTCATGCCCGGCACTGTATGGGTTCTGGGTGGGGGTGGCAAAGGTGCTTTCGAAGGTGGTGGGGGTCCGGGTCGAACCAAGCTGGGGGTTGGCTCCAGGAGCCCCCAATTAAAAAGCTGTGTCAGAGACCTCTGTGCTAGAACATAGAACGATACAGCGCAGTACAGGCCCTTCGGCCCACGATGTTGCACCGAAACAAAAAGCCATCTAACCTACACTATGCCATTATCATCCATATGCTTATCCAATAAACTTTTAAATGCTCTCTATGTTGGCGAGTTCACTACTGTTGCAGGTAGGGCATTCCACGGCCTCACCACTCTTTGCGTAAAGAACCTATCTCGGACCTCTGTCCTATATCTATTACCCCTCAGTTTAAAGCTATGTCCCCTCGTGCTAGCCATTTCCATTCGCGGGAGAAGACTCTCACTGTCCAGCCTATCTAACCCCCTGATCACTTTGTATGCCTCTATTAAGTCTCCTCTTAACCTTCTTCTCTCCAACGAAAACAACCTCAAGTCCATCAGCCTTTCCACATAAGATTTTCCCTCCATACCAGGCAACATCCTGGTAAATCTCCTCTGCACCCGCTCCCAAACTTCCACGTCCTTCCTATAATGCGGTGACCAGAACTGTACGCAATACTCCAAATGGGGGCGTACCAGAGTTTTGTACAGCTGCAACATGACCTCGTGACTCTGGAACTCAATCCCTCTACCAATAAAGGCCAACACTCCATAGGACTTCTTCACAACCCTATCAACCTGGGTGGCAACTTTCAGGGATCTATGTACATGGACACCAAGATCCCTCTGCTCATCCACACTTCCAAGAACTTTACCATTTGCCAAATATTCCGCATTCCTGTTATTCCTTCCAAAGTGAATCACCTCACACTTCTCTACATTAAACTCCATTTGCCACCTCTCAGCCCAGCTCTGCAGCTTATCGATGTCCCTCTGTAACCTGCAACATCCTTCCGCACTTTTGACAACACCAGCGACTTTAGTGTCGTCTGCAAATTGAATCACCCACCCTTCTGCGCCCTCCTCTAGGTCATTGATAAAAATGACAAACAGCAACGGCTCCAGAACAGATCCTTGTGGTACGCCACGTGTAACTGAACTCTATTCTGAACATTTCCCATCAACCACCACCCTCTGTCTCCTTTCAGCTAGCCAATTTCTGATCCCTATCTCTAAATCACCCTCAATCCACAGCCTCCGTATTTTCTGCAACAGCCTACCGTGGAGAACCTTATCAAACGCTTTACTGAAATCCATATACACCACATCAACTACTCTACCCTCGTCTACCTGTTCAGTCACCTTCTCAAAGAACTCGATAAGGTTTGTGAGGCATGACCTACCCTTCACAAAGCCATGTTGACTATCCCTGATCATATTATTCCTATCTAGATGATTATAAATCTTGTCTCTTATTATCCCCTCCAAGACTTTACCCACATCAGACGTGAGGCTCACTGGTCTATAGTTCCCTGGGTTGTCTCTACTCCCCTTTTTGAACAAAGGAACCACATTTGCTCTCCTCCAGTCCTCTGGCACTATTCCTGTAGCCAATGGTGACATAAAAATCAAAGCCAAAGGCTCAGCAATCTCTTCCCTGGCTTCTCAGAGAATCCTAGGATTAATCCCATCAGGCCCCGGGGACTTATCTATTTTCAGCCTGTCCAGAATTGCCAACACCTCTTCCCTCCGTACCTCAATGCCATCAATTCTAATAGCCTGGGTCTCAGCATTCTCCTGCACAACATTAGCATTTTCCTGAGTGAATACTGACGAAAAATATTCATTTAGTATCTCGCCTATCTCTTCAGACTCCACACACAACTTCCCACCCCTGTCCTTGACTGGCCCTACTCTTACCCTAGTCATTCTTTTATTCCTGACATACCTATAGAAAGCTTTTGGGTTTTCCTTGATCCTACCTGCCAAATACTTCTCATGTCCCCTCCTTGCTCGTCTTAGCTCTCTCTTTAGATCTTTCCTCGCTACCTTGTAACTATCCATCGCCCCAACTGAAACTTCATACCTCATCTTCACATAGGCTTCCTTCTTCCTCTTAACAAGAGATTCCACTTCTTTGGTAAACCACGGTTCTCTTGCTCTAAGCCTTCCTCAATGCCTGACCGGTACGTACTTATCAAGAACACGCAGTAGCTGTTCCTTGAACAAGCTCCACTTATCCAGTGTGCCCAACACTTGCAGCCTACTTCGCCAACCTATCCCCCCCAAGTCATGTCTAATGGCATCATAATTGCCCTTCCCCCAGCAATAACTCTTGCCCTGCGGTGTATACTTATCTCTTTCCATCACTAACGTAAACGTCACCGAATTGTGGTCACTGTCCCCAAACTGCTCGCCTACCTCCAAATCGAACAACTGGCCTGGTTCATTACCCAAAACCAAATCCAATGTGGCCTCGCCTTTTGTTGGCCTGTCAACATATTGTGTCAGGAAACCCTCCTGCACACATTGTACAAAAAACGACCCATCTAATGTACTCGAACTATATCTTTTCCAGCCAATATTTGGAAAGTTAAAATCTCCTATAATAACTACCCTGTTACTTTCGCTCTTATCCAGAATCATCTTCGCCATCCTTTCCTCTACATACCTAGAACTATTGGGAGGCCGATAGAAAACTCCCAACAGGGTGACCTCTCCTTTTCTGTTTCTAACCTCAGCCCATAGTACCTCGGAAGAAGAGTCCCCATCTAGCACCCTCTCCGCCACCGTAATACTGCTCTTGACTAGCAGCGCCACACCTCCCCCTCTTTTGCCTCCTTCTCTGAGCTTACTAAAACACCTAAACCCCGGAACCTGCATCATCCATTCCTGTCCGTGCACTATCCAGGTCTCTGAAATGGCCACAACATCGAAGTCCCAGAGACCAACCCATGCTGCCAGTTCCCCTAACTTATTTTGTATACTCCTTGCATTGATGTAGACACACTTCAAACCACCTACCTGAACACTGGCCCCCTCCTGCGACGTCAAATCTGTGTTCCTGACCTCTATAATCTCATTCCCCCGTACCCTAAATCTACAATCCAGGTTCCCATGCCCCTGTTGCATTAGTTTAAACACCCCCCAAAGAGCACTAACAAATCTCCCCCCCCAGGATATTTGTGCCCCTCAGGTTCAGATATAGAGCATCCTGTCTGTAGAGGACCCACCTTCCCCAGAAAGAGCCCCAGTTATCCAGAAATGTGAATCCCTCCCGCCTGCACCATCCCTGTAGCCACGTGTTTATTTGCTCTCTCTCCCTATTCCTCATCTCATTATCACGTGGCATGGGCAACAACCCAGAGATAACAACTCTGTTTGTTCTAGTTCTGAGCTTCCATCCTAGCTCCCTGAAAGCCTGCCTGACATCCCTGTCCCCTTTCCTACCTATGTCGTTAGTGCCAATGTGGACCACGACTTGGGGCTGCTCCCCTCCCCCTTAAGGAATTGGAAAACACGATTCGAGACATCACGTACCCTTGCACGTGGGAGGCAACATACCAAACGTGAGTCTCTCTCCCTCCCACAAAATCACCTATCTGTGCCCCTGACTATCGAGTCACCAATTACTAATGCTCTACTCCTCTCCCCCCTTGTATTTCGTTAACCATTTACTGCTCAATAATCCCTGGGAGCAGGGGACAGGCAGTGTGGCCTCGGGAGCCCACAATTGAAAATTTGTTTCAGAGAACTCTGTGCTGTATATAATTAACCATTTACTGCTCAATAATCCCTGGGAGCAGGGGACAGGCAATGTGGCCTCGGGAGCCCCCAATTAAAAATCTGTGTCAGAGACATCTGTGCCTGTAGATAGTTAACCATTTACTTCTCAATAATCATTGGGAGTAGGGGACAGGCAGTATGGCATCGGGAGCCCGCATTTAAAAAGCTGTTTCAGTGACCTCTGTGCCGTATATAGTTAACCATTTACTGCTCAATAATCCCTGGGAGCAGGGGCCAGGCAATGTGGCCTCGGGAGCCCCCAATTAAAAAGCTGTGTCAGAGACATCTGTGCCTCTAGATAGTTAACCATTTACTTCTCAATAATCATTGGGAATAGGGGACAGGCAGTTTGGC
Organism: Scyliorhinus torazame; assembly: GCF_047496885.1. Classification (NCBI taxonomy): domain Eukaryota; kingdom Metazoa; phylum Chordata; class Chondrichthyes; order Carcharhiniformes; family Scyliorhinidae; genus Scyliorhinus; species Scyliorhinus torazame. The sequence goes on along the minus strand of NW_027307926.1, from coordinate 155,381 downwards.
ATCGGGAGCAATTAAAAAGCTGTTTCAGTGACCTCTGTGCCGCATATACTTAACCACTTCCTGCTCAATAATCCCTGGGAGCAGGGGCCAGGCAGATTGGCCTCCAGAGCCCCTAATTAAAAAGCAGTTTCAGAGACCTCTGTGCCTGTATATAGTTAACCATTTACTGCTCAATAATTCCTGGGAGCAGGGGACAGGCAGTGTGGCCTCGGGAGGGCCAATTAAAAAGATGTGTCAGAGACCTCTGTGCCTGTATATAGTTCACCATTTACTTTTCAATATTGCCTGGAAGCAGGGGACAGGCAGTATGGCCTCGGGAGCCCGCAATTAAAAAGTTGTTTCAGTGACATCTGTGCTGTATATAGTTAACCATTTACTGCTCAATAATTCCTGGGAGGAGGGGACAGGCAGTGTGGCGTCGGGAGCCCCCAATAAAAAAGCTGTTTCAGAGATCACTGTGCTGTATATAGTTAACCATTTACTGCTCATTAATCCCTGGGAGGAGGGGACAGGCAGTGTGGCCTCGGGAGCCCCCAATGAAAAAGCTGTTTGAGAGATCACTGTGCTGTATATAGTTAACCATTTACTGCTCATTAATTCGTGGGAGCAGGGGACAGGCAGTGCGGCACGCGAGCCACCAAATAAAAAGCTGTATCAGTGAACTCTGTGCTGTATGTAGTTAACCATTTACTGCTCAATAATCCCTGGGAGCAGGGGACAGGCAGTGTGGCCTCGGGAGCCCCCAATTAAAAAGCTATTTCAGCGATCTCTGTGCTGGATATAGTTAACCATTTAATGTTCAATAATCCCTGGGAGCAGGGGACAGGCAGTGTGGCCTCGGGAGCCCCCAGTTAAAAAGCTATTTCAGTGACCTCTGTGCCTGTATATAGTTAACGATTTACTGCACAATTATCCCTGGTAGCAGGGGACTGGCAGTGTGGCCTCGGGAGACCACATTTAAAAAGCTGTTTCAGATACCTCTGTGCTGGATATAGTTAACCATTTACTGCTCAATAATTCCTGGGAGCAGGGGACAGGCAGTGTGGCCTCGGGAGCCCCCAATTAAAAAGCTATTTCAGCGATCTCTTTGCTGGATATAGTTAACAATTTACTGCTCAATAACCCCTGCGAGCAGGGGACAGGCAGTGCGGTCCCGGGTCCCACAATTAAAAAGCTGTTTCAGCGATCTCTGTGCTGGATATTGTTAACCATTTACTGCTCAATAATCCCTGGGAGCAGGGGACACACAGTGTGGTCCGGGGTCCCACAATTATAAAGCTGTTTCAGAGACCTCTGTGCTGTTTATAGTTAACCATTTACTTCTCAATAATCCTTGAGAGTAGCGGACAGGCAGTATGGCATCGGGAGCCCGCAATTAAAAAGCAGTTTCAGTGACCTCTATGCTGTATATAGTTAACCATTTACTGCTCAATAATTCCTGGGAGCAGGGGACAGGCAGTGTGGTCTGGGAGCCCCCAATTAAAAAGCTGTTTCAGTGACCTCTGTGCCTGTATATAGTTGACGATTTACTCCTCCATAATCCATGGGAGCAGGGGACAGGCAGTGTGGCCTCGGGAGACCCCAATTAAAAAGCTGTTTCAGAGACCTCTGTGCTGTATAGAGTTAACCATTTACTGCTCAATAATTCCTGGGAGCAGGGGACGGGCAGTGTGGCCTCGGACGACCCCTACTAAAAAGCTGTATCAGAGACCTCTGGGCTGTATGTAGTTACCCATTTACTGCTCAATAATCCCTGGGAGCAGGGGACAGGCAGTGTGGCTCCGGGAGCCCCCAATTAAAAAGCTGTTTCAGAGGCCTCTGGGCCAGAATATAGTTAACCATTTACTTCTCAATAATCCCTGGGAGCAGGGATCAGGCAGTGTGGTCTGCGAGCGTCTAATTAAAAAACGCTAACTGTGACCTGTGTGCCTGTACATAGTTCACCATTTACTGCTCAATAATCCCAGGGAGCAGGGGACAGGCAGTGTGGCTCCGGGAGCCCCCAATTAAAAAGCTGTTTCAGTGACTTCTGTGCCTGTAAATAGTTAACGGTTTACTTCTGAATAATCCCTGGGAGCAGGGGACAGGCAGTGTGGTCTCGGGAGCCACCAATTAAAAAGGTGTGTCAGAGACCTCTGTGCTGTATATAGTTAACCATTTACTGCTCATTAATCCCTGGGAGCAGGGGACAGGCAGTGTAGTCTCAGAGACCCGCAATTATAAAGCTGTTTCAGAGATCTCTGTGCTGGATGTAGTTAACCATTTACTGCTCAATAATCCTTGGGAGCAGGGGACAGGCAAAGTGGCCTCGGGAGCCCCCAATTATAAAGCTGTGTCAGAGACCTCTGTGCCTCTATATAATTAACCATTTACTGGTCAATAATCCCTGGGAGCGGGGGACAGGCAGTGTTGTCCGGGAGCCCCCAATTTAACACATGTTTCAGAGATATCTCTGCTGTATATAGTTAACCATTTACTGCTCAATAATCCCTGGGAGCAGGGGACAGGCAGTGTGGTCTGGGAGCCCCCATTTAATAAGCTGTTTCAGAGACATCTGCGCCTGTATATAGTTAACCATTTACTGCTCAATAATCCCTGGGAGCAGGGGACAGGCAATGTGGCCTCGGGAGCCCCCAATTAAAAAGCTGTGTCAGAAACCTCTGTGCCTGGATATTGTTAACCATTTACTGCTCAATAATCCCAGGGAGCAGGGGACAGGTACTTTAGCCACGGGAGCCCGCAATTTACACGCTGTGTCAGTGACCTCTGATCTGTACATAGTTAACCATTTACTTCTAAATAATCCCTGGGAGCAGGGGACAGGCAGTGTGGCCGCGGGTGTCCCCTTTTAAAAAGCTGTTTCAGTGACCTCTGTGCTGCATCTAGTTAAACATTTATTGATCAATAATCCGTGGGAGCAGTGGACAGGCAGTGTGGCTCTCGTGAGACCCCAATTAAAAAGCTGTTTCAGAGACCTCTGTGCTGTCTATAGTTAAACATTTACTGCACAGTTATCCCTGGGAGCAGGGGACAGGCAGTGTGGCCTCGGGAGCCCACAAGTAAAAAGCTGTTTCACAGACCTCTGTGCCTGTATGTAGTTAACCATTTACTGATCAATAATCCCTGGAAGCAGGGGACAGGCAGTATGGTCCGGGAGCCCCCAATTATAAAGCTGTTTCAGAGACCTCTGTGCCTGTATATAGTTAACCATTTACTGATCAATAATTTCTGGGAGCAGAGGACAGGCAGTATGTCCTCGTGAGCCCGCAATTAAAATGCTGTTTCAGTGACCTCTGTGCTGGGTATAGTTAAACATTTACTTCTCAATAATCCCTGGGAGCAGGGGACAGGCAGTGTGATCCGGGAGCCCCCAATTTAAAACCTGTTTCAGAGATATCTGTGCTGTATATAGTTAACCATTTACTGTTCATAATCCCTGGGAGCAGGGGACAGGCAGTGTGGCCTCAGGAGCCCCCAATTAAAAAGCTGTATCAGAGACCTCTGGGCCTGTATATAGTTAACCATTTACTGCTCAATATTCCCTGGGAGCAGGGGACAGGCAGTGTGGTCCGGGAGCCACCAATTAATTCGCTGTTTCAGAGACCTCTGTGCCTGTATATAGTTAAACATTTACTGATCAATAATCCCTGGGCGCAGGGGACAGGCAGTGTGACTCCAGGAGATCCCAATTAAAAAGCTGTTTCAGAGACCTCTGTACCTGTATATAGTTAATCAGTTACTGATCAATAATCCCTGTGAGCAGGGGACAGGCAGTGTGCTCCGGGACACACCAATTAAAACGCTGTTTCAGAGACCTCTGGGCCTGTATATAGTTAACCATTTACTGATTAATAATCCCTGGGAGCAGGTGACAGGCAGTGTGGCTCCGGGAGCCCCCAATTAAAAAGCTGGTTCAGAGACCTCTGTCCCTGTATACAGTTAACCATTTGCTACTCAATAATCCCTGGGAGCAGGCGACAGACAGTGTGGTCAGGGAGCCCCCAATTAAAAAGCTCTAACTGTGACCTCTGGTCCTGTATATAGTTAACCATTTACTGCTCAATAATCCTTGGGAGCAGGGGACAAGCAGTATAGCCACGGGAGTCCCCAATTAAAAAGCTGTTTCAGAGATCTCTGTGTCTGTATATAGTTAACCATTATCTTCTCAATAATCCCTGGGAGCAGAGGTCAGTCAGTGTGGCCACGGGAGCCCCCAATTAAAAAGCTGTTTCAGTGACCTCTGTGCTGTATACAGTTACTTAGAACATAGAACAATACAGCGCAGCACAGGCCCTTGGGCCCACGATGTTGCACCGAAACAAAAGCCACCTAACTTCCACTATGCCATTATCATCCATATGCTTATCCAATAAACTTTTTAATGCCCTCAATGTTGGCGAGTTCACTACTGTAGCAGGTAGGGCATTCCACGTCCTCACCACTCTTTGCGTAAAGAACCTACCTCTGACCTCTGTCCGATATCTATTACTCCTCAGTTTAAAGCTATGTCCCCTCGTGCTAGCCATTTCCATCCGCGGGAGAAGACTCTCCTGTCCACCCTATCTAACCCTCTGATCATTTTGTATGCCTCTATTAAGTCTCCTCTTAACCTTCTTCTTTCTAACGAAAACAACCTCAAGTCCATCAGCCTTTCCACATAAGATTTTCCGTCCATACCAGGCAACATCCTGGTAAATCTCCTCTGCACCCGCTCCAAAGCTACCACGTCCTTCCTATAATGTGGTGACCAGAACTGTACGCAATACTCCAAATGCGGCCGTACCAGAGTTTTGTACACCTGCAACATGACCTCATGACTCCCGAACTCAATCCCTCTCCCAATAAAGGCCAACACTCTATAGGCCTTCTTCACAACCCTATCAACCTGGGTGGCAACTTTCAGGGATCTATGTATATGGACACCTAGATCCCTCTGCTCATCCACACTTCCAAGAACTTTACCATGAGCCAAATATTCCGCATTCCTGTTATTCGTTCCAAAGTGAATCACCTCACACATCTCTACATTAAACTCCATTTGCCATCTCTCAGCCCAGCTCTGCAGCTTATCTATGTCCCTCTGTAACCTGCTACATCCTTCCACACTATCGACAACACCACCGACTTTCGTATCGTCTGCAAATTTACTCACCCACACTTCTGCGCCATCCTCTATGTTGTTGATAAAAATGAAAAACAGCAATGGCCCCAGAACAGATCCTTGTGGTAGGGCACTTGTAACTGAACTCCATTCTGAACATTTCCCACCAACCACCACCCTCTGTCTTCTTTCAGCTAGCCAATTTCTGATCCACATCTCTAAATCACCCTCAATCCCCAGCCTCCGTATTTTCTGCAATAGCCTACCGTGGGGAACCTTATCAAACGCTTTACTGAAATCCATATACACCACATCAAATGCTCTACCCTTGGCTACCTGTTCAGTCACCTTCTCAAAGAACTCGATAAGGTTTGTGAGGCAAGACCTAGCCTTCACAAAGCCATGTTGACTATCCCTGATCATATTATTCCTATCTAGATGATTATAAATCGTGTCTCTTATAATCCCCTCCAAGACTTTACCCACAACAGACGTGAGGCTCACCGGTCTATAGTTGCCGGGGTTGTCTCTACTCCCCTTTTTGAACAAAGGGACCACATTTGCTATCCTCCAGTCCTCTGGCACTATTCCTGTAGCCAATGATGACATAAAAATCAAAGCCAAAGGCCCAGCAATCTCTTCCCTGGCTTCCCAGAGAATCCTAGGATAAATCTCATCAGACCCCGGGGACTTATCTATTTTCAGCCTGTCCAGAATTTCCAACACCTCTTCCCTACGTGCCTCAATGCCATCTATTCTAATAGCTTGGGACTCAGCATTCTCCTCCACAACATTCTCTTTTTCCTGAATGAATACTGACGAAAAATATTCATTTAGTATCTCGCCTATCTCTTCAGACTCCACACACAACTTCCCATCCCTGTCCTTGACTGGCCCTACTCTTACCCTAGTCATTCTTTTATTCCTGACATACCTATGGAAAGCTTTTGGGTTTTCCTTGATCCTACCTGCCAAATACTTCTCATGTCCCCTCCTTGCTCGTCTTAGCTCTCTCTTTAGATCCTTCCTCGCTACCTTGTACCTATCAATCGCCCCAACTGAAACTTCACACCTCATCTTCACATAGGCCTCCTTCTTTCACTTATCAAGAGATTCCACTTCTTTGGCAAACCACGGTTCCCTCGCTCGACGCCTTCCTCCCTGCCTGACCGGTATGTACTTATCAAGAACACGCAGTAGCTGTTCCTTGAACAAGCTCCACTTATCCAGTGTGCCCAACACTTGCAGCCTACTTCTCCAACCTATCCCCCCACCCCAAGTCACGTCTAATGGCATCATAATTGCCCTTCCCCCAGCTATAACTCTTGCCCTGCGGTGTATACTTATCCCTTTCCATCACTAACGTAAACGTCACTGAATTGTGGTCACTGTCCCCAAAGTGCTCTCCTACCTCCAAATCCAACACCTGGCTTGGTTCATAACCCAAAACCAATTCCAAAGTGGCCTCGCCTCTTGTTGGCCTGTCAACATATTGTTTCAGGAAACCCTCCTGCACACATTGTACAAAAAACGACCCATCTAATGTACTCGAACTATATCTTTTCTAGTAAATATTTGGAAAGTTAAAGTCTCCCATAATAACTACCCTGTTACTTTCGCTCATATCCAGAATCATCTTCACCATCCTTTCCTCTACATCCCTAGAACTATTTAGAGGCGTATAAAAAAACTCCCAACAGGGTGACCTCTCCTTTCCTGTTTCTAACTTCAGCCCATACTACCTCGGAAGAAGAGACCCCATCTAGCATCCTCTCCGCCACCGTAATACTGCTCTTGACTAGCAGCGCCACACCTCCCCCTCTTTTGCCTCCTACTCTGAGCTTACTGAAACACCTAAACCCCGGAACCTGCAACATCCATTCCTGTCCCTGCTCTATCCAGGGGCGAAATTCTCCGTTATCGTCGCAAAGTCCGCCGATCGGCGCAAAAAACGGCGTACATCTAACTTGCGTCACGCCAGAAAAATCGTTGCAAAGTCTCCGGCCCGAAATGGGCGAGCAGCGACGTGACGGGATCCGCGCTTGTGCACGTGGTTGACGCCGTGCAGCGTCATACACGCCGCACGGCGTGACGGCTCATAAGTCCGCGCTGCTCCCCCCCACCCGACCGGAACACCCGACCGGAACACCCGAATGGATGGCCGCCCGCCGCTCAGCCCCGAGGATCCAGTCACGGTATGTGGAGGCGCTCCTGGACGCTGTGGAGCAGAGGAGGGAGGCCCTGTATCCCGGGCACAGCCGCAGCGTTGCCCCACGCCACAGCCAGCGTCTGTGGAGGGAGGTGGCAGAGGCCGTCACCACTGCAGCCCTGACACCACGGACAGGCACCCAGTGCCACAAGAATGTGAACGACCTCGTCAGAGCAGGCAGGGTGAGCCTCCCCCCCCCATGCCCGATATCCATATCCCCCTCCCCCATATCCCCCATATCCCCCCTCCCTCATATCCCCCCACCTCCATATCCCCCCTCCCCCATATCCCCCATATCCCCGCTCCCCCATATCCCCCTCCCCATATCCCCCCTCCCTCATATCCCCCTCCCCATATCCCCTACCCGTTATCCCCCCTCCCCCATATCCCCCCTCCCCCATATCCCCCCTCCCACAGGTCCCCCATATCCCCCTCCCCATATCCCCCCTCCCCCATATCCCCTCCCCCATACCCCCCACCCCCAGAACCCCCATATCCCCCCTCCCCCAGATCTCCCATATCCCCCTCCCCATATCCCCCTCCCCATATCCCCCCTCCCCATATCCCCCCTCCCCCATATCCCCCCTCCCCATATCCCCCCTCCCCATATCCCCCCTCCCCATATCCCCCCTCCCCCATATCCCCCTCCCACATATCCCCCTCCCCATATCCCCCTCCCCCATATCCCCCTCCACCATATCCCCCTCCCCATATCCCCCTCCCCATATCCCCCCTCCCCCATTTCCCCCCTCCCCCATATCCCCCCTCCCCCATATCCCCCTCCCCCATATCACCCATATCCCCCCTCCCCATACCCCCCTCCCCCATCCCCATATCCCCATATCCCCCCTACCCATATCCCCCCTCCCCCATATGCCCCCCGCCCCAATATCCCGCTCCCCATATCCCCCATATCCCCCATATCCCCCTCCCCCATATCCCCAAGTGAATCCAGCCCTAACCTTAACCTCTGCAATACACGCTCAACCGATGGCGTGCATTCATATACCTTCATAACACTGTTGCCTTTTACCCCTGCTACCACCCCCACCGACAGGAGAAGCGAGCACACAACACCAGGGAGCATGTGAGGACTGGAGGAGGCCCCGCTGATGAGAGGCCAATGACTGAACATGAGGAAAGGGCCCTGGAACTGGCTGGCGGACCTCAGGACCGGGAGATTGCTGATGCAGAGGTCGGGGGCGTACTAGCAAGTGAGCCACCGACAGCCCGTCCCCATATCCCCCCTCCCATATATCCCCCTCCCCCGTATCACCTGATCACTGCCTGATGTCTAACCATGCATGCTTCATTGTGTATCGCAGGAGCAAACGTCCAGGCACCCAGCCCCGCAGATGCAGACTGCCCGCAGGATGCCCCTTGGAGGCCACAGGAGACGGAGAGACTCGGACCCTCCGGCATGCGACGCCCGCAGGATGCCCCTCGCACACCACGGGAGACGGAGAGACCCGGACCCACCAGCATTCGACGCCCGCAGGATGCCCCTCGGAGACCACGGGAGACGGAGAGACCCGGACCCACCAGCATTCGACGCCCGCAGGATGCCCCTCGGAGACCACGGGAGACGGAGAGACCCGGACCCTCCAGCATGCGACGCCCGCAGGATGCCCCTCGGAAACCACGGGAGACGGAGAGACCCGGACCCACCAGCATTCGACGCCCGCAGGATGCCCCTCGGAGACCACGGGAGACGGAGAGACCCGGACCCACCAGCATTCGACGCCCGCAGGATGCCCCTCGGAGACCACGGGAGACGGAGAGACCCGGACCCAACAGCATTCGACGCCCGCAGGATGCCCCTCGGAGACCACGGGAGACGGAGAGACCCGGACCCTCCAGCATGCGACGCCCGCAGGATGCCCCTCGGAGACCACGGGAGACGGAGAGACCCGGACCCTCCAGCATGCGACGCCCGCAGGATGCCCCTCGCACACCATGGGAGACGGAGAGACCCGGACCCTCCAGCATGCGACGCCCGCAGGATGCCCCTCGCACACCACGGGAGACGGAGAGACCCGGACCCACCAGCATTCGACGCCCGCAGGATGCCCCTCGGAGACCACGGGAGACGGAGAGACCCGGACCCTCCAGCATGCGACGCCCGCAGGATGCCCCTCGCACACCATGGGAGACGGAGAGACCCGGACCCTCCAGCATGCGACGCCCGCAGGATGCCCCTCGCACACCATGGGAGACGGACCCTCCTGCATGCGACACCCGCAGGATGCCCCTCGGAGGCCACGGGAGACAGAGAGACCCAGACCCTCCGGCATGCGACGCCCGCAGGATGTCCCTCGCACACCACGGGAGAAGGAGAGACCCGGACCCTCCGGCATGCGACGCCCGCAGGATGTCCCTCGGAGACCACGGGAGACGGAGAGACCTGGAGCAACAGGGAGACGACGCCCCCGTCACGTGCGGGTGCGACGACGCAGGCGTATGCCACCCAGCGACGAGAGGGGCAGCCATAGGCCCCCGTCACAGCCAAGCCAGGACCACTACCCAGGACACCACTAGCCAGGACACCCATACCCGGGACAGCACTACCCGGGACAGCACTACCCAGGAAGACGAAATACCAGACAGTGACTGAGAGTGGATGGGTGGAGACGAACCCCCACCCCAAAGTGCCATGGACTCAGAGTGGGACGAAGAGCATGACACAACGCCACTGCTGTCACCAACACCCCCCACCATCGCAGAAACACTCACCTCGGTTAGGCACTTTAGTGATGAGGCGTCTGGTATACTCACTGGTGCGCACAACACAGCCGTCCCGGTACAGCAGGTGGAGGTAGGAGCAGCAGAAGGGCCGGACGGTCGGAGGGCAGCCCAGCCCAAGCGAACATCTGCCGCCCAGATGGATCCCGGGTTCCTGGAGTTTCGACACCCACCCATAGATCCGATGCAACCACCGACCCGGAGACGAGCGAAGAGGGTGACGGCCGGCTTGCGGCGGCTGCAGTCGCAGGTGGAGGAGTCCACCCGCGTCCAGGAGCTGGGAGTGGTCCCGGTCATGCATGCCACCCAGGCCAACACCGCACGGGTGGCGTCCGCGGTGGGGGCAATGGGTGCGTTGGTGTCAGACATGGGGAACGGCTTGCGAGGCCTGGGGCTTTCCGTGCAGGCGGCGTCTGTGGCCCAGGACATGGCTGCCCTCTCACAGGAGGCCATGAGCCAATGCCAGCGCCAGATGGCAGAGGCGCTCAACACCATAGCCCAGTCTCAGCAGGCCATAGCCCAGTCTCAGCAGGCCATGGCCTAGTCTCAGCAGGCCATAGCCCAGTCTCTGCATGCCATGGCCCAGTCTCAGGAGGCCATAGCCCAGTCTCTGCAGGCCATGGCCCAGTCTCAGCAGTCCATGGCCCAGTCTCAGCAGGCCATAGCCCAGTCTCTGCAGGCCATATCCCAGTCTCTGCAGGCCATAGCCCAGTCTCAGCAGTCCAAGGCCCAGTCTCAGCAGGCCATAGCCCAGTCTCAGCAGGCCATAGCCCAGTCTCTGCAGGCCATCACTCAGGGCATCGGCGCCAGTGGCCATGTGCGAGCCGGTGTCGCACAGTCACAGACAGAGTTTGCCAACCCCCTGGGCTCCATGACTGAAAACCTGCAGACCCCTGTCGATACCAGCACGGGCCTCCATGACTGGCAGCTCCAGATGTCGGGGGGGCGTCGGATGGCCAGTCCGTTCGCATCCCCCACCCATGTAGAGGCCTGGGGGCCATCGGGCACCCCGAGGGAGGAGGAGGTGGTGTGGTCCGTCCCGGCTCCCCCTGTAGGGGAGGTCCCGGAACACCGCAACACCTCGGACTCCCCCCCTTCCGTCCCAGGTGCATCGGGTGGGCAACGGGCAGGACAGGCTGGCAGCTCGCCATCCCAGTCGCCGGGGCCGCAGCCTGGCGCATCTAGGCTAGGACGCCCCAGGAAACGGCTGCCAAAGGGATCCTGTGTCAGAGGGTAGGAATCACAGAAGTCCACCTCCAGTTCTGCTGTACCGTCTGGGGAACCACGTAGACGTAGTCAAAGGGCCCGTAAGGCCAAACAATTAGACACTGAGTACATTGGCACGGGTGCAGGGCACAGATGAGTTTTAGGGGTTAGGGCACGTGCATGAACTCCTTTGGTTATTAAAGTCAATGTTACACCTACAGAAGCTGTCTTTGTGCTCTGTCCAAAGCGTGCGGGGGTGTCATGTACGTTGACCGCAAATGTGTGTGTGAGGGGTGGTCTTACCTCAGCCCCAGGTGAGTCTGCCCCCTTCCCCCTGGGCCGCCATCAATCCCCCCGGGCAGAGGACGGGACCGTGCGCTGCAGTGTCACAGCCGCATGCAGTGATGGTCCGGGTGGATGGTGGTACTGTGGCCATGGGTCAGACATAGTCCACCGATGTGGAGCCAGGAGCTCACCGCAAGGCGGGTGGTCACCATCCTCCATGGCCTGCGATAGACACGTGTCCACCTGCAACTGTGTGAGCCCGGCCCGTTGTGCCGCAGGTGGTTCGGCAATGGGGGGGGGTGTGCATGCGGGTGGGGTGGGTGGGGTTGGGGAGGGGGGTGAGGGTGCTGGGTGGGTGGATGGGTGTGGGGTGTGGGTGCTCGGCTGTTGCCATGGTGTGCGGTCTGTGGCCATACTACCCGATTCCCACGCCCATCTAGTCAGTGAAGCGGGCGGCTATCAGCCTGTCCCGTGCCCGCTGGGCCAGCCAGTAACGGTGGACAGCCACCCGCCTGTGTCTAGCCCATCTGCCCTGACCATTGCCCCCATCCCCCTCATCTGGGGAGGACTGCGCATCTTCCTGCTGCTCCTCCACTCCGCCCTCCTCTGCCTGCGGCACATCGCCTCTCTGCTGGGCTATGTTGTGCAGGACGCAGCACACCACAATGATGCGGCCGACCCTATCTGACCGATACTGGATGGCGCACCCAGAGGGGTCCAGGCACCTGAACCACATCTTCAGCACGCCAAAGCACCTCTCTATCACTCCCCTTGTCGCTACATGGGCATCATTGTAGCGGTTCTCCGCCTCATTGCGTGGCCTCCGTATAGGCGTCATCAGCCACGATCGCAATGGGTAGCCCCTGTCGCCCAGCAACCAGCCCCTCAGCCGGGGATGGCGTCCCTCGTACATGCCGGGGATGGATGACCTCAACAACACGTATGAGTCGTGTACACTGCCTGGGTAACGGGCGCAGACGTGCAGGATCATCATGCGGTGGTCGCAGACCACCTGTATGTTCATCGAATAGGTCCCCTTCTTATTGGTGAACACGGCCCTATTATCTGCAGGTGGCCGCACGGCGACGTGCATCCCATCAATCGCGCCCTGGACCATGGGGAACCCAGCCACGGCAGAGAAGCCCACGGCCCAGGCATCTTGGCTGGCCCGGTCCACGGGGAAGCGGATGTAGCGGTGCACCATGGCATATAGGGCATCTGTCACTGCCCGGATGCACCGATGCACCGATGTCTGCGATATGCCGGACAGGTCCCCACTCGGTGCCTGGAATGACCCCGTTGCATAAAGGTTCAGGGCCACCGTAACCTTGACGGACACGGGGAGAGGGTGTCCCCCGCCAGTGCCACGCGGTGACAGGTGTGCCAGCAGGTGGCAGATGTGTGCCACGGTTTCCCGGCTCATCCGGAGTCTCCTCCTGCATTCCCGGTCCGTGAGGTCCTGGTATGACTGCAGCGGCCGGTACACACGGGGTGCCCTCGGGTACCTCCGTTGCCGTGGGGCCGCGACGTCCTCCTCCCCCTCCTCGTCCTGTCGGTCAGGTGTCCCTCCAACCTGGGCGGCTGCCGCCTGCCCCTCTGCGGCAGCCTGCGCCGCCTCTCTGGCACGCTCCTCCTCCTCCTCCTCAACCAGGGCAACATAGACATTAGCGGCTGCCGCCACGGCGGCCAACATCGCTGGATGATCGGAAAACATGGCGGCTGGTGGTGGGGGGGGGGGGAACGACGACATGTCATCATTGCCCATATCCCTTCCTCCCCCCCAGCCAGGTGGCATGGACCGCATGAGTCCAACTGTTGGAGGCTGGCACCTGGCCAGGTGGACCAACTCACTTGCCCTCGCATCCCCCTCCCCGGCACGGACCCCCCCATCCTCCACCCCGGCACGGACCCCCCATCCTCCTCCCCGGCACGGACCCCCCTCCCCATCCTCTTCCCCGGCACGGACCCCCCAACCCCCTCCCCGGCACGGGCCCCCCTCTCCATACTCCTCCCCGGCACGGACCCCCCTCATCCCCCTCCCCGGCACGGACCCCCATCACCCTCCCCGGCACGGACCTCCCATCCTCCTCCCCGGCACGGACCGCCCCCCCATTCCCCTCCCCGGCACGGACCCCCCCATCCCCCTCCTCGGCACGGATCCCCACCCCCCCCCCTCCCCGGCACAGACCCCCCATCCCCATCCCCTGCACGGACCTCCCATCCTCCTCCCCGGCACGGACCCCCCTCCCGGCACTCCCCCGGAGCCCAGCCCACTCTAACCACCCCACCCCCCGCCACACACACACACACACACACACACAACCCGAGACACACCTCTCCCCACACATTCAGACTGCGGCCGCGCCATCGCCTGCCCAGAGCCAAACCCCCAGGCCGTCACTCACCTCCACGCTGGTCGCGTGAACCTGGTGCACCGGGTCACGCCGATGAAAAGGAGGTTTAATTTACGTTGACGTGAACGGTCATCATGTCGACGGGACATCGGCCCATCCGGAAGGGAGAATATCGGCAGTCCCAAAATCGGCTGCCTTGCGCCCACCCGTGCCAATCTCCGACGGCAGCGGCGCCATTAACGCCCCGCCGACTTTTCTCCCTTCGGAGACTTCGGCAACCGGCGGGGGCGGGATTCACGGCGGCCAACGGCCATTCTCCGACCCGCTGGGGGGTCGGAGAATGACGCCCCATGTCTCCGAAATGGCCACAACGTCGAAGTCCCAGGTACCAACCCATGCTGCCAGATCCCCTACCTTATTTCGTATACTCCTGGCATTGAAGTAGACACACTTCAAACCATCTACCTGAACACTGGCCCCCTCCTGCGAAGTCAAATCTGTGCTCCTGACCACTATAATCTCATTCTCCCGTACCCTAAAACTACAATCCACGTTCCCATGCCCCTGTTGCATTAGTTTAAACCCCCCCCCCCTAAACCCCCCCAAAGAGCACTAACAAATCTGCCCCCCAGGATATTTGTGCCCCTCAGGTTCAGATGTAGAGCATCCTGTCTGTAGAGGTCACACCTTCCCCAGAGAGAGCCCCAGTTATCCAGAAGTCTGAATCCCTCCCGCCTGCACCATCCCTGTAGCCACGTGTTTAAATGCTCTCTCTCCCTATTCCTCATCTCACTATCACGTGGCACGGGCAATAACCCAGAAATAACAACTCTGTTTGTTCTAGTTCTGAGCTTCCATCCTAGCTCCCTGAAAGCCTGCCCGACATCCTTGTCCCCTTTCCTACCTATGTCGTTAGTGCCAATGTGGACCACGACTTGGGGCTGCTCCCCCTCCCCCTAAAGGACCCGGAAAACACGATCCGAGACATCACGTACTCTTGCACGTGGGAGGCAACATACCAAACGTGAGTCTCTCTCCCTCCCACAAAATCACCTATCTGTGCCCCTGACTATCGAGTCCCCAATTAGTAATGCTCGACTCCTCTCCCCCCTTGTATATCGTTAACCATTTACTGCACAATAATCCCTGGGAGCAGGGGACAGGCAGTGTGGTCCGGGAGCCCCCAGTTAAAAAGCTGTTTCAGAGAACTCTGTGCTGTATATAGTTAACCATTTACTTCACAATAATCCCTGGGAGCAGGGGACAGGCAGTGTGGCCTCGGGAGCCACCAAATAAAATGCTGTTTCAGAGACCTCTGTGCTGTATATAGTTAACCATTTACTGCTCAATAATCCCTGGGAGCAGGGGACAGGTAGTGTGGACCGGGAACCCACAATTAAAAAGCTTTCTCAGAGACCTCTGTGCCTGAATATAGTTAACCATTTACTGATCAATAATCCCTGGGAGCAGGGGCCAGTCAGTGTGGCTTCGGAAGCACCCAATTAAAAAGATGTTTCAATGACATCTGTGCTAAATCTCGTTAACCATTTACTTCTCAATAATCCCTGAGAGCAGGGGACTGGCAGTGATGTCCGGGAGCCCCCAATTATAAAGCTGTGTCAGAGACCTCTGTGCCTGTATATAGTTAACCATTTACGTCTCAATAATCCCTGGGAGCAGGGACAGATGGTGTGGGCTCGGGGGGCCCCAAAGCAAAAAGCTGTTTCAGGGACTTCTGTGCAGTATATAGTTAACATTTACTTCCTCTCAATAATCCCTGGGCGCAGGGGACAGGCAGTGTGGCCTCGGGAGCCACCAATTAAAAATATGTTCCAGAGACCTCTGTGCTGTACATAGTTAACCATTTACAGCTCAGTAATCCCTGGGAGCAGGGGAGAGACAGTGTGGTCCGGGAGCACGTAATTAAAAAGTTGTTTCGGAGTCCTCTGTGCCTGCATATAGTTAACCATTTACTGCTCAATAATCCCTGGGAGCAGGGGACAGGCAGTGTTGTCCGGGAGCCCCCAATTAAAAAGCTGTCTCAGAGACCTCTGTGCCTGTATATAGTTAACCATTTACTGATCAATAATCCCTGGGAGCAAGGGCCAGTCTTAGTGGCCTCGGGAGCCCCCAATTAAAACGCTGTTTCAGAGACCTCTGTGCAGTAGAGAGTTAACATTTACTTCAGAATAATCCCTGGGAGCAGGGGACAGGCAATGTGGCATCGGAAGCCACCAATTAAAAATCTGTTTCAGAGACCACTGTGCCTGTATATAGTTAACCATTTACTGCTCAATAATCCCTGGGAACAGGGTACAGGCAGTGTGGTCCGGGAGCCCCCAATTAAAATCTGTTTCAGATATCTCTGTGCTGTATATAGTTAACCATTTACTTCTCATTAATCCCTGGGATCAGGGGACAGGCAGTGTGGTCCGGGAGACCCAATTAAAAAGCTGTTCCAGAGGTCTCTGTGCTGCATATAGTTAACCATTTACTTCTCATTAATCCCTGGGATCAGGGGACAGGCAGTGTGGCCTCGTGAGACCCCAATTAAAAAGATGTTTCAGAGACCTCTGTGCTGTATATAGTTAACCATTTTCTGCTCAATTATCCCTGGAAGCAGTGGACAGGCAATGCGGCCTCGGGATCCCCCAATTAAAAAGCTGTTTCAGAGACCACTGTGCCTGTATATAGTTAACCATTTACTGCTCAATAATCCCTGGGAGCAGGGGACAGACAGTGTGGTCTCGGGAGCCCCCAATTAAAAAGCTGCTTCAGAGACATCTGTGCTGTATATAGTTAACCATTTTCTGCTCAATAATCCTTGGGAGCAGGAGACAGGCAGTGTGGTCCGTGATCCCCCAATTAAAAAGCTGCTTCAGAGACATCTGTGCTGTATATTGTTAACCATTTTCTTCAGAATAATCCCTGGGAGCAGGGGACAGGCAGTGTGGCCTCGGAAGCCACCAATTAAAAAGCTGTCTCAGAGATCACTGTGCCAGTATATAGTTAACCATTTACTGCTCGATAATCCCTGGGAGCAGGGGACAGGCAGTGTGGCCTCGGGAGACCCCAATTAAAAAGCTGTTTCAGAGACTTCTGTGCTGTATATAGTTAACCATTAACTTGTCAATAATCCCTGGGAGCAGGGGACAGGCAGTGTGGTCCGGGAGCGCCCATTTAAAAAGCTGTTTCAGCGACCTCTGTGCTGTAGATAGTTAACCATTTACTTCTCACTAATCCCTGGGAGCAGGGGTCAGGCAGTGTGTTCCGGGAGCACCCAATTAAAAAGCTGTTTCAGAGACCTCTGAGCTGTATAGAGTTAACCATTTACTGCTCAATAATCCCTGGGAGCAGGTGACAGGCAGTGTGGTCCGGGAGCCCGAATTAAAAAGATGTTTCAGTGACCTCTGTGCTGTAGAGAGTTAACCATTTACTTCCTCTCAATAATACCTGGGTGCAGGTGACAGGCAGTGTGGCCTCGGGAGCACCCAATTAAAAAGCTGTTTCACAGACCTCTGAGCTGTATAGAGTTAACCATTCACTTCAGAATAATCCCTGGGAGCAGGGTCAGGCAATGCGGCCTCGGAAGCCACCAATTAAAAAGCTGTTTCAGAGACCACTGTGCCTGTATATAGTGAACCATTTACTGCTCAATAATCCCTGGGAGCAGGGGACAGGCAGTGTGGTCCGGGAGCACCCAATTAAAAAGCTGTTTCAGTGACCTCTGTGCCTGTATATAGGTAACCATTTACTGCTCAATAATCCCTGGGAGCAGGGGACCGGTAGTGTGGTCCGGGAGCCCCCATTAAAAAGCTGTTTAATCGACCTCTGTCCCTGTACACAGTTAACCATTTACTTCTCAATAATCCCTGGGAGCAGGGGAGAGGCAGTGTAGTCAGGGAGCCCCCAATTAAAAAGCTGTTCCAGAGACCTCTGTGCTGTATATAGTTAACCATTTACTTCTCAATTAACTCTGGGCGCAAGGGACAGGCAGTATGGCCTCGGGACCCCGCAATTAAAAAGATGTTTCAGAGACCTCTGTGCTGTATTTAGTTAACCATTTACTGCTCAATAATCCCTGGGAGCAGGGGACAGGCAGTGTGGCTTCGGGAGCCCCCAATTAAAAAGCTGTTTCACAGACCTCTGTGCTGTAGAGATTTAACCATTTACATCTCAATAATCCCTGGTAGCAGGGGTCAGGCAGTGTGGTCCGGGAGTCCACAATTAAAAAGCTGTTTCAGAGACCTCTGTGCAGTCGAGAGTTAACCATTTACTTCAGAATAATCCCTGGGAGCAGGGGACAGGCAGTGTGGTATCGGAAGCCACCAATTAAAAATCTGTTTCAGAGACCACTGTGCCTGTATATAGTTAACCATTTACTGCTCAATTAACCCTGGGAACAGGGTACAGGCAGTGTGGTCCGGGAGCCCCCAATTAAAATCTGTTTCAGATATCTCTGTGCTGTATATATTTAACCATTTACTTCTCAATAATCCCTGGGATCAGGGGACAGGCAGTGTGATCCGGGAGCCCCCAATTAAAAAGCTGTTCCAGAGACCTCTGTGCTGTTTATAGTTAACCATTTACTGCTCAATAATCCCTGGGAGCAGGGGACAGGCAGTGATGTCCGGGAGCCCCCAATTAAAAATCTGTTTCAGAGAGCTCTCTGCCTGTATATAGTTAACCATATACTGCTCAATAATCCCTGGGAGCAAGGGCCAGGAATTGTGGCCTCGGGAGCCCCCAATTAAAAAGATGTTTCAGAGACCTCTGTGCAGAATCTCGTTAACCATTTACTTCTCAATTATCCCTGGAAGCAGGGGACAGGCAATGCGGCCTCGGGATCTCCCAATTAAAAAGCTGTTTCAGAGACCACTGTGTCTGTATATAGTTAACCATTTACTTCTCAATAATCCCTGGGAGCTGGGAACAGGCAGTGTGGTCCAGGGAGCCCACAATTAAAAAGCTGTTCCAGAGACCTCTGTGCTGTATATAGTTAACCATTTGCTGCTCAATAGTCCCTGGGAGCAGGGGAGAGGCAGTGTGGTCCGGGGGCCCCAATTAAAAAGGTGTTCCAGAGACCTCTGCGCTGTATATAGTTAACCATTTACTTCTCAAGTAACTCTGGGCGCAAGGGACATGCAGTGTGGCCTCGGGAGCCCCCAATTAAAAAGATGTTTCAGAGACTTCTGTGCTGTATATAGTCAACCATTTACTCCTCAATAATCCCTGGGAGCAGGGTACAGGCAGTGTGGTCCGGGAGCCCCCAAATAAAAAGCTGTTTCATAGACCTCTGTGCTGTAGAGAGTTAACAATTTACTTCTCAATAATCCCTGGGAGGTGGGTCAGGCAGTGTGGTCCGGGAGCCCCGAATTTAAAAGCTGTTTCAGAGACCTCTGTGCTGCATATAGTTAACCATTTACTGCTCAATAATCCCTGCGAGGGGGGGGTCAGGCAGTGTGGTCCGGGAGCCCCCAATTAAAAAGATGTTTCAGTGACCTCTGTGCTGTAGAGAGTTAACCATTTACTTCCTCTCAATAATACCTGGATGCAGGGGACAGGCAGTGTGGCCTCGGGAGCACCCAATTAAAACGCTGTTTCACAGACCTCTGAGCTGTATAGAGTTAACCATTTACTTCAGAATAATCCCTGGGAGCAGGGTCAGGCATTGCGGCCTCGGAAGCCACCAATTAAAAAGCTGTTTCAGAGACCACTGTGCCTGTATATAGTGAACCATTTACTGCTCAATAATCCCTGGGAGCAGGGGAAAGGCAGTTTGGGCTCGGGAGCCCCCAATTAAAAAGCTGTTTCAGAGACTTCTGTGCTGTATATAGTTAACCATTTACTGCTCAATAATCTCTGGGAGCAGGGGACTGGCAGTGTGGTCCGGGAGCCCCCAATTAAAAAGCTGTTTCAGAGACCTCTGTGCAGTAGATAGTTAACCATTTACTGCTCAATAATCCCTGGGAGCTGGGGACAGGCAGTGTGGCCTCGGGAGCCCCCAATTAAAAAGCTGTTTCACAGACCTCTGAGCTGTATAGAGTTAATCATTTACTTCTCAATAATCCCTGGGAGCAGGAGAGAGGCAGTATGGTCCGGGGCCCCCCAGTAAAAAAGCTGTTTCACAGCCCTCTGTGCTGTAGAGAGTTAACTATTTACTTCAGAATAATCCCTGGGAGCAGGGGACAGGCAGTGTTGTCCGGTAGCCCGTAGTTAAAAAGTTGTTTCAGAGAACTCTGTGCCTGTATATAGTTATCCATTTACTGCTCAATAATCCCTGGGAGCAGGGGACCGGCAGTGTGGTCCGGGAGCTCCCAATTAAAAAGCTGTTTCTTCGACCTCTGTCCCTGTACTCAGTTAACCATTTACTTCTCTATAATCCCTGGGAGCAGGGGAGAGGCAGTGTGGTCCGGGAGCCCCCAATTAAAAAGCTGTTCCAGAGACCTCTGTGCTGTATATAGTTAACCATTTACTTCTCAATTAACTCTGGGCGCAAGGGACAGGCAGTATGGCCTCGGGAGCCCCCAATTAAAAAGATGTTTCAGAGACCACTGTGCCTGTATATAGTTAACCATTTACTGCTCAATAATCCCTGGGAGCAGGGGAAAGGTAGTGTGGGCTCGGGAGCCCCCAATTATAACGCCGTTTCAGAGACTTCTGTGCTGTATATAGTTAACCATTTACTGCTCAATAATCCCTGGGAGCCGGGGACAGGCAGTGTGGTCCGTGAGCCCCCAATTAAAAAGCTGCTTCAGAGACATCTGTGCTGTATATAGTTAACCATTTACTGCTCAATAATCCCTGGGAGCACGGGTCAGGAAGTGTGGCCTCGGGAGCCCCCAATTAAAAAGCTGTTTCAGAGACCTCTGTGCTGTATACAGTTAACCATTTACTGCTCAATAATCCCTGGGAGCAGCGGACAGGCAGTGTGGTCCGGTAGCCCCCAATTAAAAAGCTGTTTCAGAGACCTATGAGCTGTATATAATTAACCATTTACTTCTCACTAATCCCTGGGAGCAGCGGACAGGCAGTGTCGTCCGGGAGCATCCAATTAAAAAGCTGTTTAAGAGACCTCTGTGCTGTATATAGTTAACCATTTACTTCTCACTAATCCCTGGGAGCAGGGGTCAGGCAGTGTGGTCCGGGAGCACCCAATTAAAAAGCTGTTTCTGAGACCTCTGAGCTGTATAGAGTTAACCATTTACTTCAGAATAATCCCTGGGAGCAGGGGACAGGCAGTGTGGCCTCGGGTGCCCCAATTAAAAAGCTGTTTCAGAGACCTCTGTGCTGTAGATAGTTAACAATTTGCTGCACAATAATCCCTGGGAGCAGGGGTCAGGCAGTGTGGTCCGGGAGCACCCAATTAAAAAGATGTTTCAGAGACCTCTGAGCTGTATAGAGTTAACCATTTACTTCTTACTAATCCCTGGGAGCAGGGGTCACGCAGTGTGGTCCGGGAGCCCCGAATTAAAAATCTGTTTCAGAGACCTCTGTGCTGCATATAGTTAGCCATTTACTGCTCAATAAACCCTGGGAGGGGGGGTCAGGCACTGTGGTCCGGTAGCTCCCAATTAAAAAGATGTTTTAGTGACCTCTGTGCTGTAGAGAGTTAACCATTTACTTCCTCTCAATAATACCTGGGCGCAGGGGACAGGCAGTGTGGCCTCGGGAGCCCCCAATTAAAAAGCTGTTTCAGAGACCACTGTGCCTGTATATAGTGAACCATTTACTGCTCAATAATCCCTGGGAGCAGGGGAAAGGCAGTGTGGGCTCGGGAGCCCCCAATTAAAAAGCTGTTACAGAGACCACTGTGCCTGCATATAGTGTACCATTTACTGCTCAATAATACCTGGGCGCAGGGGACAGGCAGTGTGGCCTCGGGAGCACCCAATTAAAAAGCTGTTTCACAGACCTCTGAGCTGTATAGAGTTAACCATTTACTTCAGAATAATCCCTGGGAGCAGGGTCAGGCAATGCGGCCTCGGAAGCCACCAATTAAAAAGCAGTTTCAGAGACCACTGTGCCTGTATATAGTGAACCATTTACTGCTCAATAATCCCTGGGAGCAGGGGAAAGGCAGTGTGGGCTCGGGAGCCCCCAATTAAAAAGCCGTTTCAGAGACTTCTGTGCTGTATATAGTTAACCATTTACTGCTCAATAATACCTGGGAGCAGGGGACAGGCAGTGTGGTCCGGGAGCCCCCAATTAAAAAGCTGTTTCAGAGACCTCTGTGCAGTAGATAGTTAACCATTTACTGCTCAATAATCCCTGGTAGCAGGGGACAGGCAGTGTGGCCTCGGGAGCCTCCAATTAAAAAGCTGTTTCACAGACCTCTGAGCTGTATAGAGTTAATCATTTACTTCTCTATAATCCCTGGGAGCAGGAGAGAGGCAGTGTGGTCCGGGAGCCCCCTGTAAAAAAGCTGTTTCACAGCCCTCTGTGCTATAGAGAGTTAACCATTTACTTCAGAATAATCCCTGGGAGCAGGGGAGAGGCAGTGTGGTCCGGTTGCCCGTCATTAAAAAGTTGATTCAGAGACATCTTTGCCTGTATATAGTTAACCATTTACTGCTCAATAATCCCTGGGAGCAGGGGACAGACAGTGTTGTCCGGGAGCCCCCAATTAAAAAGCTGTTTCAGAGACCTCTGCGCCTGTACATAGTTAACCATTTACTTCTCAATAATCCCTGGGAGCTGGGAACAGGCACTGTGGTCTCGGTAGCCCACAATTAAAAAGCTGTTCCAGAGACCTCTGTGCTGTATATAGTTAACCATTTGCTGCTCAATAGTCCCTGGGAGCAGGGGAGAGGCAGTGTGGTCCGGGGGTCCAAATTAAAAAGCTGTTCCAGAGACCTCTGTGCTGTATTTGTTAACCATTTACTTCTCAATTAACTCTGGGCGCAAGGGACATGCAGTGTGGCCTCGGGAGCCCCCAATTAAAAAGATGTTTCAGAGACCTCTGTGCTGTATATAGTCAACCATTTACTCCTCAATAATCCCTGGGAGCAGGGTACAGGCAGTGTGGTCCGGGAGCCCCCAAATAAAAAGCTGTTTCATAGACCTCTGTGCTGTAGAGAGTTAACAATTTACTTCTCAATAATCCCTGGGAGGTGGGTCAGGCAGTGTGGTCCGGGAGCCCCGAATTAAAAAGCTGTTTCAGAGACCTCTGTGCTGCATATAGTTAACCATTTACTGCTCAATAATCCCTGGGAGGGGGGGGGTCAGGCAGTGTGGTCCGGGAGCCCCCAATTAAAAAGATGTTTCAGTGACCTCTGTGCTGTAGAGAGTTAACCATTTACTTCCTCTCAATAATACCTGGACGCAGGGGACAGGCAGTGTGGCCTCGGGAGCACCCAATTAAAAAGCTGTTTCACAGACCTCTGAGCTGTATAGAGTTAACCATTTACTTCAGAATAATCCCTGGGAGCAGGGTCAGGCAATGCGGCCTCGGAAGCCACCAATTAAAAAGCTGTTTCAGAGACCACTGTGCCTGTATATAGTGAACCATTTACTGCTCAATAATCCCTGGGAGCAGGGGAAAGGCAGTGTGGGCTCGGGAGCCCCCAATTAAAAAGCTGTTTCAGAGACTTCTGTGCTGTATATAGTTAACCATTTACTGCTCAATAATCTCTGGGAGCAGGGGACTGGCAGTGTGGTCCGGGAGCCCCCAATTAAAAAGCTGTTTCAGAGACCTCTGTGCAGTAGATAGTTAACCATTTACTGCTCAATAATCCCTGGGAGCTGGGGACAGGCAGTGTGGCCTCGGGAGCCCCCAATTAAAAAGCTGTTTCACAGACCTCTGAGCTGTATAGAGTTAATCATTTACTTCTCAATAATCCCTGGGAGCAGGAGAGAGGCAGTGTGGTCCGGGGGCCCCCAGTAAAAAAGCTGTTTCACAGCCCTCTGTGCTGTAGAGAGTTAACTATTTACTTCAGAATAATCCCTGGGAGCAGGGGACAGGCAGTGTTGTCCGGTAGCCCGTAAATAAAAAGTTGTTTCAGAGAACTCTGTGCCTGTATATAGTTAACCATTTACTGCTCAATAATCCCTGGGAGCAGGGGACCGGCAGTGTGGTCCGGGAGCTCCCAATTAAAAAGCTGTTTCTTCGACCTCTGTCCCTGTACTCAGTTAACCATTTACTTCTCAATAATCCCTGGGAGCAGGGGAGAGGCAGTGTGGTCCGGGAGCCCCCAATTAAAAAGCTGTTCCAGAGACCTCTGTGCTGTATATAGTTAACCATTTACTTCTCAATTAACTCTGGGCGCAAGGGACAGGCAGTAAGGCCTCGGGAGCCCCCAATTAAAAAGATGTTTCAGAGACCTCTGTGCTGTATCTAGTCAACCATTTAGAGCTCAATAATCCCTGGGAGCAGGGCACAGGCAGTGTGGCCTCAGGAGCCCACAAATAAAAAGCTGTTTCATAGACCTCTGTGCTGTAGAGAGTTAACCATTTATTTCTCAATAATCCCTGGGAGGGGGGTCAGGCAGTGTCGTCCGGGAGCCCCCAATTAAAAAGATGTTTCAGTGACCTCTGTGCGGGAGAGATTAAACCATTTACTTCTCAATAATCCCTGGGAGCAGGGGACAGACAGTGTAGGCTCGGGGGCCCCAAAGCAAAAAGATGTTTCAGAGACCTCTGTGCTGTATATAGTTAACCATTTACTGCTCAATAATCCCTGGGAGCATGGGACAGGCAGTGTGGCTTTGGGAGCCCCCAATTAAAAAGCTGTTTCACAGACCTCTGAGCTGTATAGAGTTAATCATTTACTTCTAAATAATCCCTGGGAGCAGGGGACAGGCAGTGTGGTCTGGGGGCTCCCAGTAAAAAAGCTGTTTCAGAGCCCTCTGTGCTGTAGAGAGTTAACCATTTACTTCAGAATAAGTCCTGGGAGCAGGGGACAGGCAGTGTGGTCCGGGAGCACCACATTAAGAAGCTGCTTCAGAGACCTCTGTGCCTGTATACAGTGAACCATTTACTTCTCAATAATCCCTGGGAGCAAGGGTCAGGCAGTGTGGTCCGCGGGCCCCCAATTAAAAAGCTGTTTCAGAGACCTCTCTGCTGTATATAGTTAACCACTTACTGCGCAATAATCCCTGGGAGCAGGGTACAGGCAGTGTGCTCCGGGAGCCCCCAATTAAAAAGCTGTTTCAGAGACCACTGTGCCTGTATATAGTTAACCATTTACTGCTCAATAACCCCTGGGAGCAGTGGAAAGGCAGTGTGGGCTCGGGAGCCCCCAATTGAAAAGCTGTTTCAGAGACATCTGTGCTGTATATAGTTAACCATTTACTGCTCAATAATCCCTGGGAGCAGGGGACAGGCACTGTTGTCCGGGAGCCCCCAATTAAAAAGCTGTTTCAGAGACCTCTGTGCTGTAGATAGTTAACCATTTACTGCTCAATAATCCCTGGGAGCAGGGGACAGGCACTGTTGTCCGGGAGCCCCCAATTAAAAAGCTGTTCCAGAGACCTCTGTGCTGTATATAGTCAACCATTTACTTCTCAATAATCCCTGGGAGGGGGGTCAGGCAGTGTGGTCCGGGAGCCCCCAATTAAAAAGATGATTCAGTGACCTCTGTGCTGTAGAGAGTTAACCATTTACTTCTCAATAATCCCTGGGAGCAGGGGACAGACAGTGTGGGCTCGGGGGCCCCAAAGCAAAAAGATGTTTCAGAGACCTCTGTGCTCTATATAGTTAACCATTTACTGCTCAATAATCCCTGGGAGCAGGGGACAGGCAGTGTGGCTTCGGGAGCCCCCCATTAAAAAGCTGTTTCACAGACCTCTGAGCTGTACAGAGTTAATCATTTACTTCTCAATAATCCCTGGGAGCAGGGGACAGGCAGTGTGGTCCGGGAGCACCCAGTAAAAAAGCTGTTTCAGAGCCCTCTGTGCTGCAGAGAGTTAACCATTTACTTCAGAATAATTCCTGGGAGCAGGGGACAGGCAGTGTGGTCCGGGAGCACCCAATTTAGAAGCTGTTTCAGAGACCTCTGTGCTGCATATAGTTAACCATTTACTTCTCAATAATCCCTGGGAGTAGGGGAGAGACAGTGTGGTCCGGGAGCCCGTCATTAAAAAGTTGTTTCAGAGACCACTGTGCCTGTATCTAGTTAACCATTTACTGCTCAATAATCCCTGGGAGCAGAGGACAGGCAGTGTTGTCGGGGAGCCCCCAATTAAAAAGCTGTTTCATCGACCTCTGTCCCTTTACACAGTTAACCATTTACTTCTCAATAATCCTTGGGAGCAGGGGAGAGGCAGTGTGGCCTCGGGAGCCCCCAATTAAAAAGCTGTTTCAGAGACTTCTGTGCTGTATATAGTTAACCATTTACTTCCTCTCAATAATCCCTGGAAGCAGGGGACAGGCGGTGTGGTCCGTGAGCCCCCAATTAAACAGCTGTTCCAGAGACCTCTGTGCTGTATATAGTTAACCATTTACTGCTCAATAATCCCTGGGTGCAGGGGACAGGCAGTGTGGCCTTGGGAGCCCGCAAATAAAAAGCTGTTTCAGAGACCTCTGTGCTGTAGAGAGTTAACCATTTACTTCTCAATAATCCCTGGGAGCTGGGAACGGGCAGTGTGGCCTCAGGAGCACACAATTAAAAAGATGTTTCAGAGAACTTTGTGCTATATATAGATCACAATTTACTTCTCAATAAACCCTGGGAGCAGGGGACAGGCAGTGTGGACCGGGCACTCCAATTTAAAAGCTGTCAGAGACCTCTCTGCTGTATATAGTTAACCATTTACTGCTCAATAATCCCTGGGAGCAGGGTACAGGCAGTGTGGTCCGGGAGCCCCCAATTAAAAAGCTGTTTCAGAGACTTCTGTGCTGTATATAGTTAACCATTTACTGCTCAAAAATACCTGGGAGCAGGGGACAGGCAGTGTGGTCCGGGAGCCCCCTATTAAAAAGCTGCTTCAGAGACATCTGTGCTTTATATAGTTAACCATTTACTTCAGAATAATCTCTGGGAGCAGGGGACAGACAGTGTGGTCCGGGAGCCCCCAATTAAAAAGCTGTTTCAGAGACCTCTGTGCTTTAGAGAGTTAACTATTTAATTCAGAATATTCCCTGGGAGCAGGGGTCAGGCAGTGTGGCCTCGGAATCCACCAATTTAAAAGCTGTTTCAGAGACCACTGTGCCTGTATATAGTTAACCATTTACTGCTCAATAATCACTGGGAGCAGCGGACAGGCAATGTGATAAGGGAGCCCCCAAATTAAAAAGCTGTTCCAGAGACCTCTTTGCTGTATATAGTTAACCATTTACTGCTCAATAATCCCTGGGAACAGGGAACAGGCAATGCGGCCTCGGGAGCCCCCAATTAAAAAGCTGTTTCAGAGACCTCTGTGCTGTATATAGTTAACCATTTACTTCAGAATAATCCCTGGGAGCAGGGGACAGGCAGTGTGGCCTCGGGAGCCCCCAATTAAAAAGCTGTTTCAGAGACCTCTGTGCAGTATATAGTTAACCATTTACTGCTCAATAATCCCTGGGAGCTGGGGACGGGCAGTGTGGCCTCAGGAGCACACAATTAAAAAGCTGTTTCAGAGAACTCTGTGCTATATATAGATCACAATTTACTTCTCAATAAACCCTTGGAGCAGGGGACAGGCAGTGTGGCCTCGGGAACCCCCAATTAAAAAGCTGTTTCCGAGACCTCTGAGCTGTATACAGTTAACCATTTACTGCTCAATAATCCCTGGGAGCAGGGGACAGGCAGTGTGGCCTCGGGAGCCCCCAATTAAAAAGCTGTTTCAGTGTCCTCTGTGCTGTATATAGTTAACCATTTACTGCTCAATAATACCTGGGAGCAGAGGAAAGGCAGTGTGGGCTCGGGAGCCCCCAATTAAAAAGCCGTTTCAGAGACTTCTGTGCTGCATATAGTTAACCATTTACTGCTCAATAATCCCTGGGAGCAGGGGACGGGCAGTTGTGCCTCGGTGGCCCCCAATTAAAAAGCTGTGTCAGAGACCTCTGAGCTGTATGTAGTTAACCATTTACTGCTCAATAATCCCTGGGCGCAGGGGACAGGCAGTGTGGCCTCGGGAACACCTAATTAAAAAGCTGTTTCCGAGACCTCTGAGCTGTATATAGTTAACCATTTACTTCTCAATAATCCCTGGGAGCAGGGGAGAGGCAGTGTGGCCTCGGGGGCCCCCAATTAAAAAGCTGTTTCAGAGACTTCTGTGCTGTATATAGTTAACCATTTACTTCCTCTCAATAATCCCTGGAAGCAGGGGACAGGCAGTGTGGTCCGTGAGCCCCCAATTAAACAGCTGTTCCAGAGACCTCTGTGCTGTATATAGTTAACCATTTACTGCTCAATAATCCCTGGGTGCAGGGGACAGGCAGTGTGGCCTCGGGAGCCCTGAAATCAAAAGCTGGTTCAGAGACCTCTGTGCTGTAGAGAGTTAACCATTTACTTCTCAATAATCCCTGGGAGCTGGGGACGGGCAGTGTGGCCTCAGGAGCACACAATTAAAAAGCTGTTTCAGAGAACTCTGTGCTATATATAGATCACAATTTACTTCTCAATAAACCCTTGGAGCAGGGGACAGGCAGTGTGGCCTCGGGAACCCCCAATTAAAAAGCTGTTTCCGAGACCTCTGAGCTGTATACAGTTAACCATTTACTGCTCAATAATCCCTGGGAGCAGGGGACAGGCAGTGTGGCCTCGGGAACCCTCAATTAAAAAGCTGTTTCAGAGATCTCTGAGCTGTATATAGTTAACCATTTACTTCACAATAATCTCTGGGAGCAGGGGTCATACAGTGTGGCCTCGGGAGCCCCCAATTAAAAAGCTGTTTCAGTGTCCTCTGTGCTGTATATAGTTAACCATTTACTTCTCAATAATCCCTGGGAGCAGGGAACAGACGGTGTGGTCCGGGAGCCCCCAATTAAAAAGCTGTTTCAAAGACCTCTGTGCTGTAAGGTGTTAACCATTTACTGCTCAATAACCCCTGGGAGCAGGGGAGAGGCAGTGTGGTCCGGGATCCCGTAAGTAAAAAGCCTTTTCGGAGACCTCTGTGCCTGTATTTGGTTAGCCATTTACTGCTCAATAATCACTGGAGCAGGGGAAAGACAGTGTGGGTTCGGGATCCCCCAATTAAAAGCTGTTTCAGAGACTTCTGTGCAGTACATAGTTAACCATTTACTTCCTCTCAATAATACCTGGGAGCAGGGGACAGGCAGTGTGGCCTCGGGAGCCTCCAATTAAAAAACTGCTTCAGAGACCTCGGTGCCTGTATATAGTTAACCATTTACTTCTCAATAACCCTGGAAGCAGGGGACAGGCATTGTGGCCTTGGGAGCACCCAATTAAAAGCTGTATCTGTGACCTCTGACCTGTATATAGTTAACCATTTACTGCTCAATAATCCCTGGGAGCATGGGACAGGCAGTGTTGTCCGTGAGCCCCCAATTAAAAAGCTGTTTCAGAGACCTCTGTGCTGTATATCGTTAACCATTTCCTTCTCAATAATCCCTGGGAGCAGGGGACAGGCAGTGTGGCTTGGGAGCCCCCAATTAAAATGCTGTTTCAGTGACGTCTGTGCAGTATATAGTTAACCATTTACTGTTCAATAATACCTCGGAGCAGGTGGTAGGCAGTGTGGTCCGGGAGCACCAAATTAAAAAGCTGTTTCAGAGACCTCTGTGCTGTATATAGTTAACCATTTACTGCTCAATAATCCCTGGGAGCAGGGAACAGGCAGTGTGGCCTCGGGAGCCCCCAATTAAAAAGCTGTTTCAGAGACCTCGGCGCCTGTATATAGTTAACTATTTACTGATCAATAATCCCTGGAAACAGGCGACAGGGAGTGTGGTCCGGGAGCCCACAATTAAAACCCTGTTTCAGAGACCTCTGTGCTGTATATAGTTAACCATTTACTTCTCAATAATCCCTGGGAGCAGGGGACAGGCAGTGTGGTCCGGGAGCCCCCAGTATAAAAGCTGATTCAGAGTTCTCTGTGCTGTAGAGAGTTAATCATTTACTTCAGAATAATCCCTGGGAGCAGGGGACAGGCAGTGTGGTCATTAAGCACCCAATTTAGAAGCTGTTTCACAGACCTCTGAGCTGTATAGAGTTATCCATTTACTTCTCAATAATCCCTGGGAGCAGGGGACGGGCAGTGTGGCCTCGGTGGCCCCCAATTAAAAAGCTGTGTCAGAGCCCTCTGTGCTGTATATAGTTAACCATTTACTTCTCAATAATCCCTGGGAGCAGGGGACAGACAGTGTGGGCTCGGGGGCCCCAAAGCAAAAAGATGTTTCAGAGACCTCTGTGCTCTATATAGTTAACCATTTACTGCTCAATAATCCCTGGGAGCAGGGGACAGGCAGTGTGGCTTCGGGAGCCCCCAATTAAAAAGCTGTTTCACAGACCTCTGAGCTGTATAGAGTTAATCATTTACTTCTCAATAATCCCTGGAAGCAGGGGACAGGCAGTGTGGTCCGTGAGCCCCCAATTAAACAGCTGTTCCAGAGACCTCTGTGCTGTATATAGTTAACCATTTACTGCTCAATAATCCCTGGGTGCAGGGGACAGGCAGTGTGGCCTCGGGAGCCCTGAAATCAAAAGCTGGTTCAGAGACCTCTGTGCTGTAGAGAGTTAACCATTTACTTCTCAATAATCCCTGGGAGCTGGGGACGGGCAGTGTGGCCTCAGGAGCACACAATTAAAAAGCTGTTTCAGAGAACTCTGTGCTATATATAGATCACAATTTACTTCTCAATAAACCCTTGGAGCAGGGGACAGGCAGTGTGGCCTCGGGAACCCCCAATTAAAAAGCTGTTTCCGAGACCTCTGAGCTGTATACAGTTAACCATTTACTGCTCAATAATCCCTGGGAGCAGGGGACAGGCAGTGTGGCCTCGGGAACCCTCAATTAAAAAGCTGTTTCAGAGATCTCTGAGCTGTATATAGTTAACCATTTACTTCACAATAATCTCTGGGAGCAGGGGTCATACAGTGTGGCCTCGGGAGCCCCCAATTAAAAAGCTGTTTCAGTGTCCTCTGTGCTGTATATAGTTAACCATTTACTTCTCAATAATCCCTGGGAGCAGGGAACAGACGGTGTGGTCCGGGAGCCCCCAATTAAAAAGCTGTTTCAAAGACCTCTGTGCTGTAAGGTGTTAACCATTTACTGCTCAATAACCCCTGGGAGCAGGGGAGAGGCAGTGTGGTCCGGGATCCCGTAAGTAAAAAGCCTTTTCGGAGACCTCTGTGCCTGTATTTGGTTAGCCATTTACTGCTCAATAATCACTGGAGCAGGGGAAAGACAGTGTGGGTTCGGGATCCCCCAATTAAAAGCTGTTTCAGAGACTTCTGTGCAGTACATAGTTAACCATTTACTTCCTCTCAATAATACCTGGGAGCAGGGGACAGGCAGTGTGGCCTCGGGAGCGTCCAATTAAAAAACTGCTTCAGAGACCTCGGTGCCTGTATATAGTTAACCATTTACTTCTCAATAACCCTGGAAGCAGGGGACAGGCAGTGTGGCCTTGGGAGCACCCAATTAAAAGCTGTATCTGTGACCTCTGACCTGTATATAGTTAACCATTTACTGCTCAATAATCCCTGGGAGCATGGGACAGGCAGTGTTGTCCGTGAGCCCCCAATTAAAAAGCTGTTTCAGAGACCTCTGTGCTGTATATCGTTAACCATTTCCTTCTCAATAATCCCTGGGAGCAGGGGACAGGCAGTGTGGCTTGGGAGCCCCCAATTAAAATGCTGTTTCAGTGACGTCTGTGCAGTATATAGTTAACCATTTACTGCTCAATAATACCTCGGAGCAGGTGGTAGGCAGTGTGGTCCGGGAGCACCAAATTAAAAAGCTGTTTCAGAGACCTCTGTGCTGTATATAGTTAACCATTTACTGCTCAATAATCCCTGGGAGCAGGGAACAGGCAGTGTGGCCTCGGGAGCCCCCAATTAAAAAGCTGTTTCAGAGACCTCGGCGCCTGTATATAGTTAACTATTTACTGATCAATAATCCCTGGAAACAGGCGACAGGCAGTGTGGTCCGGGAGCCCACAATTAAAACCCTGTTTCAGAGACCTCTGTGCTGTATATAGTTAACCATTTACTTCTCAATAATCCCTGGGAGCAGGGGACAGGCAGTGTGGTCCGGGAGCCCCCAGTATAAAAGATGATTCAGAGTTCTCTGTGCTGTAGAGAGTTAATCATTTACTTCAGAATAATCCCTGGGAGCAGGGGACAGGCAGTGTGGTCATTAAGCACCCAATTTAGAAGCTGTTTCACAGACCTCTGAGCTGTATAGAGTTATCCATTTACTTCTCAATAATCCCTGGGAGCAGGGGACGGGCAGTGTGGCCTCGGTGGCCCCCAATTAAAAAGCTGTGTCAGAGCCCTCTGTGCTGTATATAGTTAACCATTTACTTCTCAATAATCCCTGGGAGCAGGGGACAGACAGTGTGGGCTCGGGGGCCCCAAAGCAAAAAGATGTTTCAGAGACCTCTGTGCTCTATATAGTTAACCATTTACTGCTCAATAATCCCTGGGAGCAGGGGACAGGCAGTGTGGTCCGGGAGCCCCCAGTATAAAAGCTGATTCAGAGTTCTCTGTGCTGTAGAGAGTTAATCATTTACTTCAGAATAATCCCTGGGAGCAGGGGACAGGCAGTGTGGTCATTAAGCACCCAATTTAGAAGCTGTTTCACAGACCTCTGAGCTGTATAGAGTTATCCATTTACTTCTCAATAATCCCTGGGAGCAGGGGACGGGCAGTGTGGCCTCGGTGGCCCCCAATTAAAAAGCTGTGTCAGAGCCCTCTGTGCTGTATATAGTTAACCATTTACTTCTCAATAATCCCTGGGAGCAGGGGACAGACAGTGTGGGCTCGGGGGCCCCAAAGCAAAAAGATGTTTCAGAGACCTCTGTGCTCTATATAGTTAACCATTTACTGCTCAATAATCCCTGGGAGCAGGGGACAGGCAGTGTGGCTTCGGGAGCCCCCAATTAAAAAGCTGTTTCACAGACCTCTGAGCTGTATAGAGTTAATCATTTACTTCTCAATAATCCCTGGAAGCAGGGGACAGGCAGTGTGGTCCGTGAGCCCCCAATTAAACAGCTGTTCCAGAGACCTCTGTGCTGTATATAGTTAACCATTTACTGCTCAATAATCCCTGGGTGCAGGGGACAGGCAGTGTGGCCTCGGGAGCCCTGAAATCAAAAGCTGGTTCAGAGACCTCTGTGCTGTAGAGAGTTAACCATTTACTTCTCAATAATCCCTGGGAGCTGGGGACGGGCAGTGTGGCCTCAGGAGCACACAATTAAAAAGCTGTTTCAGAGAACTCTGTGCTATATATAGATCACAATTTACTTCTCAATAAACCCTTGGAGCAGGGGACAGGCAGTGTGGCCTCGGGAACCCCCAATTAAAAAGCTGTTTCCGAGACCTCTGAGCTGTATACAGTTAACCATTTACTGCTCAATAATCCCTGGGAGCAGGGGACAGGCAGTGTGGCCTCGGGAACCCTCAATTAAAAAGCTGTTTCAGAGATCTCTGAGCTGTATATAGTTAACCATTTACTTCACAATAATCTCTGGGAGCAGGGGTCATACAGTGTGGCCTCGGGAGCCCCCAATTAAAAAGCTGTTTCAGTGTCCTCTGTGCTGTATATAGTTAACCATTTACTTCTCAATAATCCCTGGGAGCAGGGAACAGACGGTGTGGTCCGGGAGCCCCCAATTAAAAAGCTGTTTCAAAGACCTCTGTGCTGTAAGGTGTTAACCATTTACTGCTCAATAACCCCTGGGAGCAGGGGAGAGGCAGTGTGGTCCGGGATCCCGTAAGTAAAAAGCCTTTTCGGAGACCTCTGTGCCTGTATTTGGTTAGCCATTTACTGCTCAATAATCACTGGAGCAGGGGAAAGACAGTGTGGGTTCGGGATCCCCCAATTAAAAGCTGTTTCAGAGACTTCTGTGCAGTACATAGTTAACCATTTACTTCCTCTCAATAATACCTGGGAGCAGGGGACAGGCAGTGTGGCCTCGGGAGCCTCCAATTAAAAAACTGCTTCAGAGACCTCGGTGCCTGTATATAGTTAACCATTTACTTCTCAATAACCCTGGAAGCAGGGGACAGGCAGTGTGGCCTTGGGAGCACCCAATTAAAAGCTGTATCTGTGACCTCTGACCTGTATATAGTTAACCATTTACTGCTCAATAATCCCTGGGAGCATGGGACAGGCAGTGTTGTCCGTGAGCCCCCAATTAAAAAGCTGTTTCAGAGACCTCTGTGCTGTATATCGTTAACCATTTCCTTCTCAATAATCCCTGGGAGCAGGGGACAGGCAGTGTGGCTTGGGAGCCCCCAATTAAAATGCTGTTTCAGTGACGTCTGTGCAGTATATAGTTAACCATTTACTGCTCAATAATACCTCGGAGCAGGTGGTAGGCAGTGTGGTCCGGGAGCACCAAATTAAAAAGCTGTTTCAGAGACCTCTGTGCTGTATATAGTTAACCATTTACTGCTCAATAATCCCTGGGAGCAGGGAACAGGCAGTGTGGCCTCGGG
Source organism: Scyliorhinus torazame (assembly GCF_047496885.1). Lineage (NCBI taxonomy): Eukaryota > Metazoa > Chordata > Chondrichthyes > Carcharhiniformes > Scyliorhinidae > Scyliorhinus > Scyliorhinus torazame. Next base: position 120,933 of record NW_027307926.1, on the reverse strand, counting down.
AGCCCCCAATTAAAAAGCTGTTTCAGAGACCTCGGCGCCTGTATATAGTTAACTATTTACTGATCAATAATCCCTGGAAACAGGCGACAGGCAGTGTGGTCCGGGAGCCCACAATTAAAACCCTGTTTCAGAGACCTCTGTGCTGTATATAGTTAACCATTTACTTCTCAATAATCCCTGGGAGCAGGGGACAGGCAGTGTGGTCCGGGAGCCCCCAGTATAAAAGATGATTCAGAGTTCTCTGTGCTGTAGAGAGTTAATCATTTACTTCAGAATAATCCCTGGGAGCAGGGGACAGGCAGTGTGGTCATTAAGCACCCAATTTAGAAGCTGTTTCACAGACCTCTGAGCTGTATAGAGTTATCCATTTACTTCTCAATAATCCCTGGGAGCAGGGGACGGGCAGTGTGGCCTCGGTGGCCCCCAATTAAAAAGCTGTGTCAGAGCCCTCTGTGCTGTATATAGTTAACCATTTACTTCTCAATAATCCCTGGGAGCAGGGGACAGACAGTGTGGGCTCGGGGGCCCCAAAGCAAAAAGATGTTTCAGAGACCTCTGTGCTCTATATAGTTAACCATTTACTGCTCAATAATCCCTGGGAGCAGGGGACAGGCAGTGTGGCTTCGGGAGCCCCCAATTAAAAAGCTGTTTCAGAGACCTCTGAGCTGTATAGAGTTAATCATTTACTTCTCAATAATCCCTGGAAGCAGGGGACAGGCAGTGTGGTCCGTGAGCCCCCAATTAAACAGCTGTTCCAGAGACCTCTGTGCTGTATATAGTTAACCATTTACTGCTCAATAATCCCTGGGTGCAGGGGACAGGCAGTGTGGCCTCGGGAGCCCTGAAATCAAAAGCTGGTTCAGAGACCTCTGTGCTGTAGAGAGTTAACCATTTACTTCTCAATAATCCCTGGGAGCTGGGGACGGGCAGTGTGGCCTCAGGAGCACACAATTAAAAAGCTGTTTCAGAGAACTCTGTGCTATATATAGATCACAATTTACTTCTCAATAAACCCTTGGAGCAGGGGACAGGCAGTGTGGCCTCGGGAACCCCCAATTAAAAAGCTGTTTCCGAGACCTCTGAGCTGTATACAGTTAACCATTTACTGCTCAATAATCCCTGGGAGCAGGGGACAGGCAGTGTGGCCTCGGGAACCCTCAATTAAAAAGCTGTTTCAGAGATCTCTGAGCTGTATATAGTTAACCATTTACTTCACAATAATCTCTGGGAGCAGGGGTCATACAGTGTGGCCTCGGGAGCCCCCAATTAAAAAGCTGTTTCAGTGTCCTCTGTGCTGTATATAGTTAACCATTTACTTCTCAATAATCCCTGGGAGCAGGGAACAGACGGTGTGGTCCGGGAGCCCCCAATTAAAAAGCTGTTTCAAAGACCTCTGTGCTGTAAGGTGTTAACCATTTACTGCTCAATAACCCCTGGGAGCAGGGGAGAGGCAGTGTGGTCCGGGATCCCGTAAGTAAAAAGCCTTTTCGGAGACCTCTGTGCCTGTATTTGGTTAGCCATTTACTGCTCAATAATCACTGGAGCAGGGGAAAGACAGTGTGGGTTCGGGATCCCCCAATTAAAAGCTGTTTCAGAGACTTCTGTGCAGTACATAGTTAACCATTTACTTCCTCTCAATAATACCTGGGAGCAGGGGACAGGCAGTGTGGCCTCGGGAGCGTCCAATTAAAAAACTGCTTCAGAGACCTCGGTGCCTGTATATAGTTAACCATTTACTTCTCAATAACCCTGGAAGCAGGGGACAGGCAGTGTGGCCTTGGGAGCACCCAATTAAAAGCTGTATCTGTGACCTCTGACCTGTATATAGTTAACCATTTACTGCTCAATAATCCCTGGGAGCATGGGACAGGCAGTGTTGTCCGTGAGCCCCCAATTAAAAAGCTGTTTCAGAGACCTCTGTGCTGTATATCGTTAACCATTTCCTTCTCAATAATCCCTGGGAGCAGGGGACAGGCAGTGTGGCTTGGGAGCCCCCAATTAAAATGCTGTTTCAGTGACGTCTGTGCAGTATATAGTTAACCATTTACTGCTCAATAATACCTCGGAGCAGGTGGTAGGCAGTGTGGTCCGGGAGCACCAAATTAAAAAGCTGTTTCAGAGACCTCTGTGCTGTATATAGTTAACCATTTACTGCTCAATAATCCCTGGGAGCAGGGAACAGGCAGTGTGGCCTCGGGAGCCCCCAATTAAAAAGCTGTTTCAGAGACCTCGGCGCCTGTATATAGTTAACTATTTACTGATCAATAATCCCTGGAAACAGGCGACAGGCAGTGTGGTCCGGGAGCCCACAATTAAAACCCTGTTTCAGAGACCTCTGTGCTGTATATAGTTAACCATTTACTTCTCAATAATCCCTGGGAGCAGGGGACAGGCAGTGTGGTCCGGGAGCCCCCAGTATAAAAGCTGATTCAGACTTCTCTGTGCTGTAGAGAGTTAATCATTTACTTCAGAATAATCCCTGGGAGCAGGGGACAGGCAGTGTGGTCATTAAGCACCCAATTTAGAAGCTGTTTCACAGACCTCTGAGCTGTATAGGGTTATCCATTTACTTCTCAATAATCCCTGGGAGCAGGGGACGGGCAGTGTGGCCTCGGTGGCCCCCAATTAAAAAGCTGTGTCAGAGCCCTCTGTGCTGTATATAGTTAACCATTTACTTCTCAATAATCCCTGGGAGCAGGGGACAGACAGTGTGGGCTCGGGGGCCCCAAAGCAAAAAGATGTTTCAGAGACCTCTGTGCTCTATATAGTTAACCATTTACTGCTCAATAATCCCTGGGAGCAGGGAACAGGCAGTGTGGCTTCGGGAGCCCCCAATTAAAAAGCTGTTTCACAGACCTCTGAGCTGTATAGAGTTAATCATTTACTTCTCAATAATCCCTGGGAGCAGGGGACAGGCAGTGTGGTCCGGGAGCACCCAGTAAAAAAGCTGTTTCAGAGCCCTCTGTGCTGCAGAGAGTTAACCATTTACTTCAGAATAATTCCTGGGAGCAGGGGACAGGAAGTGTGGTCCGGGAGCACCCAATTTAGAAGCTGTTTCAGAGACCTCTGAGCTGTATAGGGTTAACCATTTACTTCTCAATAATCCCTGGGAGTAGGGGAGAGACAGTGTGGTCCGGGAGCCCGTCATTAAAAAGTTGTTTCAGAGACCACTGTGCCTGTACCTAGTTAACCATTTACTGCTCAATAATCCCTGGGAGCAGGGGACAGGCAGTGTTGTCCGGGAGCCCCCAATTAAAAAGCTGTTTCATCGACCTCTGTCCCTTTACACAGTTAACCATTTACTTCTCAATAATCCCTGGGAACAGGGAACAGGCAATGTGGCCTCGGGAGCCCCCAATTTAGAAGCTGTTTCAGAGACCTCTGTGCTGTATATAGTTAACCATTTACTTCAGAATAATCCCTGGGAGCAGGGGACAGGCAGTGTGGCCTCGGGAGCCCCCAATTAAAAAGCTGTTTCAGAGACCTCTGTGCAGTATATAGTTAACCATTTACTGCTCAATAATCCCTGGGAGCAGGGGAAAGGCAGTGTGGGCTCGGGAGCCACCAATTAAAAAGCCGTTTCAGAGACTTCTGTGCTGCATATAGTTATCCATTTACTGCTCAATAATCCCTGGGAGCAGGGGACGGGCAGTGGTGCCTCGGTGGCGCCCAATTAAAAAGCTGTGTCAGAGACCTCTGAGCTGTATGTAGTTAACCATTTACTGCTCAATAATCCCTGGGCGCAGGGGACAGGCAGTGTGGCCTCGGGAACACCTAATTCAAAAGCTGTTTCCGAGACCTCTGAGCTGTATATAGTTAACCATTTACTTCTCAATAATCCCTGGGAGCAGGGGAGAGGCAGTGTGGCCTCGGGAGCCCCCATTTAAAAAGCTGTTTCAGAGACTTCTGTGCTGTATATAGTTAACCATTTACTTCCTCTCAATAATCCCTGGAAGCAGGGGACAGGCAGTGTGGTCCGTGAGCCCCCAATTAAACAGCTGTTCCAGAGACCTCTGTGCTGTATATAGTTAACCATTTACTGCTCAATAATCCCTGGGTGCAGGGGACAGGCAGTGTGGCCTCGGGAGCCCCCAAATCAAAAGCTGGTTCAGAGACCTCTGTGCTGTAGAGAGTTAACCATTTACTTCTGAATAATCCCTGGGAGATGGGGACGGGCAGTGTGGCCTCAGGAGCACACAATTAAAAAGCTGTTTCAGAGAACTCTGTGCTATATATAGATCACAATTTACTTCTCAATAAACCCTTGGAGCAGGGGACAGGCAGTGTGGCCTCGGGAACCCCCAATTAAAAAGCTGTTTCCGAGACCTCTGAGCTGTATATAGTTAACCATTTACTGCTCAATAATCCCTGGGAGCAGGGGACAGGCAGTGTGGCCTCGGGAACCCCCAATTAAAAAGCTGTTTCAGAGATCTCTGAGCTGTATATAGTTAACCATTTACTTCACAATAATCTCTGGGAGCAGGGGTCATACTGTGTGGCCTCGGGAGCCCCCAATTAAAAAGCTGTTTCAGTGTCCTCTGTGCTGTATATAGTTAACCATTTACTTCTCAATAATCACTGGGTGCAGGGAACAGACGGTGTGGTCCGGGAGCCCCCAATTAAAAAGCTGTTTCAAAGACCTCTGTGCTGTAAGGAGTTAACCATTTACTGCTCAATAACCCCTGGGAGCAGGGGAGAGGCAGTGTGTTCCGGGATCCCGTAAGTAAAAAGCCTTTTCGGAGACCTCTGTGCCTGTATTTGGTTAGCCATTTACTGCTCAATAATCACTGGAGCAGGGGAAAGACAGTGTGGTTTCGGGATCCCCCAATTAAAAGCTGTTTCAGAGACTTCTGTGCAGTACATAGTTAACCATTTACTTCCTCTCAATAATACCTGGGAGCAGGGGACAGGCAGTGTGGCCTCGGGAACCCCCAATTAAAAAGATGTTTCAGTGACCTCTGAGCTGTATATAGTTAACCATTTACTGCTCAATAATCATGGGCGCAGGGGACAGGCAGTGTGGCCTCGGGAACCCCCAATTAAAAAGCTGTTTCAGAGACCTCTGTGCCTGTATATAGTTAACTATTTACTGCTCTATAATCCCTGGGAGCAGGGGTCATACAGTATTGCCTCGGGGGCCCCCAATTAAAAAGCTGTTTCAGTGTCCTCTGTGCTGTATATAGTTAACGATTTACTTCTCAATAATCCCTGGGAGCAGGGGACAGACGGTGTGGTCCGGGAGCCCCCAATTAAAAAGCTGTTTCAAAGACCTCTGTGCTGTATGGAGTTAAACATTTACTGCTCAATAGTCCTTTGGAGCAGTGAACAGGCAGTGTGGCTCCGGGAGCCCCCAAATAAAAAGCTGTGTCCGAGACCTCTGTGCCTGTATATAGTTAACCATTTACTGCTCAATAATCCCTGTGAGCAGGGGACAGGCAGTGCGGCCTCGGGAGCCCCCAATTAAAAAGCTGATTCAGAGACTTCTGTGCTGTATATAGTTAACCATTTACTTCTCAATAATCCCTGGGAGCAGGGGACAGACGGTGTGGTCCGGGAGCATCCAATTAAAAAGCTGCTTCAGAGACCTCTGACCTGTATATAGTTAGCCATTTACTGCTCAATATTCACTGGAGCAGGGGAAAGACAGTGTGGGTTCGGGATCCCCCAATTAAAAGCTGTTTCACAGACTTCTGTGCAGTACATAGTTAACCATTTACTTCCTCTCAATAATCCCTGGGAGCAGGGGACAGGCAGTGTGGCCTCAGGAGCCTCCAATTAAAAAACTGCTTCAGAGATCTCGGTGCCTGTATATAGTTAACCATTTACTTCTCTATAACCCTGGAAGCAGGGGACAGGCAGTGTGGTCCGAGAGCCCGCAATTAAAAAGCAGCTTCAGAGACCTCTGACCTGTATATAGTTAACCATTTACTGCTCAATAATCCCTGGGAGCAGGGAACAGGCACTGTGGCCTCGGGAGCCCCCAATTATAAAGCTGTTTCAGAGACCTCGGCGCCTGTATATAGTTATCTATTTACTGATCAATAATCCCTGGGAGCAGGGGACAGGCAGTTTTGTCCGTGAGACCCCAATCAAAAAGCTGTTTCAGTGACCTCTGTGCTGTATATCGTTCACCATTTCCTTCTCAATAATCCCTGGGAGCAGGGGACAGGCAGTGTGGCTTGGGAGCCCCCAATTAAAAAGCTGTTTCAGTTACCTCTGTGCATTATATAGTTAACAATTCACTGCTCAATAATACCTCGGAGCAGGGAACAGGCACTGTGGCCTCGGGAGCCCCCAATTATAAAGCTGTTTCAGAGACCTCTGCGCCTGTATATAGTTATCTATTTACTGATCAATAATCCCTGGGAGCAGGGGACAGGCAGTGTGGCCTCGGGAGCCCCCAATTATAAAGCTGTTTCAGAGACCTCGGCGCCTGTATATAGTTATCTATTTACTGATCAATAATCCCTGGGAGCAAGCGACAGGCAGTGTGGTCCGGGAGCACCAAATTAAAAAGCTGTTTCAGAGACTTCTGTGCTGTATATAGTTAACCATTTACTGCTCAATAATCCATGGGAGAAGAGGACAGGCAATGTGGTCCAGGAACCCCCTGTTAGAAAGATGTTTCAGAGACCTCTGTGCCTGTATACAGTTAACCATTTACTGCTCAATCATCCCTGGGAGCAGGGGGCCAGCATTGTGGTCCGGGACCCCCCAATTAATAAGCTGTTTCAGCGACCTCTGTGCTGTATACACTTAACCATTTACTTCTCAATAATCCTTGGTAGCAGTGGACAGGCAGTGTTCTCCTGGAGCCCCAATTAAAAAACGTTTTCAGAGACCTCTCTGCTGTACATAGTTAACCATTTACTGGTGAATAATCCCTGGGAGCATGGGACAGGCAGTGTGTTCCGGGAGCCCCAATTAAAAAGCTCTTTCAGAGATCTCTGTGCTGTATATAGTTCACCATTTATTGCTCAATAGTCCCTGGGAGCAGGGGACAGGCAGTGTGGCCTCTGGAGCCCCCAATTAAAAAGCAGTTTGTGAGACCTCTGTGCCTGTATATAGTTAACGATTTACTTCTCAATAATCCCTGGGAGCAGGGGTCAGATAGTGTGGTCCGGGAGCCCCCAGTTAAAAAGCTGTTTCAGAGACCTCTGTGCCTGAATATAGTGAACCATTTACTGCTCAGTAATATCTGGGAGCTGGGGACAGGCCTTGTGGTCCGCGATCCCCCTATAAAAACGTGGTCCAGTGACCTCTGTGCTGTATATAGTTAACCATTTACCGTTCAATAATCCCTGTGAGCAGGGGACAGGCAGTGTGGCCTCGGGAGCCCCCAATTAAAAAGCTGTTTCAGAGACCTCTGTGCTGTATATAGTTAAGCATTTACTGCTCAATAATCCCTGGGAGCAGGGGACAGGCAGTGTGGCCTCGGGAGCCCCCAGTTAAAAAGCTGTTTTAGTGACCTCTGTGCTGTATATAGTTTTTTAATAAATATATATATTTATTAAAGTTTTTTAACACAATTTTTCTCCCTTACAAACAATAACCCCCCCCCCCCCGTAACAAAAAAAACGAGAAATCGCGCAGAGCATGATATACACATGGCAAAATTATATACTTACACAGCTTTGTAAACTTGGCCTCACCCGTACGTGCCAGTTTCCCCAACCCTTCATGTTATCTCTTGCTCATCCACCCTCCCAGGCAGTCCCCACTTTCCCCCCCTCGCTCCCCCCCTCCCAGGAAGTCCCCCTCCATCCCTCCCACACTCCCTCCCCTCCCAGGGTGTCCCCTCCACCCCCCCAAGGTTGCTGCTGCTGCTGACCGACCTTCCCCTAACGCTCCGCGAGATAGTCTAGGAACGGTTGCCACCACCTGTAGAACCCCTGCACAGACCCTCTCAAGGCGAACTTAATCCTCTCCAATTTTATGAACCCAGCCATGTCGTTTATCCAGGCCTCCAGGCTGGGGGGCTTCGCCTCCTTCCACATTAGCAAGATCCTTCGCCGGGCTACTAGGGATGCAAAGGCCAGAATGCAGTCCTCTTTCGCCTCCTGCACTCCCGGCTCGTCCAGTACTTCAAATAGTGCTAGCCCCCAGCTATGCTTGACCCGGACTTTCACCACCTGAAATATTGCTCCCGCCACCCCTCTCCAGAACCCCTCCAGTGCCGGGCATGACCAAAATATATGGACATGGTTCGCCGGGCTCCCTGAGCACCTTCTACATCTGTCCTCTACCCCAAAGAACCTACTCAACCTCGCCCCCGTCAAGTGCGCTCTGTGAACCACCTTAAATTGTATCAGGCTGAGCCTGGCACACGAGGAGGAGGAATTGACCCTACCCAGGGCATCCGCCCACAGCCCTTCCTCGATCTCCTCCACCAGCTCCTCCTCCCATTTACCCTTCAACTCTTCTACCAGCGCTTCCCCCTCTTCTTTCATCTCTTGGTGTATTTCCAACAACTTGCCTTCCCCGACCCATACCCCCGAGATCTCCCTATCTTGAACTTCTTGTGCCGGGGTCTGTGCTGTATATAGTTAACCATTTACTGCTCAATAATCCCTGGGAGCAGGGGACAGGCAGTGTGGCCTCGGGAGCCCCCAATTAAAAAGCTGTTTCAGAGAGCTCTGTGCTGTATATAGTTCAGCATTTACTGCTCAATAATCCCTGGGAGCAGGGGACAGGCAGTGTGGTCCGGGAGCCCCCAATTAAAAAGCTGTTTCAGAGACCACTATGTTGTATATAGTTAACCATTTACTTCCTCTTAATATTCCCTGGTAGCAGGGGTCAGGCAGTGTGGCCTCGGGAGCCCCCAATTAAAAAGCTGTTTCAGAGACCTCTGTGCTGTATATAGTTAACCATTTACTGCTCAATCATCCCTGGGAGCAGGGGACAGGCAGTGTGGTCTGGGAGCCCCCAATTAAAAATCTGTTTCAGAGACCTCTGTGCTGTATATAGTTAACCGTTTACTTCTCAATAATCCCTGCGAGCAGGGGACAGGCAGTGTGGCCTCGGGAGTCCCCAATTAAAAAGCTGTTTAAGAGTCCTCTGTGCTGTATATAGTTAACCATTTACTGCTCAATAATCCGTGGGAGCAGGGGACAGGCAGTGTGGACTTTGGAGCCCCAATTAAAAAGCTGTTTCAAAGACCTCTGTGTTGTATATAGTTAACCATTTACTTCCTCTCAATAATCCCTGGGAGCAGGGGACAGGCAGTGTGGTCTGGGAGCCCACAATGAAAAAGCATTGTGAATTTTGTCACCGTTTAGAAAATAGTCCACGCCTCTATTCTTTTTTTCCAAAGTGCAAGACCTCGCACTTGCCCACGTTGAATTTCATCAGCCATTTCTTGGACCACTCTCCTAAACTGTCCAAATCTTTCTGCAGCCTCCCCACCTCCCCCATACTACCTGCCCCTCCTCCTATCTTTGTATCATCGGCAAACTTAGCCAGAATGCCCCAGTCCCGTCATCTAGATTGTTAATATATAAAGAGGACAGCTGTGGCTCCAACACTGAACCCTGCGGGACACCACTCGTCACCGGTTGCCATTCCGAAAAAGAACCTTTTATCCCAACTCTCTGCCTTCTGCCTGACAGCCAATTGTCAATCCATGTTAGTACCTTGCCTCGAATACCATGGGCCCTTATTTTACTCAGCAGTCTCCCGTGGGGCACCTTATCAAAGGCCTTTTGGAAGTCAAGATATATAACATCCATTATTCTCCTTGGTCTAACCTATTTGGTATCTCTTCAAAGAACTCTAACAGGTTTGTCAGGCACGACCTCCCCTTACTAAATCCATGCTGACTTGTCCTAATCCGACCCTGCAATTCCAAGAACTTAGAAATCTCATCCTTAATGATGGATTCTAGAATCTTGCCAACGACCGAGGTTAGGCTAATTGGCCTATAATTTTCCTTCTTTTTTCTTGTTCCCTTCTTGAACAGGCGGGTTACAACAGCGAGTTTCCAATCCTCTGGGACTTTCCCTGACTCCAGTGACTTTTGAAAGATCATAACTAACGCCTCCACTATTTCTTCAGCTATCTCCTTTAGAACTCTAGGATGTAGCCCATCTGGGCCCGGAGATTTATCAATTTTTAGACCTCTTAGTTTCTCTAGCACTTTCTCCTTTGTGATATTCAACTCTGCCCCCTGACTCTCCTGAATTATTGGGATATTACGCATGTCTTGTACTGTGAAGACTGACGCAAAGTACTTATTTAGTTCCTCAGCTATTTCCTTGTCTCCCATCACTAGATTACCAGCGTAATTTTGGAGCGGCCCAATGTCTACTTTTGCCTCCCGTTTGTTTTTAATGTATTTAAAGAAACTTTTACTATCATTCCTAATGTTACTGGCTAGCCTACCTTCATATTTGATCCTCTCTTTCCTTATTTCTCTCTTTGTTATCCTCTGTTTGTTTTTGTAGCCTTCCCAATCTTCTGACTTCCCACTACTCTTTGCCAGATTATAGGCTTTCTCTTTTGCTTTGATGCATTCCCTGACTTCCTTTGTCAGCCATGGCTGCCTAATCCCCCCTCTGATAACCTTTCTTTTCTTTGGGATGAATCTCTGTACTGTGTCTTCAATTACTCCCAGAAACTCCTGCCATTGCTGTTCTACTGTCTTTCCCACTCGGCTCTGCTCTGAGTCGATTTTCGTCAGTTCCTCCCTCATGCCCCTGTAGTTACCTTTATTTAACTGTAACACCTTTACATCTGATTCTACCTTCTTTCTTTCAAATTGGAGATTGAATTCTACCATATTATGATCACTGCCTCCTAAGTGTTCCCTTACTTTAAGATCTTTAAACAAGTCTGGCTCATTACATAACACTAGGTCCAGAATGGCCTGTTCCCGCGTGGGCTCCATCACAAGCTGTTCCAAAAAGCCCTCCTGTAAACATTCAATGAATTCCCTTTCCTTGGGTCCACTGGCAGCATTATTTACCCAGTCCACCTGCATATTGAAGGCCCCCCTGTTCACTGTGACCTTGCCTTTCTGACATGCACTTTCTATTTCGTGGTGCATTTTGTGCCCCTGGTCCTGAGCACTGTTAGGAGGCCTGCACACAACTCCCATTAAGGTTTTTTTTCCCTTTGTGGTTCCTCAACTCTACCCACACAGACTCCACATCATCTGACGCTATGTTGCTTAGAGCCCTCAATTAAAAATCTGTTTCAGTGACCTCTGTGCTGTATATAGTTAACCATTTACTGCTCAATAATCCCTGGGAGCAGGGGACAGGCAGTGTGGCCTCGGGAGCCCCCAATTAAAAAGCTGTTTCAGTGACCCCTTTGTGGTGGTATGCATTAGGGGTATTAAGGTACCCTGTGATTCCGAGAGGCTATTGGTGGATAGACACTGGGTCCCGATTGGATCAGCCGCATACTGGCTCCACCCAGTAAGGCAGAGTATAAGAGCCCAGGTTCTCCCAGCAGCCGCATTCTGTAACTGTGCTGCTGGGGAATAAGTCTGCCTAATAAATCCATCGATTGACTCCTTCTCATCTCGCCTCGTGAGTGATTGATTGTGCTTCAACTTATTCCGCACACTTTAAAGGACATGGAGCTCCGAATCACTCCGGAGTGTCTGCGAATCAGCCCCCACGCGGCAAACTCAGTGGCCTCTTTTAAACATTGGGTAGCGTGTTTTCATGGATACTTCCGAACGGCCCCCGGCATACCTACAGAAGACCAGAAAATGCAGGTCCTGCATGCCAGGGTGAGCCCTGAAATCTACCCTCTCATACCAGGATGCGGACGATTTCGAGGCGACGCTCGCCATGCTGAGAGGAATCTACGTTCGGCCCGTCAACCAGATTTATGCACGCCACCAGCTCGCGCCGAGACGGCATATCCCCAGGGAATCGCTGGACAAATTCTACAGTGCGCTATTAATACTGGGGAGAAACTGCAACTGCCCATCGGTTTCGGCTAACGAACACACGGAGCTGCTGGTCCGAGTTGCGTTCGTGGCAGGTATGCATTCAACCCAAATTCGCCAGCGATTGCTGGAAAGAGACACACTAGGCCTCGCTGCCTCGCTCGATGTGGCATCGCAGAACGCCCGTGCCTACGCCCCCGACCGCACGGCAGCCCCTTGGGCACCGTGGACCCCCGCCGCGACCGAACCCCCGAGACCCCCCGCTCCCCCGCAGGCCTGCGCTATCAGAGCTGCATCACCCGGGGGGGGGGGGCCCACTGCTATTTTTGTGGGCAGGGGAAATACCCCCGAATGCGCTGCCCGGCCCGCTCAGGCCTCTGTAAAGGGTGCGGCAAAAAGGGGCACTTTTTAGCAGTGTGCCAGGCCCAGGGGGTCGCCGCAATCTCCGGGGGAGAACCCCAAAATCATCCCCCCTCCAGCAATCCATGTGCAGCAAACCGGCGCCGCCATCTTGGGTCCCGGACTCCAGACGGGAGGGATGGGCGCCGCCATTTTGTGCTCCTCCGGCCACGTGCGATCAATGGGCGGCGCCATCTTGTCCACCCCCGACCGTGTGCGACCTGTGGACGCCGCCATCTTGGCTGACGGCTATGGACCCCTGGATGGACGGCCCCACGGGACCTGAGGAAAACACCCCGATGCAGCAACAGCGACTGGCTTCTGTGACCCTGGACCAGTCGCGGCCCCGAACGCTCCAAACAGCAACAACGACGATATTTATAAACGGGTGCGAGACGCCCTGCCTGATCGACTCTGGGAGCACGGAGAGTTTTATACATCCCGATACGGTAAGGCGCTGTTCCCTTCCGATCCTCCCGAGTAATCAAAAAAAAATTCTGGCGGCAGGGCTCCATTTTACAGAGATAAAAGGGTTCTGTATCGCGAACCTCACGGTGCAGGGGTGGGAGTTCAAGAACTACCGGCTTGACGTCCTTCCCCACCTATGCGCTGCCACACTCCTGGGATTGTATTTTCAGTGCAATCTCCAGAGCTTAACGTTTAAATTCGGCGGCCCTATACCCCCACTCACTATCTGCAGCCTCGCGACCCTCAAGGTCGATCCTTCTTCCTTGTTCGCGAACCTCACCCCGGATTACAAACCAGTCGCCGGTCAGAAGTCCAGTGGCTGCTGACGGAAGGCATCATCAAGGCCAGCAATAGTCCCTGGAAAGCTCAGGTGGTAGTTGTAAAGACCGGGGAGCAGCAGAGGATGGTCGTAGACTATAGTCAAACCATCAATAGGTACACAGCTGGATGCGTACCCTCTCCCCCGCATATCCGACATGGTCAATCGGATTGCACAGTACAAGGTCTTTTCCACGGTGGACCTTAAGTCCGCCAATCACCAGCTTCCCATCCGCCCGAGCGACCGAAAATACACTGCTTTTGAAGCAGACGGGCGGCTCTCTCACTTTTTAAGGGTTCCATTCAGCGTCACTAACGGGGTCTCGGTCTTCCAACGGGAGATGGACCGAATGGTTGACCGGTGCGGTTTGCGGGCCACGTTTCCGTACCTCGACAACGTCCCTATCTGCGGCCAGGACCAGCAGGACCACGACGCCAACCTCCGCAAATTCCTCCAGACCGCAAACGCCCTGAATCTCACATACAACAGGGAGAAATGCGTGTTGAGCACCGACCGTCTATCCATCCTCGGCTACGTAGTGCGAAATGGAGTGATAGGCCCAGACCCCGAACGCATGCACCCCCTCATGGAGTTCCCCCTCCCTCACTGCTCCAAGGCCCTGAAACGCTGCCTGGCCTTTTTCTCTTATTACGCCCAGTGGGTCCCCAACTACGCGGACAAGTACATCCGCTAATCCACGGTTTTTCCCCTGTCGACAGAGGCCCGTCAGGCCTTCAGCCGCATCGAAGCGGATATCGCAAAGGCCACGATGCACGCGATCGACGAGTCCCTCCCCTTCCAGGTCGAGAGCGACGCATCGGATGTAGCTCTGGCGGCCACGCTCAACCAAGCGGGCAGACCCGTGGCCTTCTTCTCCCGAACCCTCCATGCTTCAGAAATCCACCACTCCTCAGTGGAAAAGGAGGCACAAGCAATAGTGGAAGTTGTGCGACACTGGAGGCATTACATGGCCGGTAGAAGATTTACTCTCCTCACGGACCAATGGTCGGTAGCCTTAGAACATAGAACATAGAACAATACAGCGCAGTACAGGCCCTTCGGCCCACGATGTTGCACCGAAACAAAAGCCATCTAACCTACACTATGCCATTATCATCCATATGTTTATCCAATAAACTTTTAAATGCCCTCAATGTTGGCGAGTTCACTACTGTAGCAGGTAGGGCATTCCACGGCCTCACTACTCTTTGCGAACTCTTCATGTTCGATAATGCACAGCTGGGCAAGATCAAGAACGACAAGATCTTGCGGTGGAGGATCAAACTCTCCACCAATAACTATGAGATCTTGTATCGTCCCAGAAAGCTGATTGAGCCTCCTGAAGCCCTATCCCACGGCACATGTGCCAACGCACAAGTGGGCGGTCTCCGAACCCTCCACGAGGACCTCTGCCACCCGGGGGTCACCCGGTTCTATCACTTCGTAAAGACCCGCAACCTGCCCTACTCCATCGAGGAGGTCAGGACAGCCACCAGAGAAAGCACACCTGATAAAGGCTTCCCGTCCCTTTGAGCGCCTCAGTCTGGACTTCATAGGCCCCCTCCCCTCCACCGACCACAACACGTACTTCCTGAATGTGATTGACGAGTACTCCCGTTTGACCCCAACATGTCCGCGGTCACCGTCATTAGAGCCCTCGGCACCATCTTTACACTGTTCGGCTTCCCCGCCTACATACATAGCGATAGGGGGACCTCCTTCATGAGCGACGAACTGCGCCCATTCCTGCTCAGCAAAGGCATTGCCTCGAGCAGGACGACCAGTTACAACCCACGTGTAAACGGTCAGGTAGAGAGGGGGAACGGAACGGTCTGGAAGACCGTCCTACTGGCGCTAAGCTCCAGAGGTCTCCCAGTTTCCCGTTGGCAGGAAGTCCTCCCGGACGCCCTCCACTCCATCCGGTCGCTGCTGTGGACAATAACGAATCAAACACCTCACCAACGCCTCCTTGTCTACCCTAGGAAGTCATCCTCCGGAACGTCACTTCCGACCTGGCTGGCAGCCCCGGGACCTATCCTGTTCCGAAAACATGTGCGGTCGCACAAATCGGACCCGTTGGTCGAGAGGGTTCATCTCCTCAACGCGAACCGTCAATACGCCTACGTGGCGTACCCCAACGGCCGACAGGACACGGTCTCCCTGCGGGGCCTGGCACACGCCGGAGCTCCAGACAACCCCTCCCTCCCACCAGCACACCCCACAGCCGACCCCTCCGGAGCTCCACACACCCCACAACACCAATCACCCCCTCCCTCCCACCAGCACACCCCACAGCCGACCCCTCCGGAGCTCCACCCCCCCCCCAACACCAGTCACCCCTCCCTCCCACCGGCGCACCCCACAGCCGCCCCCTTCCCAGGTGGATCGGTCCTTCCCCCGGTCTCGCATAGGGATATTGGAGCGCGAAGAAGCATCGCGATGCTCCCAGAGACGATGGGGCCAGAACCAGCGCATGCATCACCACCGGGGCTGAGACGATCGGTGAGGATGACCAGGGCACCCATTCGACTCATCGAATCAGTATAGTAAAGCAAGAAATGTCTCTGTAAATAATTTTTTTTTGGTTGCCCAGTAAAAGCGGCATTGTAAATAGTACTGGTAGTTGATATCAGAGCATAGCCGCCGTGTTAACGGCATCCTAGGTACCGAATCTGTAAACCCCTACCACCATACGGCCCGCTACCCCGCCGGGTTCTTTTTCAACAAGGGGTGAATGTGGCGGTATGTTTTGTGGGGTTGTGAGGTACGCTGTGATGCCGAGAGGCTATTGGTGGATAGACACTGGGTCCCGATTGGATCAGCCGCCTACTGGCTCCACCCAGTAAGGCGGAGTATAAGAGCCCGGGTTCTCCCAGCAGCCGCAATCTGTAACTGTGCTCCTGGGGAACAAGTCTGCGTAATAAATACATCGATTGACTCCTTCTCATCTCGTCTCGTGAGTGATTGATTGTGCTACACTCTGTGCCTGTATACAGTTAATCATTTACTCAGCAATATTCCCTGGGAGCAGGAGACAGGCAGCGTGGTCCGGGAGCCCCCAATTAAAAAGCTGTTTCAGAGACCTCTGTGCTGCATATAGTTAACAATTACTTCTCAATAATCCCTGGGAGCAGGGGACAGGCAGTGTGGCCTCGGGAGCCCCCAATTAAAAAGCTGTTTCAGTGAGCTCTGTGCAGTATATAGTTCACCATTTACTGCTCAATCATAGAATTTACAATAATCCCTGGGAGCAGGGGACAGGCAGTGTGGCCTCGGGAGCCCCCAATTAAAAAGCTGTTTCAGTGACCTCTGTGCAGTATATAGTTAACCATTTACTGCTCAATCATAGAATTTACATGATGCTCCACTTCTCCAGCTTCCACCCTAAACACATTAAAGAAGCCATCCCCTATGGACAAGCGCTCCGTATACACAGGACCTGCTCAGACGAGGAGGAGCGTAACAGACATCTACAGACGTTGAAAGATGCCCTCGTACGAACGGGATATGGCACTCGACTGATCGATCGACAGTTCCAACGCGCCACAGCGAAAAACCGGACCGACCTCCTCAGAAGACAAACATGGTACACAACCGACAGAATACCCTTCGTCGTCCAGTACTTCCCGGAGCGGAGAAACTACGACATCTTCTTCACAGCCTTCAACACGTCATTGATGACGATGAACATCTTGCCAAGGTCATCCCCACACCCCCACTACTTGCCTTCAAACAACCGCGCAACCTCAAACAAACCATTGTTTGCAGCAAACTACCCAGTCTTCAGAACAGTGACCACGACACCACACAACCCTGTCATGGCAATCTCTGCAAGACGTGCCAGGTCATCGACATGGATACCACTATTACACGTGAGAACACCACCCACCAGGTACGCGGTACATACTCGTGCGACTCGGCCAACGTTGTCTACCTCATACGCTGCAGGAAAGGATGTCCCGAAGCGTGGTACATTGGCGAGACTATGCAGACGCTGCGACAACGAATGAACGGACATCGCGCAACAATCACCAGGCAGGAATGTTCCCTTCCAGTCGGGGAACACTTCAGCAGTCAAGGGCATTCAGCCTCTGATCTCCGGCTAAGCGTTCTCCAAGGCGGCCTTCAGGACCCGCGACAACGCAGAATCGCCGAGCAGAAACTTATAGCCAAGTTCCGCACACATGAGTGCGGCCTCAACCGGGACCTGGGCTTCATGTCACATTACATTCATCCCCCACCATCTGGCCTGCGAAATCCTACCAACTGTCCTGGCTTGATACAACTCACACCTCTTTAACCTGGGGTTACCCCATCTCTGGATCTGTAAAGATTTAATCACCTGCTAATGCTCGCATTCCTAGCATTGTTTGGCATCTTTGAATTTGTCTATATATGTGTTTCTGGAACAGACCTCTTCATTCACCTGAGGAAGGAGCAGCGCTCCGAAAGCTAGTGACATCGAAACAAACCTGTTGGACTTTAACCTGATGTTGTAAGACTTCGTACATAGAATTTACAGTGCAGAAGGAGGCCATTCGGCCCATCGAGTCTGCACCGGCTCTTGGAAAGAGCACGCAACCCAAGGTCATCACCTCCACCCCATTCCCATAACCCAGTAACCCCATCCAACACTAAGGGCAAATCTGGACACCAAGGGCAAATTATCATGGCCAATCCACCGAACCCGCACATCTTTGGACTGTGGGAGGTAACCGGAGCACCCGGAGGAAACCCACGCACACACGGGGAGGATGTGCAGACTCCGCACAGACAGTGACCCAAGCCGGAATCGAATCTGCGACCCTGGAGCTGTGAAGCAATTGTGCTACCCAAAATGCTACCGTTGTGTTTCATCGCTGGGAGCAGGGGACAGGCAGTGTGGTCCGGGAGCTCCCAATTAAAAAGCTGTTTCAGCGACCTCGGTGTCCATGTCCATAGATCCCTGAAAGTTGCCACCCAGGTTGAGAGTGTTGTTAAGAAGGCGTACGGTGTGTTAGCTTTTATTGGTAGAGGGATTGAGTTTCGGAGCCATGTGGTCATGTTGCAGCTATACAACACTCTGATACGGCCGCATTTGGAGTATTGCGTGCAATTCTGGTCGCCGCAGTATAGGAAGGATGTGGAAGCATTGGAAAGGGTGCAGAGGGGATTTACCAGAATGTTGCCTGGTATGGAGGGAAGATCTTATGAGGAAAGGCTGAGGGACTTGAGGCTGTTTTCGTTAGAGAGAAGAAGGGTAAGAGGTGACTTCATTGAGGCATACAAGATGATCAGAGGATTGGATAGGGTGGACATTAAGAGCCTTTTTCCTCGGATGGTGATGTCTAGCACGAGGGGACATAGCTTTAAATTGAGGGGAGATAGATATAAGACAGATGTCAGAGGTCGGTTCTTTACTCAGAGAGTAGTAAGGGCGTGGAATGCCCTGCCTGCAACAGTATTGGACTCGCCAACACTAAGGGCATTCAAATGGCCATTGGATAGACATATGGACGATAAGGGAATAGAGTTGATGGGCTTTAGAGTGGTTTCACAGGTCGGCGAAACATCGAGGGGTGAAGGGCCTGTACTGCGCTGTAATGTTCTATGTTCTATGCTCAATAATTCTTGGGAGCTGGGAACAGACAGTGTGGCCTCGGGAGCCCCCAATTAAAAAGCTGTTTCAGAGACATTTGTGCTGTATATAGTTATTCATTTACTTCTCCATAATGCCTGTGAGCAGGGGTCAGGCAGTGTGGCCTCGGGAGTCCCCAATTAAAAAGCTGTTTCAGTGACCTTTGTGCTGTATATAGTTAACCATTTACTGCTCAATAATCCCTGGGAGCAGAGGTCAGGCAGTGTGGCCTCGGGAGCCCCCAATTAAAAAGTTGTCTGAGAGACCTCTGTGCTGTATGTAGTTAACCATTTACTTTTTCCTCAATAATCCCCTTTTGTGTGATACAAGGAGCCCCTACATTGAATCATAGAATAGAATCATAGAAGTTTACAGCATGGAAAAAAGCCCTTCGGCCCAACCAGTCCATGCCGCCCAGTTTTTGCCATTAAGCTAGTCCCAGTTGCCCGCACTTGGCCCATAACCCTCTATACCCATATTACACATGTAACTATCTAAATGTTTTTTAAAAGACACAATTGTACCCGCCTCTACTACTACCTCTGGCAGCCCATTCCAGAGACTCACTACCCTCTGAGTGAAGAAATTGCCCCTCTGGGCCCTTCTGAATCTCGCCCCTCTAACCTGCAGTGTTGCCTTAAACCACCACAGTTTCATGGTCACCATGACTGAGAAGGGTTTTTTAATTCCGGATACAGAAATGGACAAGGAACTGTGACGTTAACAGCCACTGACAGGACCATCCACAACCTGGTGTCAGGCTCCAGGCCGTGCTGAAGGAGGCGACACCGTTCTGGAACCAGCTCCTTGTTATATCAGATTTGACAGGACCATCCACAGCCTGGTGTCAGGCTCCAGGCCGTGCTGAAGGAGGCGACACCGTTCTGTAACCAGCTCCTTGTTGTATCAGATTTGACAGGACCACCCACAGCCTGGTGTCAGGCTCCAGGCCGTGCTGAAGGAGGCGACACCGTTCTGTAACCAGCTCCTTGTTATATCAGATTTGCCAGGACCACCCACAGCCTGGTGTCAGGCTCCAGGCCGTGCTGAAGGAGGCGACACCGTTCTGTAACGAGCTCCTTGTTATATCAGATTTGACAGGGCCATCCACAGCCTGGTGTCAGGCTCCAGGCCGTGCTGAAGGAGGCGACACCGTTCTGTAACCAGCTCCTTGTTATATCAGATTTGACAGGGCCATCCACAGCCTGGTGTCAGGCTCCAGGCCGTGCTGAAGGAGGCGACACCGTTCTGTAACCAGCTCCTTGTTATATCGGTTTGGACAGGATCATTCACAGACTCGTGTCAGGCTCCAGGCCGTGCTGAAGGAGGTGACACCGTTCTGTAACCAGAACCTTGTTATATCAGATTTGACAGGACCATCCATAGCCTGGTGTCAGGCTCCAGGCCGTGCTGAAGGAGACGACACCGTTCTGTAACCAGCTCCTTGTTGTATCAGATTTGACAGGACCATCCACAGCCTGGTGTCAGGCTCCAGGCCGTGCTGAAGGAGGTGAAACCGTTCTGTAACCAGCTCCTTGTTATATCAGATTTGACAGGACCATCCACAGCCTGGTGTCAGGCTCCAGGCCGTGCTGAAGGAGGCGACACAGTTCTGTAACCAGCTCCTTGTTATATCAGATTTGACAGGACCATCCACAGCCTGGTGTCAGTCTCCAGGCCGTGCTGAAGGAGACGACACCGTTCTGTAACCAGCTCCTTGTTGTATCAGATTTGACAGGACCATCTACAGCCTAGTGTCAGCCTCCAGGCCGTGCTGAAGGAGGTGACACCGTTCTGTAACCAGCTCCTTGTTATATCAGATTTGACAGGACCATCCACAGCCTGGTGTCAGGCTCCAGGCCGTGCTGAAGGAGGCGACACCGTTCTGTAACCAGCTCCTTGTTATATCAGATTTGACAGGACCATCCACAGCCTGGTGTCAGGCTCCAGGCCGTGCTGAAGGAGACGACACCGTTCTGTAACCAGCTCCTTGTTATATCAGATTTGACAGGACCATCCACAGCCTGGTGTCAGGCTCCAGGCCGTGCTGAAGGAGGTGACACCGTTCTGTAACCAGCTCCTTGTTATATCAGATTTGACAGGACCATCCACAGCCTGGTGTCAGGCTACAGGCCGTGCTGAAGGAGGTGACACCGTTCTGTAATCAGCACCGTGTTACATCAGATTTGAGAGGACCATCCACAGTCTGGTGTCAGGCTCCAGGCCGTGCTGAAGGAGGCGACAACGTTCTGTAACCAGCACCTTGTGATATCAGATTTGACAGGACCACCCACAGCCTGGTGTCAGGCTCCAGGCCGTGCTGAAGGAGGCGGCACCGTTCTGTAACCAGCTCCTTGTTGTATCAGATTTGAGAGGACCATCCACAGCCTGTTGTCAGGCTCCAGGCCGTGCTGAAGGAGGCGACACCGTTCTGTAACCAGCTCCTTGTTATCTCAGATTTGACAGGACCATCCACAGCCTGGTGTCAGGCTCCAGGCCGTGCTGAAGGAGGCGACACCGTTCTGTAACCAGCACCTTGTTATATCAGATTTGAGAGGACCATCCACAGCCTGGTGCCAGGCTCCAGGCGTGTGAAGGTGGTGACACCGTTCTGTAACCAGCTCCTTGTTGTATCAGATTTGACAGGACCATCCACAGCCTGGTGCCAGGCTTCAGGCGTGTGAAGGTGGTGACACCGTTCTGTAACCAGCACCTTGTTGTATCACATTTGACAGGACCATCCACAGCCTAGTGTCAGGCTCCAGGCCGTGCTGAAGGAGGCGACACCGTTCTGTAACCAGCTCCTTGTTTATCAGATTTGATAGGACCATCCACAGCCTGGTGTCAGACTCCAGGCCGTGCTGAAGGAGGCGACACAGTTCTGCAACTAGCACAAAGAACAAAGAACAAAGAAATGTACAGCACAGGAACAGGCCCTTCGGCCCTCCAAGCCCGTGCCGACCATACTGCCCGACTAAACTACAATCTTCTACACTTCCTGGGTCCGTATCCTTCTATTCCCATCCTATTCATATATTTGTCAAGATGCCCCTTAAATGTCCCTATCGTCCCTGCCTCCACTACCTCCTCCGGTAGTGAGTTCCAGGCACCCACTACCCTCTGCGTAAAAAACTTGCCTCGTACATCTACTCTAAACCTTGCCCCTCTCACCTTAAACCTATGCCCCCTAGTAATTGACCCCTCTACCCTGGGGAAAAGCCTCTGACTATCCACTCTGTCTATGCCCCTCATAATTTTGTATACCTCTATCAGGTCGCCCCTCAACCTCCTTCGTTCCAGTGAGAACAAACCGAGTTTATTCAATCGCTCCTCATAGCTTATGCCCTCCATACCAGGCAACATTCTGGTAAATCTCTTCTGCACCCTCTCTAAAGCCTCCACATCCTTCTGGTAGTGTGGCGACCAGAATTGAACACTATACTCCAAGTGTGGCCTAACTAAGGTTCTATACAGCTGCAACATGACTTGCCAATTCTTATACTCAATGCCCCGGCCAATGAAGGCAAGCATGCCGTATGCCTTCTTGACTACCTTCTCCACCTGTGTAGCCCCTTTCAGTGATCTGTGGACCTGTACTCCTAGATCTCTTTGACTTTCAATACTCTTGAGGGTTCTACCATTCACTGTATATTCCCTACCTGCATTAGCCCTTCCAAAATGCATTACCTCACATTTGTCCAGGTTAAACTCCATCTGCCATCTCTCCGCCCAAGTCTCCAGACAATCTAAATCCTGCTGTATCCTCAGACAGTCCTCATCGCTATCCGCAATTCCACCAACCTTTGTGTCGTCTGCAAACTTACTAATCAGAATAGTTACATTTTCCTCCAAATCATTTATATATACTACAAAGAGCAAAGGTCCCAGCACTGATCCCTGTGGAACACCACTGGTCACAGCCCTCCAATTAGAAAAGCATCCCTCCATTGCTACCCTCTGCCTTCTATGGCCTAGCCAGTTCTGTATCCACCTTGCCAGTTCACCCCTGATCCCGTGTGACTTCACCTTTTGTACTAGTCTACCATGAGGGACCTTGTCAAAGGCCTTACTGAAGTCCATATAGACAACATCTACTGCCCTACCTGCATCAATCATCTTAGTGACCTCCTCGAAAAACTCTATCAAGTTAGTGAGACACGACCTCCCCTTCACAAAACCGTGCTGCCTCTCACTAATACGTCCATTTGCTTCCAAATGGGAGTAGATCCTGTCTCGAAGAATTCTCTCCAGTAATTTCCCTACCACTGAAGTAAGGCTCACCGGCCTGTAGTTCCCGGGATTATCCCTGCCACCCTTCTTAAACAGAGGAACAACATTGGCTATTCTCCAGTCCTCCGGGACATCCCCTGAAGACAGCGAGGATCCAAAGATTTCTGTCAAGGCCTCAGCAATTTCCTCTCCAGCCTCCTTCAGTATTCTGGGGTAGATCCCATCCGGCCCTGGGGACTTATCTACCTTAATATTTTTTAAGACACCCAACACCTCGTCTTTTTGGATCACAATGTGACCCAGGCTATCTACACCCCCTTCTCCAGACTCAACATCTACCAATTCCTTCTCTTTGGTGAATACTGATGCAAAGTATTCATTTAGTACCTCGCCCATTTCCTCTGGCTCCACACATAGATTCCCTTGCCTATCCTTCAGTGGGCCAACCCTTTCCCTGGCTACCCTCTTACTTTTTATGTAAGTGTAAAAAGCCTTGGGATTTTCCTTAACCCTATTTGCCAATGCCTTTTCATGACCCCTTCTAGCCCTCCTGACTCCTTGCTTAAGTTCCTTCCTACTTTCCTTATATGCCACACAGGCTTCGTCTGTTCCCAGCCTTTTAGCCCTGACAAATGCCTCCTTTTTCTTTTTGACGAGGCCTACAATATCACTCGTCATCCAAGGTTCCCGAAAATTGCCGTATTTATCTTTCTTCCTCACAGGGAATCACCTTGTTATATCAGATTTGACAGGACCATCCACAGTCTTTTGTCAGGCTCCAGGCCGTGCTGAAGGAGGCGACACCGTTCTGTAACCAGCTCCTTGTTATATCAGATATGACAGGACCATCCACAGCCTGGTGTCAGGCTCCAGGCCGTGCTGAAGGAGGCGACACCGTTCTGTAACCAGCTCCTTGTTATATCAGATTTGGCAGGACCATCCACAGACTCGTGTCAGGCTCCAGGCCATGCTGAAGGAGGCGACACCGTTCTGTAACCAGCACCTTGTTATGTCTGACTTGACAGGACCATCCACAGCCTGGTGTCAGGCTCCAGACCGTGCTGAAGGAGGTGACACCGTTCTGTAACCAGCTCCTTGTTGTATCAGATTTGACAGGACCATCCACAGCCTGGTGTCAGGCTCCAGGCTGTGCTGAAGGAGGCGACACCGTTCTGCAACCAGCTCCTTGTTATATCAAATTTGACAGGACCATCCACAGCCTGGTGTCAGGCTCCAGGCGATGCTGAAGGAGGCGACACCGTTCTGTAACCAGCACCTTGTTATATCAGATTTGACAGGACCATCCACAGCCTGGTGTCAGGCTCCAGGCCGTGCTGAAGGAGGTGACACCATTCTGTAACCAGCTCCTTGTTATATCAGATTTGACAGGACCATCCACAGCCTGGTGTCAGGCTCCAGGCCGTGCTGAAGGAGACGACACCGTTCTGTAACCAGCTCCTTGTTATATCAGATTTGACAGTACCATCCACAGCCTGGTGTCAGGCTCCAGGCCGTGCTGAAGGAAGTGACACCGTTCTGTAACCAGCTCCTGGTTATATCAGATTTGACAGGACCATCCACAGCCTGGTGTCAGGCTCCAGGCCGTGCTGAAGGAGGTGACACCGTTCTGTAATCAGCACCGTGTTACATCAGATTTGAGAGGACCATCCACAGCCTGGTGTCAGGCTCCAGGCCGTGCAGAAGGAGGCGACAACGTTCTGTAACCAGCACCTTGTGATATCAGATTTGACAGGACCATCCACAGCCTGGTGTCAGGCTCCAGGCCGTGCTGAAGGAGGCGGCACCGTTCTGTAACCAGCTCCTTGTTGTATCAGATTTGAGAGGACCATCCACAGCCTGGTGTCAGGCTCCAGGCCGTGCTGAAGGAGGCGACACCGTTCTGTAACCAGCACCTTGTTATATCAGATTTGAGAGGACCATCCACAGCCTGGTGCCAGGCTCCAGGCGTGTGAAGGTGGTGACACCGTTCTGTAACCAGCTCCTTGTTGTATCAGATTTGACAGGACCATCCACAGCCTGGTGCCAGGCTTCAGGCGTGTGAAGGTGGTGACACCGTTCTATAACCAGCACCTTGTTATATCAGATTTGACAGGATCATCCACAGCCTGGTGTCTGGCTCCATACCGTGCTGAAGGAGACGACACCGTTCTGTAACCAGCACCTTGTTGTATCACATTTGACAGGACCATCCACAGCCTAGTGTCAGGCTCCAGGCCGTGCTGAAGGAGGCGACACCGTTCTGTAACAAGCTCCTTGTTATATCAGATTTGACAGGACCATCCACAGCCTGGTGTCAGGCTCCAGGCCGTGCTGAAGGAGGCGACACCGTTCTGTAACCAGCTCCTTGTTATATCAGATTTGACAGGACCATCCACAGACTCGTGTCAGGCTCCAGGCCATGCTGAAGGAGGCGACACCGTTCTGTAACCAGCACCATGTTATGTCTGACTTGACAGGACCATCCTCAGCCTGGTGTCAGGCTCCAGACCGTGCTGAAGGAGGTGACACCGTTCTGTAACCTGCTCCTTGTTGTATCAGATTTGACAGGACCATCCACAGCCTGGTGTCAGGCTCCAGGCCGTGCTGAAGGAGGCGACACCGTTCTGCAACCAGCTCCTTGTTATATCAAATTTGACAGGACCATCCACAGCCTGGTGTCAGGCTCCAGGCGATGCTGAAGGAGGCGACACCGTTCTGTAACCAGCATCTTGTTATATCAGATTTGACAGGACCATCCACAGCCTGGTGTCAGGCTCCAGGCCGTGCTGAAGGAGGCGACACCGTTCTGTAACCAGCACCTTGTTATATCAGATTTGACAGGACCATCCACAGCCTGGTGTCAGGCTCCAGGCCGTGCTGAAGGAGGCGACACCATTCTGTAACCAGCTCCTTGTTATATCAGATTTGACAGGACCATCCACAGCCTGGTGTCAGGCTCCAGGCCGTGCTGAAGGAGGCGACACCATTCTGTAACCAGCTCCTTGTTATATCAGATTTGACAGGACCATCCACAGCCTGGTGTCAGGCTCCAGGCCGTGCTGAAGGAGGCGACACCATTCTGTAACCAGCTCCTTGGTATATCAGATTTGACAGGACCATCCACAGTCTGGTGTCAGGCTCCAGGCCGTGCTGAAGGTGGTGACACCGTTCTGTAACCAGCACCTTGTTATATCAGATTTGACAGGACCATCCACAGCCTGGTGTCAGGCTCCAGGCCGTGCTGAAGGAGGCGACACCGTTCTGTAACCAGCGCCTTGTTGTATCAGATTTTACAGGACCATCCACAGCCTGGTGTCAGGCTCCAGGCCGTGCTGAAGGAGGCGACACCGTTCGGTAACCAGCTCGGTGTTATATCAGATTTGACAGGACCATCCACAGCCTGGTGTCAGGCTCCAGGCCGTGCTGAAGGAGGCGACACCGTTCTGTAACCAGCACCTTGTTATATTAGATTTGACAAGACCATCCACAGCCTGGTGTCAGGCTCCAGGCCGTGCTGAAGGAGGTGACACCGTTCTGTAACCAGCTCCTTGTTATATCAGATTTGACAGGACCATCGACAGCCTGGTGTCAGGCTCCAGGCCGTGCTGAAGGAGGCGACACCGTTCTGTAACCAGCTCCTTGTTATATCAGATATGACAGGACCATCCACAGCCTGGTGTCAGGCTCCAGGCCGTGCTGAAGGAGGCGACACAGTTCTGTACCCAGCACCTTGTTATATCAGATTTGACAGGACCATCCACAGCCTGGTGTCAGGCTCCAGGCCGTGCTGAAGGAGGCCACACAGTTCTGTACCCAGCACCTTGTTATATCAGATTTGACAGGACCATCCACAGCCTGGTGTCAGGCTCCAGGCCGTGCTGAAGGAGGCCACACCGTTCTGTAACCAGCTCCTTGTTATATCAGATTTCACAGGACCATCCACAGCCTGGTGTCAGGCTCCAGGCCGTGCTGAAGGAGGCGACACCGTTCTGTACCCAGCACCTTGTTGTATCAGATTGGACAGGACCATCCACAGCCTGGTGTCAGGCTCAAGGCCGTGCTTAAGGAGGCGACACCGTTCTGTAACAAGCACCTTGTTATATCAGATTTGACAGGACCATCCACAGCCTGGTGTCAGGCTCCAGGCCGTGCTGAAGGAGGCGACACCGTTCTGTAAACAGCTCCTTGTTATATCAGATTTGACAGGACCATCCACAGCCTGGTGTCAGGCTCCAGGCCGTGCTGAAGGAGGTGACACCGTTCTGTAAACAGCTCCTTGTTATATCAGATTTGACAGGACCATCCACAGCCTGGTGTCAGGCTCCAGGCCGTGCTGAAGGAGGCGACACCGTTCTGTAACCAGCTCCTGGTTATATTAGATTTGACAGGACCACCCACAGCCTGGTGTCAGGCTCCAGGCCGTGCTGAAGGAGGCGACACCGTTCTGTAACCAGCTCCTTGTTGTATCAGATTTGACAGGACCATCCACAGCCTGGTGTCAGGCTCCAGGCCGTGCTGAAGGAGGCGACACCGTTCTGTAACCAGCACCTTGTTATATCAGATTTGACAGGACCATCCACAGCCTGGTGTCAGGCTCCAGGCCGTGCTGAAGGAGGCGACACCATTCTGTAACCAGCTCCTTGTTATATCAGATTTGACAGGACCATCCACAGCCTGGTGTCAGGCTCCAGGCCGTGCTGAAGGAGGCGACACCATTCTGTAACCAGCTCCTTGTTATATCAGATTTGACAGGACCATCCACAGCCTGGTGTCAGGCTCCAGGCCGTGCTGAAGGAGGCGACACCATTCTGTAACCAGCTCCTTGGTATATCAGATTTGACAGGACCATCCACAGTCTGGTGTCAGGCTCCAGGCCGTGCTGAAGGTGGTGACACCGTTCTGTAACCAGCACCTTGTTATATCAGATTTGACAGGACCATCCACAGCCTGGTGTCAGGCTCCAGGCCGTGCTGAAGGAGGCGACACCGTTCTGTAACCAGCTCCTTGTTATATCAGATTTGACAGGCCAATATACAGTCTGGTGTCTGGCTTCAGGCCGTGCTGAAGGAGGAGACACCGTTCTGTAACCAGCTCCTTGTTGTATCAGATTTTACAGGACCATCCACAGCCTGGTGTCAGGCTCCAGGCCGTGCTGAAGGAGGCGACACCGTTCGGTAACCAGCTCGGTGTTATATCAGATTTGACAGGACCATCCACAGCCTGGTGTCAGGCTCCAGGCCGTGCTGAAGGAGGCGACACCGTTCTGTAACCAGCACCTTGTTATATTAGATTTGACAAGACCATCCACAGCCTGGTGTCAGGCTCCAGGCCGTGCTGAAGGAGGTGACACCGTTCTGTAACCAGCTCCTTGTTATATCAGATTTGACAGGACCATCCACAGCCTGGTGTCAGGCTCCAGGCCGTGCTGAAGGAGGCGACACCGTTCTGTAACCAGCTCCTTGTTATATCAGATATGACAGGACCATCCACAGCCTGGTGTCAGGCTCCAGGCCGTGCTGAAGGAGGCGACACAGTTCTGTACCCAGCACCTTGTTATATCAGATTTGACAGGACCATCCACAGCCTGGTGTCAGGCTCCAGGCCGTGCTGAAGGAGGCCACACAGTTCTGTACCCAGCACCTTGTTATATCAGATTTGACAGGACCATCCACAGCCTGGTGTCAGGCTCCAGGCCGTGCTGAAGGAGGCCACACCGTTCTGTAACCAGCTCCTTGTTATATCAGATTTGACAGGACCATCCACAGCCTGGTGTCAGGCTCCAGGCCGTGCTGAAGGAGGCGACACCGTTCTGTACCCAGCACCTTGTTGTATCAGATTGGACAGGACCATCAACAGCCTGGTGTCAGGCTCAAGGCCGTGCTTAAGGAGGCGACACCGTTCTGTAACCAGCTCGGTGTTATATCAGATTTGACAGGACCATCCACAGCCTGGTGTCAGGCTCCAGGCCGTGCTGAAGGAGGCGACACCGTTCTGTAAACAGCTCCTTGTTATATCAGATTTGACAGGACCATCCACAGCCTGGTGTCAGGCTCCAGGCCGTGCTGAAGGAGGTGACACCGTTCTGTAAACAGCTCCTTGTTATATCAGATTTGACAGGACCATCCACAGCCTGGTGTCAGGTTCCAGGCCGTGCTGAAGGAGGCGACACCGTTCTGTAACCAGCTCCTGGTTATATTAGATTTGACAGGAACACCCACAGCCTGGTGTCAGGCTCCAGGCCGTGCTGAAGGAGGCGACACCGTTCTGTAACCAGCTCCTTGTTGTATCAGATTTGACAGGACCATCCACAGCCTGGTGTCAGGCTCCAGGCCGTGCTGAAGGAGCCGACACCGTTCTGTAACCAGCTCCTTGTTATATCAGATTTGACAGGACCATCCACAGCCTGGTGTCTGGCTCCAGGCCGTGCTGAAGGAGGCGAAACCGTTCTGTAACCAGCACCTTGTTGTATCAGATTTGACAGGACCATCCACAGCCTGGTGTCAGGCTCCAGGCCGTGATGAAGGAGGTGACACCGTTCTGTAACCAGCACCTTGTTATATCAGATTTGACAGGACCATCCACAGCCTGGTGTCAGGATCCAGGCCGTGCTGAAGGAGACGACACCGTTCTGTAACCAGCTCCTTGTTGTATCAGATTTGACAGGACCATCCACAGCCTGGTGTCAGGCTCCAGGCCGTGCTGAAGGAGGCGACACCGTTCTGTAACCAGCACCGTGTTATATCAGATTTGACAGGACCATCCACAGCCTGCTGTCAGGCTCCAGGCCGTGCTGAAGGAGCGACACCGTTCTGTAACCAGCCCCGTGTTATATCAGATTTGACAGGACCATCCACAGCCTAGTGTCAGGCTCCATGCCGTGCTGAAGGAGGTGAGACCGATCTGTAACCAGCTCCTTGTTATATCAGATTTGACAGGACCATCCACAGCCTGGTTTCAGGCTCCAGGCCGTGCTGAAGGAGGCGACACCGTTCTGTAACCAGCTCCTTGTTATATCAGATTTGACAGGACCATCCACAGCCTGGTGACAGGCTCCAGGCTGTGCTGAAGAAGGCGACAACGTTCTGTAACCAGCACCATGTTATATCAGATTTGACAGGACCATCCACAGCCTGGTGTCAGGCTCCAGGCCGTGCTGAAGGAGGCGACACCGTTCTGTTAACAGCTCCTTGTTATATCAGATTTGACAGGACCATCCACAGCCTGGTGTCAGGCTCCAGGCCGTGCTGAATGAGGCGACACCGTTCTGTAACCAGCTCCTTGTTATATCAGATTTGACAGGACCATCCACAGCCTGGTGTCAGGCTCCAGGCCGTGCTGAAGGAGGCGAATCCGTTCTGTAACCAGCTCCTTGTTATATCAGATTTGACAGGACCATCCACAGCCTGGTGTCAAGCTCCAGGCCGTGCTGAAGGAGGCGACAAAGTTCTGTAACCAGAACTTTGTTATATCAGATTTGACAGGACCATCCACAGCCTGGTGTCAGGCTCCAGGCCGTGCTGAAGGAGGCGACACCGTTCTGTAAACAGCTCCTTGTTATATCAGATTTGACAGGACCATCCACAGCCTGTTGTCAGGCTCCAGGCCGTGCTGATGGAGGTGACACCGTTCTGTAAACAGCTCCTTGTTATATCAGATTTGACAGGACCATCCACAGCCTGGTGTCAGGCTCCAGGCCGTGCTGAAGGAGGCGACACCGTTCTGTAACCAGCTCCTGGTTATATTAGATTTGACAGGACCACCCACAGCCTGGTGTCAGGCTCCAGGCCGTGCTGAAGGAGGCGACACCGTTCTGTAACCAGCACCTTGTTGTATCAGATTTGACAGGACCATCCACAGCCTGGTGTCAGGCTCCAGGCCGTGCTGAAGGAGGCGACACCGTTCTGTAACCAGCACCTTGTTGTATCAGATTTGACAGGACCATCCACAGCCTGGTGACAGGCTCCAGGCCGTGCTGAAGGAGGCGACACCGTTCTGTAACCAGCTCCTTGTTATATCAGATTGGACAGGACCATCCACAGCCTGGTGTCAGGCTCCAGGCCGTGCTGAAGGAGCCGACACCGTTCTGTAACCAGCTCCTTGTTATATCAGATTTGACAGGACCATCCACAGCCTGGTGTCTGGCTCCAGGCCGTGCTGAAGGAGGCGAAACCGTTCTGTAACCAGCACCTTGTTGTATCAGATTTGACAGGACCATCCACAGCCTGGTGTCAGGCTCCAGGCCGTGATGAAGGAGGTGATACCGTTCTGTAACCAGCACCTTGTTATATCAGATTTGACAGGACCATCCACAGCCTGTTGTCAGGCTCCAGGCCGTGCTGAACGAGCGACACCGTTCTGTAACCAGCACCGTGTTATATCAGATTTGACAGGACCATCCACAGCCTAGTGTCAGGCTCCAGGCCGTGCTGAAGGAGGTGTGACCGATCTGTAACCAGCTCCTTGTTATATCAGATTTGACAGGACCATCCACAGCCTGGTGTCAGGCTCCAGGCCGTGCTGAAGGAGGCGACACCGTTCTGTAACCAGCTCCTTGTTATATCAGATTTGACAGGACCATCCACAGCCTGCTGACAGGCTCCAGGCTGTGCTGAAGAAGGCGACAACGTTCTGTAACCAGCACCATGTTATATCAGATTTGACAGGACCATCCACAGCCTGGTGTCAGGCTCCAGGCCGTGCTGAAGGAGGCGACACCGTTCTGTAACCAGCTCCTTGTTATATCAGATTTGACAGGACCATCCACAGCCTGGTGTCAGGCTCCAGGCCGTGCTGAATGAGGCGACACCGTTCTGTAACCAGCTCCTTGTTATATCAGATTTGACAGGACCATCCACAGCCTGGTGTCAGGCTCCAGGCCGTGCTGAAGGAGGCGAATCCGTTCTGTAACCAGCTCCTTGTTATATCAGATTTGACAGGACCATCCACAGCCTGGTGTCAAGATCCAGGCCGTGCTGAAGGAGGCGACACCGTTCTGTAACCAGCTCCTTTTTATATCAGATTTGACAGGACCATCCACAGCCTGGTGTCAGGCTCCAGGCCGTGCTGAAGGAGGCGACACCGTTCTGTAACCAGAATTTTGTTATTTCAGATTTGACAGGACCATCCACAGCCTGGTGTCAGGCTCCAGGCCGTGCTGAAGGAGGCGAATCCGTTCTGTAACCAGCTCCTTGTTATATCAGATTTGACAGGACCATCCACAGCCTGATGTCAGGCTCCAGGCCGTGCTGAAGGAGGCGACACCTTTCTGTACCCAGCAGCTTGTTGTATCAGAATTGACAGGACCATCCAAAGCCTGGTGTCAGGCTCCAGGCCGTGCTGAAGGAGGCGACACCGTTCTGTAACCAGCTCCTTGTTATATCAGATTTGACAGGACCATCCACAGCCTGGTGTCAGGCTCCAGGCCGTGCTGAAGGAGGCGACACCGTTCTGTAACCAGCTCCTTGTTATATCAGATTTGACAGGACCATCCACAGCCTGGTGTCAGGCTCCAGGCCGTGCTGAAGGAGGCGACAACGTTCTGTAACCAGCACCTTGTTATGTCTGACTTGACAGGACCATCCACAGCCTGGTGTCAGGCTCCAGGCCGTGCTGAAGGAGGCTACACCGTTCTGTACCCAGCTCCTTGTTATATCAGATTTGACAGGACCATCCACAGCCTGGTGTCAGGCTCCAGGCGGTGCTGAAGGAGGCCACACCGTTCTGTAACCAGCAGCTTGTTATATCAGATTTGACAGGACCATCCTCAGCCTGGTGTCAGGCTCCAGGCCGTGCTGAAGGAGGCGACAACGTTCTGTAACCAGCTCCTTGTTATATCAGATTTGTCAGGACCACCCACAGCCTGGTGTGAGGCTCCAGGCCGTGCTGAAGGAGGCGACACCGTTCTGTAACCAGCTCCTTGTTATATCAGATTTGACAGGACCATCCACAGCCTGGTGTCAGGCTCCAGGCCGTGCTGAAGGAGGCGACACCGTTCTGTAACCAGCTCCTGGTTATATTAGATTTGACAGGACCACCCACAGCCTGGTGTCAGGCTCCAGGCCGTGCTGAAGGAGGCGACACCGTTCTGTAACCAGCTCATTGTTGTATCAGATTTGACAGGACCATCCACAGCCTGGTGTCAGGCTCCAGGCCGTGCTGAAGGAGGCGACACCGTTCTGTAACCAGCTCCTTGTTATATCAGATTTGACAGGACCATCCACAGCCTGGTGTCAGTCTCCAGGCCGTGCTGAAGGAGCCGACACCGTTCTGTACCCAGCTCCTTGTTACATCAGATTTGACAGGACCATCCACAGCCTGGTGTCAGGCTCCAGGCCGTGCTGAAGGAGGCGACACCGTTCGGTAACCAGCTCGGTGTTATATCAGATTTGACAGGACCATCCACATCCTGGTGTCAAGCTCCAGGTCGTGCTGAAGGAGGCGACACCGTTCTGTAACCAGCTCCTTGTTATATCAGATTGGACAGGACCATCCACAGCCTGGTGTCAGGCTCCAGGCCGTGCTGAAGGAGGCGACACCGTTCTGTAACCAGCTCCTTGTTATATCAGATTTGACAGGACCATCCACAGTCTGGTGTCAGGCTCCAGGCCGTGCTGATGGAGCCGACACCGTTCTGTAACCAGCTCCTTGTTATATCAGATTTGACAGGACCATCCACAGTCTGGTGTCTGGCTCCAGGCCGTGCTGAAGGAGGCGACACCGTTCTGTAACCAGCTCCTTGTTATATCAGATTTGACAGGACCATCCACAGCCTGGTGTCAGGCTCCAGGCCGTGCTGAAGGAGGCGACACCGTTCGGTAACCAGCTCGGTGTTATATCAGATTTGACAGGACCATCCACATCCTGGTGTCAAGCTCCAGGTCGTGCTGAAGGAGGCGACACCGTTCTGTAACCAGCTCCTTGTTATATCAGATTGGACAGGACCATCCACAGCCTGGTGTCAGGCTCCAGGCCGTGCTGAAGGAGGCGACACCGTTCTGTAACCAGCTCCTTGTTATATCAGATTTGACAGGACCATCCACAGTCTGGTGTCAGGCTCCAGGCCGTGCTGATGGAGCCGACACCGTTCTGTAACCAGCTCCTTGTTATATCAGATTTGACAGGACCATCCACAGTCTGGTGTCTGGCTCCAGGCCGTGCTGAAGGAGGCGACACCGTTCTGTAACCAGCTCCTTGTTATATCAGATTTGACAGGACCATCCACAGCCTGGTGTCAGGCTCCAGGCCGTGCTGAAGGAGGCGACACCGTTCTGTAATCAGCACCGTGTTACATCACATTTGACAGGACCATCCACAGCCTGGTGTCAGGCTCCAGGCCGTGCTGAAGGAGGCGACACCGTTCTGTAACCAGCTCCTTGTTATATCAGATTTGACAGGACCATCCACAGCCTGGTGTTAGGCTCCAGGCCGTGCTGAAGGAGGCGACACCATTCTGTAACCAGCACCTTGTTATATCAGATTTGACAGGACCATCCACACCCTTGTGTCAGGCTCCAGACCGTGCTGAAGGAGGTGACACCGTTCTGTAACCAGCTCCTTGTTATATCAGATTTGACAGGACCATCCACAGCCTGGTGTCAGGCTCCAGGCCGTGCTGAAGGAGGCGACTCCGTTCTGTAAGCAGCTCCTTGTTATATCAGATTTGACAGGACCATCCACAGCCTGGTGTCAGGCTCCAGGCCGTGCTGAAGGAGGCGACACCGTTCTGTAACCAGCTCCTTGTTATATCAGATTTGACAGGACCATCCACAGCCTGGTGTCAGGCTCCAGGCCGTGCTGAAGGAGGCGACACCGTTCTGTGACCAGCTCCTTGTTATATCAGATTTGACAGGACCATCCACAGCCTGGTGTCAGGCTCCAGGCCGTGCTGAAGGAGGCGACATCGTTCTGTAACCAGCTCCTTGTTATATCAGTTTTGACCGGACCATCCACAGCCTGATGTCAGGCTCCAGGCCGTGCTGAAGGAGGCGACTCCGTTCTGTAACCAGCTCCTTGTTATATCAGATTTGACAGGACCATCCACAGCCTGGTGTCAGGCTCCAGGCATGGCTGAAGGAGGTGACACCTTTCTGTAAGCAGCTCCTTGTTATATCAGATTTGACAGGACCATCCACAGCCTGGTGTCAGGCTCCAGGCCGTGCTGAAGGAGGTGACACGGATCTGTAACCAGCTCCTTGTTATATCAGATTTGACAAGACCATCCACAGTCTGGTGTCGGGCTCCAGGCCGTGCTGAAGGAGGTGACACCGTTCTGTAACCAGCTCCTTGTTATATCAGATTTGACAGGACCATCCACAGCCTGGTGTCAGGCTCCAGGCCGCGCTGAAGGAGGCGACACCGTTCTGTAACCAGCACCTTGTTATATCAGATTTGACAGGACCATCCACAGCCTGGTGTCAGGCTCCAGGCCGTGCTGAAGGAGGCGGCACCGTTCTGTAACCAGCTCCTTGTTATATCAGATTTGACAGAGCCATCCACAGCCTGGTGTCAGGCTCCAAACCGTGCTGAAGGAGGTGACATCGCTCTGTAACCAGCACCTTGTTATATCAGATTTGACAGGCCCATCCACAGCCTGGTGTCAGGCTCCAGGCCGTGCTGAAGGAGGCGACACCGTTCTGTAACCAGCTCCTTGTTATATCAGATTTTTTCAGGACCATCCACAGCCTGGTGTCAGGCTCCAGGCCGTGCTGAAGGAGGTGAGACCGATCTGTAACCAGCTCCTTGTTATATCAGACTTGACAGGACCATCCACAGCCTGGTGTCAGGCTCCAGGCCGTGCTGAAGGAGGCGACACCGTTCTGTAACCAGCTCCTTGTTATATCAGATTTGACAGGACCATCCACATCCTGGTGTCAGGCTCCATGCCGTGCTGAAGGAGGCGACACCGTTCTGTAAGCAGCTCCTTGTTGTATCAGATTTGACAGGACCATCCACAGTCTGGTGTCAGGCTCCAGGCCGTGCTGAAGGAGGCGACACCGTTCTGTAAGCAGCTCCTTGTTGTATCAGATTTGACAGGACCATCCACAGCCTGGTGTCAGGCTCCAGGCCGTGCTGAAGGAGGTGACACCGTTCTGTAACCAGCTCCTTGTTATATCAGATTTTGACAGGACCATCCACAGCCTGGTGTCAGGCTCCAGGCCGTGCTGAAGGAGGCGACACCGTTCTGTAACCAGCTCCTTGTTGTATCAGATTTGACAGGACCATCCACAGCCTGGTGTCAGGCTCCAGACCGTGCTGAAGGAGGTGTGACCGATCTGTAACCAGCTCCTTGTTATATCAGATTTGACAGGACCATCCACAGCCTGGTGTCAGGCTCCAGGCCGTGCTGAAGGAGGCGACACCGTTCTGTAACCAGCTCCTTGTTATATCAGATTTGACAGGACCATCCACAGCCTGCTGACAGGCTCCAGGCTGTGCTGAAGAAGGCGACAACGTTCTGTAACCAGCACCATGTTATATCAGATTTGACAGGACCATCCACAGCCTGGTGTCAGGCTCCAGGTCGTGCTGAAGGAGGCGACACCGTTCTGTAACCAGCTCCTTGTTATATCAGATTTGACAGGACCATCCACAGCCTGGTGTCAGGCTCCAGGCCGTGCTGAATGAGGCGACACCGTTCTGTAACCAGCTCCTTGTTATATCAGATTTGACAGGACCATCCACAGCCTGGTGTCAGGCTCCAGGCCGTGCTGAAGGAGGCGAATCCGTTCTGTAATCAGCTCCTTGTTATATCAGATTTGACAGGACCATCCACAGCCTGGTGTCAAGATCGAGGCCGTGCTGAAGGAGGCGACACCGTTCTGTAACCAGCTCCTTGTTATATCAGATTTGACAGGACCATCCACAGCCTGGTGTCAGGCTCCAGGCCGTGCTGAAGGAGGCGACACCGTTCTGTAACCAGAACTTTGTTATATCAGATTTGACAGGACCATCCACAGCCTGGTGTCAGGCTCCAGGCCGTGCTGAAGGAGGCGAATCCGTTCTGTAACCAGCTCCTTGTTATATCAGATTTGACAGGACCATCCACAGCCTGATGTCAGGCTCCAGGCCGTGCTGAAGGAGGCGACACCTTTCTGTACCCAGCAGCTTGTTGTACCGGAATTGACAGGACCATCCAAAGCCTGGTGTCAGGCTCCAGGCCGTGCTGAAGGAGGCGACACCGTTCTGTAACCAGCTCCTTGTTATATCAGATTTGACAGGACCATCCACAGCCTGGTGTCAGGCTCCAGGCCGTGCTGAAGGAGGCCACACCGTTCTGTAACCAGCAGCTTGTTATATCAGATTTGACAGGACCATCCTCAGCCTGGTGTCAGGCTCCAGGCCGTGCTGAAGGAGGCTACACCGTTCTGTACCCAGCTCCTTGTTATATCAGATTTGACAGGACCATCCACAGCCTGGTGTCAGGCTCCAGGCGGTGCAGAAGGAGGCCACACCGTTCTGTAACCAGCAGCTTGTTATATCAGATTTGACAGGACCATCCTCAGCCTGGTGTCAGGCTCCAGGCCGTGCTGAAGGAGACGACAACGTTCTGTAACCAGCTCCTTGTTATATCAGATTTGTCAGGACCATCCACAGCCTGGTGTGAGGCTCCAGGCCGTGCTGAAGGAGGCGACACCGTTCTGTAACCAGCTCCTTGTTATATCAGATTTGACAGGACCATCCACAGCCTGGTGTCAGGCTCCAGGCCGTGCTGAAGGAGGCGACGCCGTTCTGTAACCAGCTCCTGGTTATATTAGATTTGACAGGACCACCCACAGCCTGGTGTCAGGCTCCAGGCCGTGCTGAAGGAGGCGACACCGTTCTGTAACCAGCTCATTGTTGTATCAGATTTGACAGGACCATCCACAGCCTGGTGTCAGGCTCCAGGCCGTGCTGAAGGAGGCGACACCGTTCTGTAACCAGCTCCTTGTTATATCAGATTTGACAGGACCATCCACAGCCTGGTGTCAGGCTCCAGGCCGTGCTGAAGGAGCCGACACCGTTCTGTACCCAGCTCCTTGTTACATCAGATTTGACAGGACCATCCACAGCCTGGTGTCAGGCTCCAGGCCGTGCTGAAGGAGGCGACACCGTTCGGTAACCAGCTCGGTGTTATATCAGATTTGACAGGACCATCCACATCCTGGTGTCAAGCTCCAGGTCGTGCTGAAGGAGGCGACACCGTTCTGTAACCAGCTCCTTGTTATATCAGATTGGACAGGACCATCCACAGCCTGGTGTCAGGCTCCAGGCCGTGCTGAAGGAGGCGACACCGTTCTGTAACCAGCTCCTTGTTATATCAGATTTGACAGGACCATCCACAGTCTGGTGTCAGGCTCCAGGCCGTGCTGATGGAGCCGACACCGTTCTGTAACCAGCTCCTTGTTATATCAGATTTGACAGGACCATCCACAGTCTGGTGTCTGGCTCCAGGCCGTGCTGAAGGAGGCGACACCGTTCTGTAACCAGCTCCTTGTTATATCAGATTT
The DNA here is from genome assembly GCF_047496885.1 of Scyliorhinus torazame. Lineage (NCBI taxonomy): Eukaryota > Metazoa > Chordata > Chondrichthyes > Carcharhiniformes > Scyliorhinidae > Scyliorhinus > Scyliorhinus torazame. The sequence goes on along the minus strand of NW_027307926.1, from coordinate 82,516 downwards.
GACAGGACCATCCACAGCCTGGTGTCAGGCTCCAGGCCGTGCTGAAGGAGGTGACACCGTTCTGTAATCAGCACCGTGTTACATCACATTTGACAGGACCATCCACAGCCTGGTGTCAGGCTCCAGGCCGTGCTGAAGGAGGCGACACCGTTCTGTAACCAGCTCCTTGTTATATCAGATTTGACAGGACCATCCACAGCCTGGTGTTAGGCTCCAGGCCGTGCTGAAGGAGGCGACACCATTCTGTAACCAGCACCTTGTTATATCAGATTTGACAGGACCATCCACACCCTTGTGTCAGGCTCCAGACCGTGCTGAAGGAGGTGACACCGTTCTGTAACCAGCTCCTTGTTATATCAGATTTGACAGGACCATCCACAGCCTGGTGTCAGGCTCCAGGCCGTGCTGAAGGAGGCGACTCCGTTCTGTAAGCAGCTCCTTGTTATATCAGATTTGACAGGACCATCCACAGCCTGGTGTCAGGCTCCAGGCCGTGCTGAAGGAGGCGACACCGTTCTGTAACCAGCTCCTTGTTATATCAGATTTGACAGGACCATCCACAGCCTGGTGTCAGGCTCCAGGCCGTGCTGAAGGAGGCGACACCGTTCTGTGACCAGCTCCTTGTTATATCAGATTTGACAGGACCATCCACAGCCTGGTGTCAGGCTCCAGGCCGTGCTGAAGGAGGCGACATCGTTCTGTAACCAGCTCCTTGTTATATCAGTTTTGACCGGACCATCCACAGCCTGATGTCAGGCTCCAGGCCGTGATGAAGGAGGCGACTCCGTTCTGTAACCAGCTCCTTGTTATATCAGATTTGACAGGACCATCCACAGCCTGGTGTCAGGCTCCAGGCTGTGCTGAAGGAGGTGACACCGTTCTGTAAGCAGCTCCTTGTTATATCAGATTTGACAGGACCATCCACAGCCTGGTGTCAGGCTCCAGGCCGTGCTGAAGGAGGTGACACGGATCTGTAACCAGCTCCTTGTTACATCAGATTTGACAAGACCATCCACAGTCTGGTGTCGGGCTCCAGGCCGTGCTGAAGGAGGTGACACCGTTCTGTAACCAGCTCCTTGTTATATCAGATTTGACAGGACCATCCACAGCCTGGTGTCAGGCTCCAGGCCGCGCTGAAGGAGGCGACACCGTTCTGTAACCAGCACCTTGTTATATCAGATTTGACAGGACCATCCACAGCCTGGTGTCAGGCTCCAGGCCGTGCTGAAGGAGGCGGCACCGTTCTGTAACCAGCTCCTTGTTATATCAGATTTGACAGAGCCATCCACAGCCTGGTGTCAGGCTCCAAACCGTGCTGAAGGAGGTGACATCGCTCTGTAACCAGCACCTTGTTATATCAGATTTGACAGGCCCATCCACAGCCTGGTGTCAGGCTCCAGGCCGTGCTGAAGGAGGCGACACCGTTCTGTAACCAGCTCCTTGTTATATCAGATTTTTTCAGGACCATCCACAGCCTGGTGTCAGGCTCCAGGCCGTGCTGAAGGAGGTGAGACCGATCTGTAACCAGCTCCTTGTTATATCAGACTTGACAGGACCATCCACAGCCTGGTGTCAGGCTCCAGGCCGTGCTGAAGGAGGCGACACCGTTCTGTAACCAGCTCCTTGTTATATCAGATTTGACAGGACCATCCACATCCTGGTGTCAGGCTCCATGCCGTGCTGAAGGAGGCGACACCGTTCTGTAAGCAGCTCCTTGTTGTATCAGATTTGACAGGACCATCCACAGTCTGGTGTCAGGCTCCAGGCCGTGCTGAAGGAGGCGACACCGTTCTGTAAGCAGCTCCTTGTTGTATCAGATTTGACAGGACCATCCACAGCCTGGTGTCAGGCTCCAGGCCGTGCTGAAGGAGGTGACACCGTTCTGTAACCAGCTCCTTGTTATATCAGATTTTGACAGGACCATCCACAGCCTGGTGTCAGGCTCCAGGCCGTGCTGAAGGAGGCGACACCGTTCTGTAACCAGCTCCTTGTTGTATCAGATTTGACAGGACCATCCACAGCCTGGTGTCAGGCTCCAGGCCGTGCTGAAGGAGGCGACACCGTTCTGTAACCAGCTCCTTGTTATATCAGATTTGACAGGACCTTCCACAGCCTGGTGTCCGGCTCCAGGCCGTGCTGAAGGAGGCGACACCGTTCTGTAACCAGCTCCTTGTTATATCAGATTTGACAGGACCATCCACAGCCTGGTGTCAGGCTCCAGGCCGTGCTGAAGGAGGTGACACCGTTCTGTAATCAGCACCGTGTTACATCAGATTTGACAGGACCATCCACAGCCTGGTGTCAGGCTCCAGGCCGTGCTGAAGGAGGCGACACCGTTCTGTAACCAGCTCCTTGTTATATCAAATTTGACAGGACCATCCACAGCCTGGTGTCAGGCTCCAGGCCGTGCTGAAGGAGGCGACACCATTCTGTAACCAGCACCTTGTTATATCAGGTTTGACAGGACCATCCACAGCCTGGTGTCAGGCTCCAGACCGTGCTGAAGGAGGTGACACCGTTCTGTAACCAGCTCCTTGTTATATCAGATTTGACAGGACCATCCACAGCCTGGTGTTAGGCTCCAGGCCGTGCTGAAGGAGGCGACTCCGTTCTGTAAGCAGCTCCTTGTTATATCAGATTTGACAGGACCATCCACAGCCTGGTGTCAGGCTCCAGGCCGTGCTGAAGGAGCCGACACCGTTCTCTAACCAGCTCCTTGTTTTATCAGATTTGACAGGACCATCCACAGCCTGGTGTCAGGCTCCAGGCCGTGCTGAAGGAGCCGACACCGTTCTGTACCCAGCTCCTTGTTACATCAGATTTGACAGGACCATCCACAGCCTGGTGTCAGGCTCCAGGCCGTGCTGAAGGAGGCGACACCGTTCGGTAACCAGCTCGGTGTTATATCAGATTTGACAGGACCATCCACATCCTGGTGTCAAGTTCCAGGTCGTGCTGAAGGAGGCGACACCGTTCTGTAACCAGCTCCTTGTTATATCAGATTGGACAGGACCATCCACAGCCTGGTGTCAGGCTCCAGGCCGTGCTGAAGGAGGCGACACCGTTCTGTAACCAGCTCCTTGTTATATCAGATTTGACAGGACCATCCACAGTCTGGTGTCAGGCTCCAGGCCGTGCTGATGGAGCCGACACCGTTCTGTAACCAGCTCCTTGTTATATCAGATTTGACAGGACCATCCACAGTCTGGTGTCTGGCTCCAGGCCGTGCTGAAGGAGGCGACACCGTTCTGTAACCAGCTCCTTGTTATATCAGATTTGACAGGACCATCCACAGCCTGGTGTCAGGCTCCAGGCCGTGCTGAAGGAGGTGACACCGTTCTGTAATCAGCACCGTGTTACATCACATTTGACAGGACCATCCACAGCCTGGTGTCAGGCTCCAGGCCGTGCTGAAGGAGGCGACACCGTTCTGTAAGCAGCTCCTTGTTGTATCAGATTTGACAGGACCATCCACAGCCTGGTGTCAGGCTCCAGGCCGTGCTGAAGGAGGTGACGCCGTTCTGTAACCAGCTCCTTGTTATATCAGATTTTGACAGGACCATCCACAGCCTGGTGTCAGGCTCCAGGCCGTGCTGAAGGAGGCGACACCGTTCTGTAACCAGCTCCTTGTTGTATCAGATTTGACAGGACCATCCACAGCCTGGTGTCAGGCTCCAGGCCGTGCTGAAGGAGGCGACACCGTTCTGTAACCAGCTCCTTGTTATATCAGATTTGACAGGACCTTCCACAGCCTGGTGTCCGGCTCCAGGCCGTGCTGAAGGAGGCGACACCGTTCTGTAACCAGCTCCTTGTTATATTAGATTTGACAGGACCATCCACAGCCTGGTGTCAGGCTCCAGGCCGTGCTGAAGGAGGTGACACCGTTCTGTAATCAGCACCGTGTTACATCAGATTTGACAGGACCATCCACAGCCTGGTGTCAGGCTCCAGGCCGTGCTGAAGGAGGCGACACCGTTCTGTAACCAGCTCCTTGTTATATCAAATTTGACAGGACCATCCACAGCCTGGTGTCAGGCTCCAGGCCGTGCTGAAGGAGGCGACACCATTCTGTAACCAGCACCTTGTTATATCAGGTTTGACAGGACCATCCACAGCCTGGTGTCAGGCTCCAGACCGTGCTGAAGGAGGTGACACCGTTCTGTAACCAGCTCCTTGTTATATCAGATTTGACAGGACCATCCACAGCCTGGTGTCAGGCTCCAGGCCGTGCTGAAGGAGGCGACACCGTTCTGTAACCAGCTCCTTGTTATATCAGATTTGACAGGACCATCCACAGCCTGGTGTCAGGCTCCAGGCCGTGCTGAAGGAGGCGACACCGTTCTGTGACCAGCTCCTTGTTATATCAGATTTGACAGGACCATCCACAGCCTGGTGTCAGGCTCCAGGCCGTGCTGAAGGAGGCGACATCGTTCTGTAACCAGCTCCTTGTTATATCAGTTTTGACCGGACCATCCACAGCCTGATGTCAGGCTCCAGGCCGTGATGAAGGAGGCGACTCCGTTCTGTAACCAGCTCCTTGTTATATCAGATTTGACAGGACCATCCACAGCCTGGTGTCAGGCTCCAGGCTGTGCTGAAGGAGGTGACACCGTTCTGTAAGCAGCTCCTTGTTATATCAGATTTGACAGGACCATCCACAGCCTGGTGTCAGGCTCCAGGCCGTGCTGAAGGAGGTGACACGGATCTGTAACCAGCTCCTTGTTACATCAGATTTGACAAGACCATCCACAGTCTGGTGTCGGGCTCCAGGCCGTGCTGAAGGAGGTGACACCGTTCTGTAACCAGCTCCTTGTTATATCAGATTTGACAGGACCATCCACAGCCTGGTGTCAGGCTCCAGGCCGCGCTGAAGGAGGCGACACCGTTCTGTAACCAGCACCTTGTTATATCAGATTTGACAGGACCATCCACAGCCTGGTGTCAGGCTCCAGGCCGTGCTGAAGGAGGCGGCACCGTTCTGTAACCAGCTCCTTGTTATATCAGATTTGACAGAGCCATCCACAGCCTGGTGTCAGGCTCCAAACCGTGCTGAAGGAGGTGACATCGCTCTGTAACCAGCACCTTGTTATATCAGATTTGACAGGCCCATCCACAGCCTGGTGTCAGGCTCCAGGCCGTGCTGAAGGAGGCGACACCGTTCTGTAACCAGCTCCTTGTTATATCAGATTTTTTCAGGACCATCCACAGCCTGGTGTCAGGCTCCAGGCCGTGCTGAAGGAGGTGAGACCGATCTGTAACCAGCTCCTTGTTATATCAGACTTGACAGGACCATCCACAGCCTGGTGTCAGGCTCCAGGCCGTGCTGAAGGAGGCGACACCGTTCTGTAACCAGCTCCTTGTTATATCAGATTTGACAGGACCATCCACATCCTGGTGTCAGGCTCCATGCCGTGCTGAAGGAGGCGACACCGTTCTGTAAGCAGCTCCTTGTTGTATCAGATTTGACAGGACCATCCACAGTCTGGTGTCAGGCTCCAGGCCGTGCTGAAGGAGGCGACACCGTTCTGTAAGCAGCTCCTTGTTGTATCAGATTTGACAGGACCATCCACAGCCTGGTGTCAGGCTCCAGGCCGTGCTGAAGGAGGTGACACCGTTCTGTAACCAGCTCCTTGTTATATCAGATTTTGACAGGACCATCCACAGCCTGGTGTCAGGCTCCAGGCCGTGCTGAAGGAGGCGACACCGTTCTGTAACCAGCTCCTTGTTGTATCAGATTTGACAGGACCATCCACAGCCTGGTGTCAGGCTCCAGGCCGTGCTGAAGGAGGCGACACCGTTCTGTAACCAGCTCCTTGTTATATCAGATTTGACAGGACCTTCCACAGCCTGGTGTCCGGCTCCAGGCCGTGCTGAAGGAGGCGACACCGTTCTGTAACCAGCTCCTTGTTATATCAGATTTGACAGGACCATCCACAGCCTGGTGTCAGGCTCCAGGCCGTGCTGAAGGAGGTGACACCGTTCTGTAATCAGCACCGTGTTACATCAGATTTGACAGGACCATCCACAGCCTGGTGTCAGGCTCCAGGCCGTGCTGAAGGAGGCGACACCGTTCTGTAACCAGCTCCTTGTTATATCAAATTTGACAGGACCATCCACAGCCTGGTGTCAGGCTCCAGGCCGTGCTGAAGGAGGCGACACCATTCTGTAACCAGCACCTTGTTATATCAGGTTTGACAGGACCATCCACAGCCTGGTGTCAGGCTCCAGACCGTGCTGAAGGAGGTGACACCGTTCTGTAACCAGCTCCTTGTTATATCAGATTTGACAGGACCATCCACAGCCTGGTGTTAGGCTCCAGGCCGTGCTGAAGGAGGCGACTCCGTTCTGTAAGCAGCTCCTTGTTATATCAGATTTGACAGGACCATCCACAGCCTGGTGTCAGGCTCCAGGCCGTGCTGAAGGAGCCGACACCGTTCTCTAACCAGCTCCTTGTTTTATCAGATTTGACAGGACCATCCACAGCCTGGTGTCAGGCTCCAGGCCGTGCTGAAGGAGCCGACACCGTTCTGTACCCAGCTCCTTGTTACATCAGATTTGACAGGACCATCCACAGCCTGGTGTCAGGCTCCAGGCCGTGCTGAAGGAGGCGACACCGTTCGGTAACCAGCTCGGTGTTATATCAGATTTGACAGGACCATCCACATCCTGGTGTCAAGTTCCAGGTCGTGCTGAAGGAGGCGACACCGTTCTGTAACCAGCTCCTTGTTATATCAGATTGGACAGGACCATCCACAGCCTGGTGTCAGGCTCCAGGCCGTGCTGAAGGAGGCGACACCGTTCTGTAACCAGCTCCTTGTTATATCAGATTTGACAGGACCATCCACAGTCTGGTGTCAGGCTCCAGGCCGTGCTGATGGAGCCGACACCGTTCTGTAACCAGCTCCTTGTTATATCAGATTTGACAGGACCATCCACAGTCTGGTGTCTGGCTCCAGGCCGTGCTGAAGGAGGCGACACCGTTCTGTAACCAGCTCCTTGTTATATCAGATTTGACAGGACCATCCACAGCCTGGTGTCAGGCTCCAGGCCGTGCTGAAGGAGGTGACACCGTTCTGTAATCAGCACCGTGTTACATCACATTTGACAGGACCATCCACAGCCTGGTGTCAGGCTCCAGGCCGTGCTGAAGGAGGCGACACCGTTCTGTAAGCAGCTCCTTGTTGTATCAGATTTGACAGGACCATCCACAGCCTGGTGTCAGGCTCCAGGCCGTGCTGAAGGAGGTGACGCCGTTCTGTAACCAGCTCCTTGTTATATCAGATTTTGACAGGACCATCCACAGCCTGGTGTCAGGCTCCAGGCCGTGCTGAAGGAGGCGACACCGTTCTGTAACCAGCTCCTTGTTGTATCAGATTTGACAGGACCATCCACAGCCTGGTGTCAGGCTCCAGGCCGTGCTGAAGGAGGCGACACCGTTCTGTAACCAGCTCCTTGTTATATCAGATTTGACAGGACCTTCCACAGCCTGGTGTCCGGCTCCAGGCCGTGCTGAAGGAGGCGACACCGTTCTGTAACCAGCTCCTTGTTATATTAGATTTGACAGGACCATCCACAGCCTGGTGTCAGGCTCCAGGCCGTGCTGAAGGAGGTGACACCGTTCTGTAATCAGCACCGTGTTACATCAGATTTGACAGGACCATCCACAGCCTGGTGTCAGGCTCCAGGCCGTGCTGAAGGAGGCGACACCGTTCTGTAACCAGCTCCTTGTTATATCAAATTTGACAGGACCATCCACAGCCTGGTGTCAGGCTCCAGGCCGTGCTGAAGGAGGCGACACCATTCTGTAACCAGCACCTTGTTATATCAGGTTTGACAGGACCATCCACAGCCTGGTGTCAGGCTCCAGACCGTGCTGAAGGAGGTGACACCGTTCTGTAACCAGCTCCTTGTTATATCAGATTTGACAGGACCATCCACAGCCTGGTGTCAGGCTCCAGGCCGTGCTGAAGGAGGCGACTCCGTTCTGTAAGCAGCTCCTTGTTATATCAGATTTGACAGGACCATCCACAGCCTGGTGTCAGGCTCCAGGCCGTGCTGAAGGAGCCGACACCGTTCTCTAACCAGCTCCTTGTTTTATCAGATTTGACAGGACCATCCACAGCCTGGTGTCAGGCTCCAGGCCGTGCTGAAGGAGCCGACACCGTTCTGTACCCAGCTCCTTGTTACATCAGATTTGACAGGACCATCCACAGCCTGGTGTCAGGCTCCAGGCCGTGCTGAAGGAGGCGACACCGTTCGGTAACCAGCTCGGTGTTATATCAGATTTGACAGGACCATCCACATCCTGGTGTCAAGTTCCAGGTCGTGCTGAAGGAGGCGACACCGTTCTGTAACCAGCTCCTTGTTATATCAGATTGGACAGGACCATCCACAGCCTGGTGTCAGGCTCCAGGCCGTGCTGAAGGAGGCGACACCGTTCTGTAACCAGCTCCTTGTTATATCAGATTTGACAGGACCATCCACAGTCTGGTGTCAGGCTCCAGGCCGTGCTGATGGAGCCGACACCGTTCTGTAACCAGCTCCTTGTTATATCAGATTTGACAGGACCATCCACAGTCTGGTGTCTGGCTCCAGGCCGTGCTGAAGGAGGCGACACCGTTCTGTAACCAGCTCCTTGTTATATCAGATTTGACAGGACCATCCACAGCCTGGTGTCAGGCTCCAGGCCGTGCTGAAGGAGGTGACACCGTTCTGTAATCAGCACCGTGTTACATCACATTTGACAGGACCATCCACAGCCTGGTGTCAGGCTCCAGGCCGTGCTGAAGGAGGCGACACCGTTCTGTAACCAGCTCCTTGTTATATCAGATTTGACAGGACCATCCACAGCCTGGTGTTAGGCTCCAGGCCGTGCTGAAGGAGGCGACACCATTCTGTAACCAGCACCTTGTTATATCAGATTTGACAGGACCATCCACACCCTTGTGTCAGGCTCCAGACCGTGCTGAAGGAGGTGACACCGTTCTGTAACCAGCTCCTTGTTATATCAGATTTGACAGGACCATCCACAGCCTGGTGTCAGGCTCCAGGCCGTGCTGAAGGAGGCGACTCCGTTCTGTAAGCAGCTCCTTGTTATATCAGATTTGACAGGACCATCCACAGCCTGGTGTCAGGCTCCAGGCCGTGCTGAAGGAGGCGACACCGTTCTGTAACCAGCTCCTTGTTATATCAGATTTGACAGGACCATCCACAGCCTGGTGTCAGGCTCCAGGCCGTGCTGAAGGAGGCGACACCGTTCTGTGACCAGCTCCTTGTTATATCAGATTTCACAGGACCATCCACAGCCTGGTGTCAGGCTCCAGGCCGTGCTGAAGGAGGCGACATCGTTCTGTAACCAGCTCCTTGTTATATCAGTTTTGACCGGACCATCCACAGCCTGATGTCAGGCTCCAGGCCGTGCTGAAGGAGGCGACTCCGTTCTGTAACCAGCTCCTTGTTATATCAGATGTGACAGGACCATCCACAGCCTGGTGTCAGGCTCCAGGCTGTGCTGAAGGAGGTGACACCGTTCTGTAAGCAGCTCCTTGTTCTATCAGATTTGACAGGACCATCCACAGCCTGGTGTCAGGCTCCAGGCCGTGCTGAAGGAGGTGACACGGATCTGTAACCAGCTCCTTGTTATATCAGATTTGACAAGACCATCCACAGTCTGGTGTCGGGCTCCAGGCCGTGCTGAAGGAGGTGACACCGTTCTGTAACCAGCTCCTTGTTATATCAGATTTGACAGGACCATCCACAGCCTGGTGTCAGGCTCCAGGCCGCGCTGAAGGAGGCGACACCGTTCTGTAACCAGCACCTTGTTGTATCAGATTTGACAGGACCATCCACAGCCTGGTGTCAGGCTCCAGGCCGTGCTGAAGGAGGCGGCACCGTTCTGTAACCAGCTCCTTGTTATATCAGATTTGACAGAGCCATCCACAGCCTGGTGTCAGGCTCCAAACCGTGCTGAAGGAGGTGACATCGCTCTGTAACCAGCACCTTGTTATATCAGATTTGACAGGCCCATCCACAGCCTGGTGTCAGGCTCCAGGCCGTGCTGAAGGAGGCGACACCGTTCTGTAACCAGCTCCTTGTTATATCAGATTTTTTCAGGACCATCCACAGCCTGGTGTCAGGCTCCAGGCCGTGCTGAAGGAGGTGAGACCGATCTGTAACCAGCTCCTTGTTATATCAGACTTGACAGGACCATCCACAGCCTGGTGTCAGGCTCCAGGCCGTGCTGAAGGAGGCGACACCGTTCTGTAACCAGCTCCTTGTTATATCAGATTTGACAGGACCATCCACATCCTGGTGTCAGGCTCCATGCCGTGCTGAAGGAGGCGACACCGTTCTGTAAGCAGCTCCTTGTTGTATCAGATTTGACAGGACCATCCACAGTCTGGTGTCAGGCTCCAGGCCGTGCTGAAGGAGGCGACACCGTTCTGTAAGCAGCTCCTTGTAACAGATTTGACAGGACCATCCACAGCCTGGTGTCAGGCTCCAGGCCGTGCTGAAGGAGGTGACACCGTTCTGTAAACAGCTCCTTGTTATATCAGATTTTGACAGGACCATCCACAGCCTGGTGTCAGGCTCCAGGCCGTGCTGAAGGAGGCGACACCGTTCTGTAACCAGCTCCTTGTTGTATCAGATTTGACAGGACCATCCACAGCCTGGTGTCAGGCTCCAGGCCGTGCTGAAGGAGGCGACACCGTTCTGTAACCAGCTCCTTGTTATATCAGATTTGACAGGACCTTCCACAGCCTGGTGTCCGGCTCCAGGCCGTGCTGAAGGAGGCGACACCGTTCTGTAACCAGCTCCTTGTTATATCAGATTTGACAGGACCATCCACAGCCTGGTGTCAGGCTCCAGGCCGTGCTGAAGGAGGTGACACCGTTCTGTAATCAGCACCGTGTTACATCAGATTTGACAGGACCATCCACAGCCTGGTGTCAGGCTCCAGGCCGTGCTGAAGGAGGCGACACCGTTCTGTAACCAGCTCCTTGTTATATCAAATTTGACAGGACCATCCACAGCCTGGTGTCAGGCTCCAGGCCGTGCTGAAGGAGGCGACACCATTCTGTAACCAGCACCTTGTTATATCAGGTTTGACAGGACCATCCACAGCCTGGTGTCAGGCTCCAGACCGTGCTGAAGGAGGTGACACCGTTCTGTAACCAGCTCCTTGTTATATCAGATTTGACAGGACCATCCACAGCCTGGTGTCAGGCTCCAGGCCGTGCTGAAGGAGGCGACTCCGTTCTGTAAGCAGCTCCTTGTTATATCAGATTTGACAGGACCATCCACAGCCTGGTGTCAGGCTCCAGGCCGTGCTGAAGGAGCCGACACCGTTCTCTAACCAGCTCCTTGTTTTATCAGATTTGACAGGACCATCCACAGCCTGGTGTCAGGCTCCAGGCCGTGCTGAAGGAGGCGACACCGTTCTGTAACCAGCTCCTTGTTATATCAAATTTGACAGGACCATCCACAGCCTGGTGTCAGGCTCCAGGCCGTGCTGAAGGAGGCGACACCATTCTGTAACCAGCACCTTGTTATATCAGGTTTGACAGGACCATCCACAGCCTGGTGTCAGGCTCCAGACCGTGCTGAAGGAGGTGACACCGTTCTGTAACCAGCTCCTTGTTATATCAGATTTGACAGGACCATCCACAGCCTGGTGTCAGGCTCCAGGCCGTGCTGAAGGAGGCGACTCCGTTCTGTAAGCAGCTCCTTGTTATATCAGATTTGACAGGACCATCCACAGCCTGGTGTCAGGCTCCAGGCCGTGCTGAAGGAGCCGACACCGTTCTCTAACCAGCTCCTTGTTTTATCAGATTTGACAGGACCATCCACAGCCTGGTGTCAGGCTCCAGGCTGTGCTGAAGGAGGTGACACCGTTCTGTAACCAGCTCCTTGTTATATCAGATTTGACAGGACCATCCACAGCCTGGTGTCAGGCTCCAGGCCGTGCTGAAGGAGGCGACACCGTTCTGTAACCAGCTCCTTGTTTTATCAGATTTGACAGGACAATCCACAGCCTGGTGTCAGGCTCCAGGCTGTGCTGAAGGAGGTGACACCGTTCTGTAACCAGCTCCTTGTTATATCAGATTTGACAGGACCATCCACAGCCTGGTGTCAGGCTCCAGGCCGTGCTGAAGGAGGCGACAACGTTCTGTAACCAGCACCTTGTTATGTCTGACTTGACAGGACCATCCACAGCCTGGTGTCAGGCTCCAGGCCGTGCTGAAGGAGGCGACACCGTTCTGTAACCAGCTCTTTGTTATTTCAGATTTGACAGGACCATCCACAGCCTGGTGTCAGGCTCCAGGCCGTGCTGAAGGAGGCGACACCGTTCTGTAACCAGCTCCTTGTTATATCAGATTTGACAGGACCATCCACAGCCTGGTGTCAGGCTCCAGGCCGTGCTGAAGGAGGCGACACCGTTCTGTGACCAGCTCCTTGTTATATCAGATTTGACAGGACCATCCACAGCCTGGTGTCAGGCTCCAGGCCGTGCTGAAGGAGGCGACATCGTTCTGTAACCAGCTCCTTGTTATATCAGTTTTGACCGGACCATCCACAGCCTGATGTCAGGCTCCAGGCCGTGCTGAAGGAGGCGACTCCGTTCTGTAACCAGCTCCTTGTTATATCAGATTTGACAGGACCATCCACAGCCTGGTGTCAGGCTCCAGGCTGTGCTGAAGGAGGTGACACCGTTCTGTAAGCAGCTCCTTGTTATATCAGATTTGACAGGACCATCCACAGCCTGGTGTCAGGCTCCAGGCCGTGCTGAAGGAGGTGACACGGATCTGTAACCAGCTCCTTGTTATATCAGATTTGACAAGACCATCCACAGTCTGGTGTCGGGCTCCAGGCCGTGCTGAAGGAGGTGACACCGTTCTGTAACCAGCTCCTTGTTATATCAGATTTGACAGGACCATCCACAGCCTGGTGTCAGGCTCCAGGCCGCACTGAAGGAGGCGACACCGTTCTGTAACCAGCACCTTGTTATATCAGATTTGACAGGACCATCCACAGCCTGGTGTCAGGCTCCAGGCCGTGCTGAAGGAGGCGGCACCGTTCTGTAACCAGCTCCTTGTTATATCAGATTTGACAGAGCCATCCACAGCCTGGTGTCAGGCTCCAAACCGTGCTGAAGGAGGTGACATCGCTCTGTAACCAGCACCTTGTTATATCAGATTTGACAGGCCCATCCACAGCCTGGTGTCAGGCTCCAGGCCGTGCTGAAGGAGGCGACACCGTTCTGTAACCAGCTCCTTGTTATATCAGATTTTTTCAGGACCATCCACAGCCTGGTGTCAGGCTCCAGGCCGTGCTGAAGGAGGTGAGACCGATCTGTAACCAGCTCCTTGTTATATCAGACTTGACAGGACCATCCACAGCCTGGTGTCAGGCTCCAGGCCGTGCTGAAGGAGGCGACACCGTTCTGTAACCAGCTCCTTGTTATATCAGATTTGACAGGACCATCCACATCCTGGTGTCAGGCTCCATGCCGTGCTGAAGGAGCCGACACCGTTCTGTAAGCAGCTCCTTGTTGTATCAGATTTGACAGGACCATCCACAGTCTGGTGTCAGGCTCCAGGCCGTGCTGAAGGAGGCGACACCGTTCTGTAAGCAGCTCCTTGTTGTATCAGATTTGACAGGACCATCCACAGCCTGGTGTCAGGCTCCAGGCCGTGCTGAAGGAGGTGACACCGTTCTGTAACCAGCTCCTTGTTATATCAGATTTTGACAGGACCATCCACAGCCTGGTGTCAGGCTCCAGGCCGTGCTGAAGGAGGCGACACCGTTCTGTAACCAGCTCCTTGTTGTATCAGATTTGACAGGACCATCCACAGCCTGGTGTCAGGCTCCAGGCCGTGCTGAAGGAGGCGACACCGTTCTGTAACCAGCTCCTTGTTATATCAGATTTGACAGGACCTTCCACAGCCTGGTGTCCGGCTCCAGGCCGTGCTGAAGGAGGCGACACCGTTCTGTAACCAGCTCCTTGTTATATCAGATTTGACAGGACCATCCACAGCCTGGTGTCAGGCTCCAGGCCGTGCTGAAGGAGGTGACACCGTTCTGTAATCAGCACCGTGTTACATCAGATTTGACAGGACCATCCACAGCCTGGTGTCAGGCTCCAGGCCGTGCTGAAGGAGGCGACACCGTTCTGTAACCAGCTCCTTGTTATATCAAATTTGACAGGACCATCCACAGCCTGGTGTCAGGCTCCAGGCCGTGCTGAAGGAGGCGACACCATTCTGTAACCAGCACCTTGTTATATCAGGTTTGACAGGACCATCCACAGCCTGGTGTCAGGCTCCAGACCGTGCTGAAGGAGGTGACACCGTTCTGTAACCAGCTCCTTGTTATATCAGATTTGACAGGACCATCCACAGCCTGGTGTCAGGCTCCAGGCCGTGCTGAAGGAGGCGACTCCGTTCTGTAAGCAGCTCCTTGTTATATCAGATTTGACAGGACCATCCACAGCCTGGTGTCAGGCTCCAGGCCGTGCTGAAGGAGCCGACACCGTTCTCTAACCAGCTCCTTGTTTTATCAGATTTGACAGGACCATCCACAGCCTGGTGTCAGGCTCCAGGCTGTGCTGAAGGAGGTGACACCGTTCTGTAACCAGCTCCTTGTTATATCAGATTTGACAGGACCATCCACATCCTGGTGTCAGGCTCCATGCCGTGCTGAAGGAGGCGACACCGTTCTGTAAGCAGCTCCTTGTTGTATCAGATTTGACAGGACCATCCACAGTCTGGTGTCAGGCTCCAGGCCGTGCTGAAGGAGGCGACACCGTTCTGTAAGCAGCTCCATGTTGTATCAGATTTGACAGGACCATCCACAGCCTGGTGTCAGGCTCCAGGCCGTGCTGAAGGAGGTGACACCGTTCTGTAACCAGCTACTTGTTATATCAGATTTGACAGGACCATCCACAGCCTGGTGTCAGGCTCCAGTCCGTGCTGAAGGAGGCGACACCGTCATGTAACCAGCTCCTTGTTGTATCAGATTTGACAGGACCATCCACAGCCTGGTGTCAGGCTCCAGGCCGTGCTGAAGGAGGCGACACCGTTCTGTAACCAGCTCCTTGTTATATCAGATTTGACAGGCCCATCCACAGCCTGGTGTCAGGCTCCAGGCCGTGCTGAAGGAGGTGACACCGTTCTGTAATCAGCACCGTGTTACATCAGATTTGACAGGACCATCCACAGCCTGGTGTCAGGCTCCAGGCCGTGCTGAAGGAGGCGACACCGTTCTGTAACCAGCTCCTTGTTATATCAGATTTGACAGGACCATCCACAGCCTGGTGTCAGGCTCCAGGCCGTGCTGAAGGAGGCGACACCATTCTGTAACCAGCACCTTGTTATATCAGATTTGACAGGACCATCCACAGCCTGGTGTCAGGCTCCAGACCGTGCTGAAGGAGGTGACACCGTTCGGTAACCAGCTCCTTGTTATATCAGATTTGACAGGACCATCCACAGCCTGGTGTCAGGCTCCAGGCCGTGCTGAAGGAGGCGACTCCGTTCTGTAAGCAGCTCCTTGTTATATCAGATATGACAGGACCATCCACAGCCTGGTGTCAGGCTCCAGGCCGTGCTGAAGGAGGCGACACCGTTCTGTAACTAGCTCCTTGTTATATCCGATTTGACGGGACCATCCACAGCCTGGTGTCAGGCTCCAGACCGTGCTGAAGGAGGCGACACCGTTCTGTGACCAGCTCCTTGTTATATCAGATTTGACAGGACCATCCACAGCCTGGTGTCAGGCTCCAGGCCGTGCTGAAGGAGGCGACATCGTTCTGTAACCAGCTCCTTGTTATATCAGTTTTGACCGGACCATCCACAGCCTGATGTCAGGCTCCAGGCCGTGCTGAAGGAGGCGACTCCGTTCTGTAACCAGCTCCTTGTTATATCAGATTTGACAGGACCATCCACAGCCTGGTGTCAGGCTCCAGGCTGTGCTGAAGGAGGTGACACCGTTCTGTAACCAGCTCTTTGTTATATCAGATTTGACAGGACCATCCACAGCCTGGTGTCAGGCTCCAGGCCGTGCTGAAGGAGGTGACACGGATCTGTAACCATCTCCTTGTTATATCAGATTTGACAAGACCATCCACAGTCTGGTGTCGGGCTCCAGGCCGTGCTGAAGGAGGTGACACCGTTCTGTAACCAGCTCCTTGTTATATCAGATTTGACAGGACCATCCACAGCCTGGTGTCAGGCTCCAGGCCGTGCTGAAGGAGGCGACACCGTTCTGTAACCAGCACCTTGTTATATCAGATTTGACAGGACCATCCACAGCCTGGTGTCAGGCTCCAGGCCGTGCTGAAGGAGGTGAGACCGATCTGTAACCAGCTCCTTGTTATATCAGATTTGACAGGACCATCCACAGCCTGGTGTCAGGCTCGAGGCCGTGCTGAAGGAGGCGACATCGTTCTGTAACCAGCTCCTTGTTATATCAGTTTTGACCGGACCATCCACAGCCTGATGTCAGGCTCCAGGCCGTGCTGAAGGAGGCGACACCGTTCTGTAACCAGCTCCTTGTTATATCAGATTTGACAGGACCATCCACATCCTGGTGTCAGGCTCCCTGCCGTGCTGAAGGAGGCGACACCGTTCTGTAAGCAGCTCCTTTTTGTATCAGATTTGACAGGACCATCCACAGTCTGGTGTCAGGCTCCAGGCCGTGCTGAAGGAGGCGACACCGTTCTGTAAGCAGCTCCTTGTTGTATCAGATTTGACAGGACCATCCACAGCCTGGTGTCAGGCTCCAGGCCGTGCTGAAGGAGGCGACACCGTTCTGTAACCAGCTCCTTGTTATATTAGATTTGACAGGACCATCTACAGCCTGGTGTCAGGCTCCAGGCCGTGCTGAAGGAGGTGGCACCGTTCTGTAACCAGCTCCTTGTTATATCAGATTTGACAGGACCATCCACAGCCTGGTGTCAGGCTCCAGGCCGTGCTGAAGGAGGCGACACCGTTCTGTAACCAGCTCCTTGTTATATCAGATTTGACAGGACCATCCACAGCCTGGTGTCAGGCTCCAGGCCGTGCTGAAGGAGGTGACACCGTTCTGTAACCAGCTCCTTGTTATCGAACATAGAGCATAGAAAATACAGCACAGAACAGGCCCTTCTGCCCACGATGTTGTGCCGAACCTTTGTCCTAGATTAATCAGAGATTATCATTGAATTTACAGTGCAGAAGGAGGCCATTCGGCCATTTGCTTATGCACCGGCTCTTGGAAAGAGCACCCCACCCAAGCACAACACCTCCACCCAACACCAAGGGCAATTTTGGACATTAACGGCAATTTTTCATTGGCCAATTCACCTAACCTGCACATCTTTGGACTGTGGGAGGAATCCGGAGCACCCGGAGGAAACCCTTGCTGACACGGGGAGGACGTGCAGACTCCGCACAGACAGTGACCCAAGCCGGAATTGAACCTGGGACCCTGGAGCTGTGAAGCAATTGTGCTATCCACAATGCTACCATGCTGCTCTTAAAACAAATAAAGCTACACTATATAATTTTACCGTAATCCATGTACCTATCCAATAGCTGCTTGAAGGTCCCTAATGTTTCCGACTCAACTACTTCCACAGGCAGTGCATTCCATGCCCCCACTACTCTCTGGGTAAAGAACCTACCTCTGATATCCCTCCTATATCTTCCACCTTTCACCTTAAATTTATGTCCCCTTGTAATGCTTTGTTCGACCCGGGGAAAAAGTCTCTGACTGTCTACTCTATCTATTCCCCTGATCATCTTATAAACCTCTATCAAGTCGCCCCTCATCCTTCTCCGTTCTAATGAGAAAAGGCCTAGCACCCTCAACGTTTCCTCGTAAGACCTACTCTCTATTCCAGGCAACATCCTGGTAAATCTTCTTTGCACCTTTTCCAAAGCTTCCACATCCTTCCTAAAATGAGGCGACCAGAACTGTACACAGTACTCCAAATGTGGCCTTACCAAAGTTTTGTACAGCTGCATCATCACCTCACGGCTCTTAAATTCAATCCCTCTGTTAATGAACTCGAGCACACCATAGGCCTTCTTCACAGCTCTATCCACTTGAGTGGCAACTTTCAAAGATGTATGAACATAGACCCCAAGATCTCTCTGCTCTTCCACATTGCCAAGAAATCTACCGTTAACCCTGTATTCCGCATTCATATTTGTCCTCCCAAAATGGACAACCTCACACTTTTCAGGGTTAAACTCCATCTGCCACATCTCAGCCCAGCTCTGCATCCTATCTATTTCTCTTTGCAGCCGACAACAGCCCTCCTTACTATCCACAACTCCACCAATCTCCCTATCGTCTGCAAATTTACTGACCCACCCTTCAACTCCCACATCCAAGTCATTAATGAAAATCACAAACAGCAGAGGACCCAGAACTGATCCCTGCGGTACGCCACTGGTAACTGGGATCCAGCCTGAAAATTTGCCATCCACCACCACTCTCTGACTTCCATCGGTTAGCCAGTTCATTATCCAACTGGCCAAATTTCCCACTATCCCATGCCTCCTTACTTTCTGCATAAGCCTACCATGGGGAACCTTATCAGATGCCTTACTAAAATCCATGTACACTACATGCACTGCTTTACATTCATCCACATGTTTGGTCATATCAGATTTGACAGGACCATCCACAGCCTGGTGTTAGGCTCCAGGCCGTGCTGAAGGAGGCGACACCGTTCTGTAACCAGCTCCTTGTTATATCAGATTTGACAGGACCATCCACAGCCTGGTGTCAGGCTCCAGGCCGTGCTGAAGGAGGCGACACCGTTCTGTAACCAGCTCCTTGTTATATCAGATTTGACAGGACGATCCACAGCCTGGTGTCAGGCTCCAGGCAGTGCTGAAAGAGGTGACACCGTTCTGTAACCAGCACCTTGTTATATCAGATTTGACAGGACCATCCACAGCCTGGTGTCAGGCTCCAGGCCGTGCTGAAGGAGACGACACCGTTCTGTAACCAGCACCTCGTTATATCAGATTTGCCTCACAATTTGCTACTGGGTTTGGAGAAGGTTGGTAAAGTGTTCTTGTTATTCCCCAAGATTCTGGTACCGTGAATATTTTCCTCTATCTGTTCGGCTCTTCCCTCTCTGCAGCCTTTGCTCCATTTGTTGGTCATGTTCCAGACCCAGATTCACGGTAACTACAGTCCCCAGACTTCGTTCAGAGCAGGGTCACCAAATTATCTGTTCTCCCTTAATGTCTGCAACAGCTCACAACATAACCTGCTGAAACCCATCCTCAGCATCTCCACTAACCTTCCAATAACACAACCTGCAGAAACCCATCCTCAGCATCTCCACTCACCATCCAATAACACAACCTGCAGAAACCCATCCTCAGCACCTCCACTCACCTCCCAATAACACAACCTGCAGAAACCCATCCTCAGCATCTTCACTAACCTCCCAATAACACAACCTGCAGAAACCCATCCTCAGCATCTTCACTCACCTCCCAATAACACAACCTGCAGAAACCCATACTCAGCATCTTCACTGACCTCCCAATAACACAACCTGCAGAAACCCATCCTCAGCATCTTCACTCACCTCCCAATAACACAACCTGCAGAAACCCATCCTCAGCATCTTCACTCACCTCCCAATAACACAACCTGCAGAAAGCCATCCTCAGCATCTCCACTAACCTTCCAACAACACAACCTGCAGAAACCCATCCTCAGCATAGAACATAGAACGATACAGCGCAGTACAGGCCCTTCGGCCCACGATGTTGCACCGAAACAAAAGACATCTAACCTACACTATGCCATTATCATCCAGATGCTTATCCAATAAACTTTTAAATGCCCTCAATGTTGGCGAGTTCACTACTGTTGCAGGTAGGGCATTCCACGGCCTCACCACTCTTTGCGTAAAGAACCTACCTCTGACCTCTGTCCTATATCTATTACTCCTCAGTTTCAAGCTATGTCCCCTCGTGCCAGCCATTTCCATCCGCGGGAGAAGGCCCTCACTGTCCATCCTATCTAACACCCTGATCATTTGTATGCCTCTATTAAGTCTCTTCTTAACCTTCTTCTCTCCAACAAAAACAACCTCAAGTCCATCAGCCTTTCCTCATAAGATTTTCCCTCCATACCAGGCAACATCCTGGTAAATCACCCCTGCACCCGTTCCAAAGCTTCCACGTCCTTCCTTATAATGTGGTGAGCAGAACTGTACGCAATATTCCAAATGCGGCCGTACCAGAATTTTGACAGCTGCAACATGACCTCATGACTCCGGAACTCAATCCCTCTACCAATAAAGGCCAACACTCCATAGGCCTTATTCACAACCCTATCAACCTGGGTGGCAACTTTCAGGGATCGATGTACATGGACACCTAGATCCCTCTGCTCATCCACACTTCCAAGAAGTTTACCATTAGCCAAATACTCCGCATTCCTGTTATTCCTTCCAAAGTGAATCAACTCACACTTCTCTACATTAAACTCAATTTGCCACCTCTCAGCCCAGCTCTGCAGCTTATCTATGTCCCTCTGAAACCTGCTACATCCGTCCACACTGTCGATAACACCAGCGACTTTAGTGTCGTCTGCAAATTTACTCACCCACCCTTCTGCGCCTTCCTCTCGGTCATTGATAAAAATGACAAACAGCAACGGCCCCAGAACAGATCCTTGTGGTACGCCACTTGTAACTGAACTCCATTCTGAACATTTCCCATCAACCACCACCCTCTGTCTTCTTTCAGCTCGCCAATTTCTGATCCACATCTCGAAATCACCCTCAATCCCCAGCCTCCGTATTTTCTGCAATAGCCTACAGTGGGGAACCATTTCAAACGCTTTACTGAAATCCATATACACCACATCAACTGTTCTACCCTCAGCTAACTGTTCAGTCACCTTCTCAAAGAACTCGATAAAGTTTGTGAGGCATGACCTACCCTTCACAAAGCCATGCTGACTATCCCTGATCATATTATTTAGCATTTTCACTAACTTCCAATAACACAACATGCAGAAACCCACCCTCCGCATCTCCACTCACCTCCCAATAACACAACCTGCAGAAACCCATCCTCAGCATCTCCACTAACCTCCCAATAACACAACCTGCAGAATCCCATCCTCAGCACCTCCACTCAGCTCTCAACAACACAACCTGCATAAACCCATCCTCAGCATCTTCACTAAACTTCCAAAAACATAACCTGCATAAAACCATCCTCAGCAACTTCACTAACCTTCCAATAACACAACCTGCAGAAACCCATCCTCAGCATCTTCACTGAACTTCCAATAACACAACCTGCAGAAACCCATCCACAACAACTTCACTAACATTCCAATAACACACCCTGCAGAAACCCATCCTCAGCATCTCCAATCACCTCCCAAAAACACAACCTGCAGAAACCCATCCTCAGCATCTCCACTCACCTCCCAATACCACAACCTGCAGAAACCAATCCTCAGCATCTTCACTCACCTCCAAATAACACTAACTGCAGAAACCCATCCTCAGCATCTTCACTCACCTCCAATAACACATCTACTGAAACCCATCCTCAGCATCATGACTCAAGGCCCAATAACACAACATGCAGAAACCTATCCTCAGCATCTTCACAAACCTTCAATAACACAACCTGCAGAAACCCATCCACAGCATCTTCACTCACCTTCCAATAACACAACCTGCAGAAACCCATCCTCAGCGTCTTAACTCACCTTCCAATAACACGACATGCAGAAACCCATCCTCAGCATCTCCACTCACCTTAGAATAACACAACCTGCAGAAACCCATCCTCAGCATCTCCACTCACCTTAGAATAACACAACCTGCAGAAACCCATCCTCAGCATTTCCACTCACCTCCCAATAACTCAACCTGCAGAAACACATCCTCAGCATTTTCACCAGCCTTCCAGTAACACAACCTGCAGAAACCCATCCTCAGCATTTCCACTCACCTACCAATAACACAAACTGTAGAAACCAATCCTCAGCATTTTCTCTCACGTCCCAATAACACAACCTGCAGAAACCCATCCTCAGCATCTCCACTCACCTTCCAATAACACAACCTGCAGAAACCCATCCTCAGCATCTCCACTCATCTCCCAAAAGCACAACCTGCAGAAACCAATCCTCAGTACCTTCATTAACCTTCCAATAACAGAACCTGCAGATACCCATCCTCAGCATCTCCACTCACCTCCCAATAACACAACCTGCAGAAACCCATCCTCAGCATCTTCACAAACCTTCAATAACACTACCTGCTGAAAACCATCCTCAGCATCGCCACTCACCTCCCACTAACACAACCAGCAGAAACCCATCCTCAGCCTTTTCACACACCTCTCAATATCACAACCTGCAGAAACCCATCCTCAGCATCTTCACTCACCTCCCAATAACACTACCTGCAGATACCCATCCTCAGCATCTTCACTCAACTCCCAATAACACAACCTGCAGAAAGCCATCCTCAGCATCTCCACTAACCTTCCAACAACACAACCTGCAGAAACCCATCCTCAGCATAGAACATAGAACGATACAGCGCAGTACAGGCCCTTCGGCCCACGATGTTGCACCGAAACAAAAGACATCTAACCTACACTATGCCATTATCATCCAGATGCTTATCCAATAAACTTT
Organism: Scyliorhinus torazame; assembly: GCF_047496885.1. Taxonomy (NCBI): domain Eukaryota; kingdom Metazoa; phylum Chordata; class Chondrichthyes; order Carcharhiniformes; family Scyliorhinidae; genus Scyliorhinus; species Scyliorhinus torazame. The sequence goes on along the minus strand of NW_027307926.1, from coordinate 59,827 downwards.
TAAATGCCCTCAATGTTGGCGAGTTCACTACTGTTGCAGGTAGGGCATTCCACGGCCTCACCACTCTTTGCGTAAAGAACCTACCTCTGACCTCTGTCCTATATCTATTACTCCTCAGTTTCAAGCTATGTCCCCTCGTGCCAGCCATTTCCATCCGCGGGAGAAGGCCCTCACTGTCCATCCTATCTAACACCCTGATCATTTGTATGCCTCTATTAAGTCTCTTCTTAACCTTCTTCTCTCCAACAAAAACAACCTCAAGTCCATCAGCCTTTCCTCATAAGATTTTCCCTCCATACCAGGCAACATCCTGGTAAATCACCCCTGCACCCGTTCCAAAGCTTCCACGTCCTTCCTTATAATGTGGTGAGCAGAACTGTACGCAATATTCCAAATGCGGCCGTACCAGAATTTTGACAGCTGCAACATGACCTCATGACTCCGGAACTCAATCCCTCTACCAATAAAGGCCAACACTCCATAGGCCTTATTCACAACCCTATCAACCTGGGTGGCAACTTTCAGGGATCGATGTACATGGACACCTAGATCCCTCTGCTCATCCACACTTCCAAGAAGTTTACCATTAGCCAAATACTCCGCATTCCTGTTATTCCTTCCAAAGTGAATCAACTCACACTTCTCTACATTAAACTCAATTTGCCACCTCTCAGCCCAGCTCTGCAGCTTATCTATGTCCCTCTGAAACCTGCTACATCCGTCCACACTGTCGATAACACCAGCGACTTTAGTGTCGTCTGCAAATTTACTCACCCACCCTTCTGCGCCTTCCTCTCGGTCATTGATAAAAATGACAAACAGCAACGGCCCCAGAACAGATCCTTGTGGTACGCCACTTGTAACTGAACTCCATTCTGAACATTTCCCATCAACCACCACCCTCTGTCTTCTTTCAGCTCGCCAATTTCTGATCCACATCTCGAAATCACCCTCAATCCCCAGCCTCCGTATTTTCTGCAATAGCCTACAGTGGGGAACCATTTCAAACGCTTTACTGAAATCCATATACACCACATCAACTGTTCTACCCTCAGCTAACTGTTCAGTCACCTTCTCAAAGAACTCGATAAAGTTTGTGAGGCATGACCTACCCTTCACAAAGCCATGCTGACTATCCCTGATCATATTATTTAGCATTTTCACTAACTTCCAATAACACAACATGCAGAAACCCACCCTCCGCATCTCCACTCACCTCCCAATAACACAACCTGCAGAAACCCATCCTCAGCATCTCCACTAACCTCCCAATAACACAACCTGCAGAATCCCATCCTCAGCACCTCCACTCAGCTCTCAACAACACAACCTGCATAAACCCATCCTCAGCATCTTCACTAAACTTCCAAAAACATAACCTGCATAAAACCATCCTCAGCAACTTCACTAACCTTCCAATAACACAACCTGCAGAAACCCATCCTCAGCATCTTCACTGAACTTCCAATAACACAACCTGCAGAAACCCATCCACAACAACTTCACTAACATTCCAATAACACACCCTGCAGAAACCCATCCTCAGCATCTCCAATCACCTCCCAAAAACACAACCTGCAGAAACCCATCCTCAGCATCTCCACTCACCTCCCAATACCACAACCTGCAGAAACCAATCCTCAGCATCTTCACTCACCTCCAAATAACACTAACTGCAGAAACCCATCCTCAGCATCTTCACTCACCTCCAATAACACATCTACTGAAACCCATCCTCAGCATCATGACTCAAGGCCCAATAACACAACATGCAGAAACCTATCCTCAGCATCTTCACAAACCTTCAATAACACAACCTGCAGAAACCCATCCACAGCATCTTCACTCACCTTCCAATAACACAACCTGCAGAAACCCATCCTCAGCGTCTTAACTCACCTTCCAATAACACGACATGCAGAAACCCATCCTCAGCATCTCCACTCACCTTAGAATAACACAACCTGCAGAAACCCATCCTCAGCATCTCCACTCACCTTAGAATAACACAACCTGCAGAAACCCATCCTCAGCATTTCCACTCACCTCCCAATAACTCAACCTGCAGAAACACATCCTCAGCATTTTCACCAGCCTTCCAGTAACACAACCTGCAGAAACCCATCCTCAGCATTTCCACTCACCTACCAATAACACAAACTGTAGAAACCCATCCTCAGCATTTTCTCTCACGTCCCAATAACACAACCTGCAGAAACCCATCCTCAGCATCTCCACTCACCTTCCAATAACACAACCTGCAGAAACCCATCCTCAGCATCTCCACTCATCTCCCAAAAGCACAACCTGCAGAAACCAATCCTCAGTACCTTCATTAACCTTCCAATAACAGAACCTGCAGATACCCATCCTCAGCATCTCCACTCACCTCCCAATAACACAACCTGCAGAAACCCATCCTCAGCATCTTCACAAACCTTCAATAACACTACCTGCTGAAAACCATCCTCAGCATCGCCACTCACCTCCCACTAACACAACCAGCAGAAACCCATCCTCAGCCTTTTCACACACCTCTCAATATCACAACCTGCAGAAACCCATCCTCAGCATCTTCACTCACCTCCCAATAACACTACCTGCAGATACCCATCCTCAGCATCTTCACTCAACTCCCAATAACACAACCTGCAGAAAGCCATCCTCAGCATCTCCACTAACCTTCCAACAACACAACCTGCAGAAACCCATCCTCAGCATAGAACATAGAACGATACAGCGCAGTACAGGCCCTTCGGCCCACGATGTTGCACCGAAACAAAAGACATCTAACCTACACTATGCCATTATCATCCAGATGCTTATCCAATAAACTTTTAAATGCCCTCAATGTTGGCGAGTTCACTACTGTTGCAGGTAGGGCATTCCACGGCCTCACCACTCTTTGCGTAAAGAACCTACCTCTGACCTCTGTCCTATATCTATTACTCCTCAGTTTCAAGCTATGTCCCCTCGTGCCAGCCATTTCCATCCGCGGGAGAAGGCCCTCACTGTCCATCCTATCTAACACCCTGATCATTTGTATGCCTCTATTAAGTCTCTTCTTAACCTTCTTCTCTCCAACAAAAACAACCTCAAGTCCATCAGCCTTTCCTCATAAGATTTTCCCTCCATACCAGGCAACATCCTGGTAAATCACCCCTGCACCCGTTCCAAAGCTTCCACGTCCTTCCTTATAATGTGGTGAGCAGAACTGTACGCAATATTCCAAATGCGGCCGTACCAGAATTTTGACAGCTGCAACATGACCTCATGACTCCGGAACTCAATCCCTCTACCAATAAAGGCCAACACTCCATAGGCCTTATTCACAACCCTATCAACCTGGGTGGCAACTTTCAGGGATCGATGTACATGGACACCTAGATCCCTCTGCTCATCCACACTTCCAAGAAGTTTACCATTAGCCAAATACTCCGCATTCCTGTTATTCCTTCCAAAGTGAATCAACTCACACTTCTCTACATTAAACTCAATTTGCCACCTCTCAGCCCAGCTCTGCAGCTTATCTATGTCCCTCTGAAACCTGCTACATCCGTCCACACTGTCGATAACACCAGCGACTTTAGTGTCGTCTGCAAATTTACTCACCCACCCTTCTGCGCCTTCCTCTCGGTCATTGATAAAAATGACAAACAGCAACGGCCCCAGAACAGATCCTTGTGGTACGCCACTTGTAACTGAACTCCATTCTGAACATTTCCCATCAACCACCACCCTCTGTCTTCTTTCAGCTCGCCAATTTCTGATCCACATCTCGAAATCACCCTCAATCCCCAGCCTCCGTATTTTCTGCAATAGCCTACAGTGGGGAACCATTTCAAACGCTTTACTGAAATCCATATACACCACATCAACTGTTCTACCCTCAGCTAACTGTTCAGTCACCTTCTCAAAGAACTCGATAAAGTTTGTGAGGCATGACCTACCCTTCACAAAGCCATGCTGACTATCCCTGATCATATTATTTAGCATTTTCACTAACTTCCAATAACACAACATGCAGAAACCCACCCTCCGCATCTCCACTCACCTCCCAATAACACAACCTGCAGAAACCCATCCTCAGCATCTCCACTAACCTCCCAATAACACAACCTGCAGAATCCCATCCTCAGCACCTCCACTCAGCTCTCAACAACACAACCTGCATAAACCCATCCTCAGCATCTTCACTAAACTTCCAAAAACATAACCTGCATAAAACCATCCTCAGCAACTTCACTAACCTTCCAATAACACAACCTGCAGAAACCCATCCTCAGCATCTTCACTGAACTTCCAATAACACAACCTGCAGAAACCCATCCACAACAACTTCACTAACATTCCAATAACACACCCTGCAGAAACCCATCCTCAGCATCTCCAATCACCTCCCAAAAACACAACCTGCAGAAACCCATCCTCAGCATCTCCACTCACCTCCCAATACCACAACCTGCAGAAACCAATCCTCAGCATCTTCACTCACCTCCAAATAACACTAACTGCAGAAACCCATCCTCAGCATCTTCACTCACCTCCAATAACACATCTACTGAAACCCATCCTCAGCATCATGACTCAAGGCCCAATAACACAACATGCAGAAACCTATCCTCAGCATCTTCACAAACCTTCAATAACACAACCTGCAGAAACCCATCCACAGCATCTTCACTCACCTTCCAATAACACAACCTGCAGAAACCCATCCTCAGCGTCTTAACTCACCTTCCAATAACACGACATGCAGAAACCCATCCTCAGCATCTCCACTCACCTTAGAATAACACAACCTGCAGAAACCCATCCTCAGCATCTCCACTCACCTTAGAATAACACAACCTGCAGAAACCCATCCTCAGCATTTCCACTCACCTCCCAATAACTCAACCTGCAGAAACACATCCTCAGCATTTTCACCAGCCTTCCAGTAACACAACCTGCAGAAACCCATCCTCAGCATTTCCACTCACCTACCAATAACACAAACTGTAGAAACCCATCCTCAGCATTTTCTCTCACGTCCCAATAACACAACCTGCAGAAACCCATCCTCAGCATCTCCACTCACCTTCCAATAACACAACCTGCAGAAACCCATCCTCAGCATCTCCACTCATCTCCCAAAAGCACAACCTGCAGAAACCAATCCTCAGTACCTTCATTAACCTTCCAATAACAGAACCTGCAGATACCCATCCTCAGCATCTCCACTCACCTCCCAATAACACAACCTGCAGAAACCCATCCTCAGCATCTTCACAAACCTTCAATAACACTACCTGCTGAAAACCATCCTCAGCATCGCCACTCACCTCCCACTAACACAACCAGCAGAAACCCATCCTCAGCCTTTTCACACACCTCTCAATATCACAACCTGCAGAAACCCATCCTCAGCATCTTCACTCACCTCCCAATAACACTACCTGCAGATACCCATCCTCAGCATCTCCACTCACCTCCCAATAACACAACCTGCAGAAACCCATCCTCAGCATCTTCACAAACCTTCAATAACACTACCTGCTGAAAACCATCCTCAGCATCGCCACTCACCTCCCACTAACACAACCAGCAGAAACCCATCCTCAGCCTTTTCACACACCTCTCAATATCACAACCTGCAGAAACCCATCCCCAGCATCTCCACTCACCTCCCAATAACACAACCTGCAGAAACCCATCCTCAGCATCTTCACAAACCTTCAATAACACTACCTGCTGAAAACCATCCTCAGCATCGCCACTCACCTCCCACTAACACAACCAGCAGAAACCCATCCTCAGCCTTTTCACACACCTCTCAATATCACAACCTGCAGAAACCCATCCTCAGCATCTCCACTCACCTCTCAATATCACAACGTGCAGATACCCATCCTCTGCACCTTCATTAACCTTCCAATTACACAACCTGCAGAAACCCATCCACAGCATCTTCACTCACTTTCTAAGAAAACCACCTGCAGAAACCCATCCTCAGCATCTCCACTAACCTCCCAATAACACAACCTGCAGAAACCCATCCTCAGCATCTTCACTAACCTTCCAATAACACGCCCTGCCGAACCCCATCCTCAGCTACTGCACTCACTTCCCAATATTACAACCTGCAGAAACCCATCCTCAGCATTTCCACTCACGTTCCAATAACACAACCTGCAGAAACCCATCCTGAGCATCTCCAATCACCTCCCAAAAACGCAAGCTGCTGAAAACCATCCTCGGCATCTTGGCTCACCTCCCAATAACACAACATGCAGAAACCCATCCTCAGCATCTTCACTAACCTTCCAATAACACAACCTGCAGAAACCCATCCTCAGCATTTTCACTCAGCTACCACTAACACAACCTGCAGAAACCCATCCTCAGCACCTTCACAAACCTTCCAATAACACAACCTGCAGTAACCCATCCTCAGGATCTTCACTCACCTCCCAATAACACAACCTGCTCAAACCCATCCTCAGCATCATCACAAACCTTCCAATAACTCAACCGGCAGAAACACATCCTCAGCATCTCCACTCACCTCCCAATACCACAACCTGCTGAAACCCATCTTCAGCATCTTCACTCACCTTCCAATAACACAACCTGCAGAAACCCATCCTCAACATCTCCACTCACCTTCCAATAAAACAAGCTGCAGAAACCCATTCTCAGCGTCTTCACTCACTTCCCAGTAACACAACCTGCAGAAACCCATCCTCAGCATCTTCACTCACTTCCCAGTAACACAACCTGCTGAAACCCATCCTCTGCATTGCCACTCATCTCCCACTAACACAACGATCAGAAACCCATCCTCAGCCTTTTCACACACCTCTCAATATCAAAACCTGCAGAAACCCATCCTCAGCATCTCCACTCACCTCCCAATAACACAACCGGCAGAAACCCATCCTCAGCATCTTCACTCACTTTCTAAGAACACCACCTGCAGAAACCCATCCTCAGCATCTCCACTAACCTCCCAATAACACAACCTGCAGGACCCCATCCTCAGCATCTCCACTCACCTTCCAATAACACAACCTGCAGAAACCCATCCTGAGCATCTCCAATCACCTCCCAAAAACGCAAGCTGCTGAAAACCATCCTCGGCATCTTGACTCACCTCCCAATAACACAACATGCAGAAACCCATCCTCAGCATCTTCACTAACCTTCCAATAACACATCCTGCAGAAACCCATCCTCAGCATTTTCACTCAGCTTCCACTAACACAACCTGCAGAAACCCATCCTCAGCACCTTCACAAACCTTCCAATAACACATCTACTGAAACCCATCCTCAGCATCTTCACTCACCTTGGAATAACACAACCTGCAGAAACCCATCCTTAGCATTTCCACTCACCTCCCAATAACACAACCTGCAGAAACCCATCCTCAGCATCTTCACAAACCTTCAATAACACAACCTGCAGAAACCCATCCTCAGCGTCCTAACTCACCTTCCAATAACACAACATGCAGAAAAACATCCAAAGCATCTTCACTCACCTCCCAAATAACACAACTTGCAGAAACCCATCCTCAGCATCTCCACTCACCTTTGAATAACACAACCTGCAGAAACCCATCCTCAGCATCTCCACTCACATCCCAATAACACAAGCTGCTGAAACCCATTCTCGGCATCTTGACTCACCTCCCAATAACACAACCTGCAGAAGCCCATCCTCAGCATCTCCACTCACCTCCCAATAACACAACCTGCAGAAACCCATCCTCAGCATCTTCACTCGCCTTCCAATAACACAACCTGCAGAAACCCATCCTCAGCATCTTCACTCACCTCCCAATAACACAACCTGCAGAAACCCATCCTCAGCATCTTCACTCGCCTTCCAGTAACACAACCTGCAGAAACCCATCCTCAGCATCTTCACCAGCCTTCCAGTAACACAACCTGCAGAAACCCATCCTCAGCATTTCCACTCACCTGCCAATAACACAAACTGTAGAAACACATACTCAGCATTTTCACTCACCTTCCAATAACACAACATGCAGAAACACATCTCAGCATCTCCACTGACCTCCCAATTACACATCTGCTGAAACCCATCCTCAGCATCATGACTCACGTCCCAATAACAGAACCTGCAGAAACCCATCCTTAGCATCTCCACTCACCTCCCAAAAGCACAACCTGCAGAAACCCGTCCTCAGCACCTTCATTAACCTTCCAATAACAGAACCTGCAGAAACCCATCCTCAGTACCTTCACTCATTTTCCAATAACACAACCTGCAGAAACCCATCCTCAGCATCTTCACAAACCTTCAATAACACAACCAGCAGAAATCGATGCTCAAGGTCTTCCAAAAACACAAGCTGCAGAAACACATCCTCTGCATCTTCACAATCTTTCCAATAACACAACCTGCACAAATCCATCATCAGCATCTCCACTCTCCTTCCAATAACACAATCTGCAGACACCCATCCTCAGCATCTTCCCTCACCTCCCAATAACACAACCTGCAGAAACACATCCTCAGCATCTCCACTCACCTCCCAATAACACAACCTGCAGAAACACATCCTCAGCATCTCCACTCACCTCCCAATACCACAACCTGCTGAAACCCATCCTCAGCATCTCCACTCACCTCCCAATACCACAACCTGCTGAAACCCATCCTCAGCATCTTCACTCACCTTCCAATAACACAACCTGCAGAAACACATCCTCAGCATCTCCACTCGCCTCCCAATAACACAACCTGCAGAAACCCATCCTCAGCATCTTCACTCGCCTCCCAATAACACAACCTGCAGAAACCCATCCTCAGCATCTCCACTCACCTCCCAATAACACAACCTGCAGAAACCCATCTTCAGCATCTTCACTCGCCTTCCAATAACACAACCTGCAGAAACCCATCCTCAGCATCGCCACTCACCTCCCACTAACACATCCTGCAGAAACCCAACCTCAGCATCTTCACTACCCTCCCAATAAAACAACCTGCAGAAACCGATCCACAGCATCTTCACTCACCTTCCAACAACACATCCTGCAGAAGTCCATCCTCAGCATCTCCACTAACCTACCAATAACACAACCTGCAGAAACCCATCCTCAGCATCTTCACTAACATTCCAATAACACACCCTGCAGAACCCCATCCTCAGCATCTGCACTCACCTCCCACAAACACAAGCTGCTGAAAATCACCCTCAGCATCTTCACTCACCTTCCAATAACACAACCTGAAGAAACCCATCCTCAGCATGTCCACTCACCTCCCAATAACACATCCACTGAAACCCATCCTCAGCATCTCCACTCACCTTCCAATAACACAACCTGCAGAAACCCATCCACCGCATCTTCACTCACCTCCCAGTAACACAACCTGCAGAAACCCATCCTCAGCATTTCCACTCACCTGCCAATAACACAAACTGTAGAAACACATCCTAAGCATTTTCATCACCTTCCAATAACACAACATGCAGAAACACATCCTCAGCATCTCCACTCACCTCCCAATTACACATCTGCTGAAACCCATCCTCAGCATCATGACTCACGTCCCAATAACACAACCTGCAGAAACCCATCCTCAGCACCTTCACTCATCTTCCAATAACACAACCTGCAGAAACCCATCCTCAGCATCTGCACTCATCTCCCAATAACACAACTTGCAGAAACCCATCCTCAGCATCTTCACAAACCTTCAATAACACAACCAGCAGAAATCGATGCTCAAGGTCTTCCAAAAACACAAGCTGCAGAAACACATCCTCTGCATCTTCACAATCTTTCCAATAACACAACCTGCACAAACCCATCCTCAGCATCTCCACTCTCCTTCCAATAACACAACCTGCAGAAACACATCCTCAGCATCTCCACTCAGCTCCCAATAAAACAACCTGCAGAAACCGATCCACAGCATCTTCACTCACCTTCCAAAGTCCATCCTCAGCATCTCCACTAACCTCCCAATAACACAACCTGCAGAAACCCATGCTCAGCATCTCCACTCACCTCCCAATAACACAACCTGCAGAAACCCATCCTCAGCATCTTCACTCGCCTTCCAATAACACAACCTGCAGAAACCCATCCTCAGCATCGCCACTCACCTCCCACTAACACATCCTGCAGAACCGATCCTCCGCATCTACACTAACCTCCCAATAAAACAACCTGCAGAAACCGATCCACAGCATCTTCACTCACCTTCCAAAGTCCATCCTCAGCATCTCCCCTAACCTACCAATAACACAACCTGCAGAAACCCATCCTCAGCATCTTCACTAACATTCCAATAACACACCCTGCAGAACCCCATCCTCAGCATCTGCACTCAGCTCCCACAAACACAACCTGCTGAAAATCACCCTCAGCATCTTCACTCACCTTCCAATAACACAACCTGCAGAAACCCATTCTCAGCATCACCTCTCGCCTTCGAATAACACAACCTGCAGAAACCCATCCGCAGCATCTTCACTCACCTTCCAATATCACAACCTGCAGAAACCCATTCTCAGCATCTTCACTCACCTTCCAATAACACGACCTGCAGAAACCGATCCACAGCATCTTCACTCACCTTCCAACAACACATCCTGCAGAAGTCCATCCTCAGCATCTCCACTAACCTACCAATAACACAACCTGCAGAAACCCATCCTCAGCATCTTCACTAACATTCCAATAACACACCCTGCAGAACCCCATCCTCAGCATCTGCACTCAGCTCCCACAAACACAACCTGCTGAAAATCACCCTCAACATCTCCACTCACCTTCCAATAACACAACCTGCAGAAACCCATCCTGAGCATCTACAATCACCTCCCAAAAACGCAAGCTGCTGAAAACCATCCTCGGCATCTTGACTCACCTCCCAATAATACAACATGCAGAAACCCATCCTCAGCATCTTCACTAACCTTCCAATAACACAACCTGCAGAAACCCCGTCCTCAGCATTTTCACTCAGCTACCACTAACACAACCTGCAGAAACCCATCCTCAGCACCTTCACAAACCTTCCAATAACACAACCTGCAGTAACCCATCCTCAGGATCTTCACTCACCTCCCAATAACACAACCTGCTGAAACCCATCCTCAGCATCATCACAAACCTTCCAATAACTCAACCGGCAGAAACACATCCTCAGCATCTCCACTCACCTCCCAATACCACAACATGCTGAAACCCATCTTCAGCATCTTCACTCACCTTCCAATAACACAACCTGCAGAAACCCATCCTCAGCATTTCCACACACCTCCCAATCACACAACCTGCAGAAACCCATCCTCAACATCTCCACTCACCTCCCAATCACACAACCTGCAGAAACCCATCCTCAGCATCTTCACTCGCCTTCCAATAACACAACATGCAGAAACACATCCTCAGCATCTCCACTCACCTCCCAATACCACAACCTGCTGAAACCCATCTTCAGCATCTTCACTCACCTTCCAATAACACAACCTGCAGAAACCCATCCTCAACATCTCCACTCACCTTCCAATAAAACAAGCTGCAGAAACCCATCCTCAGCATCTTCACTCACTTCCCAGTAACACAACCTGCTGAAAACCATCCTCAGCATCGCCACTCACCTCCCACTTACACAACCAGCAGAAACCCATCCTCAGCCTTTTCACACACCTCTCAATATCAAAACCTGCAGAAACCCATCCTCAGCATCTCCACTCACCTCCCAAAAGCACAACGTGCAGATACCCATCCTCTGCACCTTCATTAACCTTCCAATTACACAACCTGCAGAAACCCATCCTCAGCATCTTCACTCACTTTCTAAGAACACCACCTGCAGAAACCCATCCTCAGCATCTCCACTAACCTCCCAATAACACAACCTGCAGGACCCCATCCTCAGCATCTCCACTCACCTTCCAATAACACAACCTGCAGAAACCCATCCTGAGCATCTCCAATCACCTCCCAAAAACGCAAGCTGCTGAAAACCATCCTCGGCATCTTGACTCACCTCCCAATAACACAACATGCAGAAACCCATCCTCAGCATCTTCACTAACCTTCCAATAACACAATCTGCAGAAAGCCATCCTCAGCATTTTCACTCAGCTTCCACTAACACAACCTGCAGAAACCCATCCTCAGCACCTTCACAAACCTTCAATAACACATCTACTGAAACCCATCCTCAGCATCTTCACTCACCTTGGAATAACACAACCTGCAGAAACCCATCCTTAGCATTTCCACTCACCTCCCAATAACACAACCTGCAGAAACCCATCCTCAGCATCTTCACAAACCTTCAATAACACAACCTGCAGAAACCCATCCTCAGCGTCCTAATTCACCTTCCAATAACACAACATGCAGAAAAACATCCAAAGCATCTTCACTCACCTCCCAAATAACACAACTTGCAGAAACCCATCCTCAGCATCTCCACTCACCTTGGAATAACACAACCTGCAGAAACCCATCCTCAGCATCTCCACTCACATCCCAATAACACAAGCTGCTGAAACCCATTCTCGGCATCTTGACTCACCTCCCAATAACACAACCTGCAGAAGCCCATCCTCAGCATCTCCACTCACCTCCCAATAACACAACCTGCAGAAACCCATCCTCAGCATCTTCACTCGCCTTCCAATAACACAACCTGCAGAAACCCATCCTCAGCATCTTCACTCACCTCCCAATAACACAACCTGCAGAAACCCATCCTCAGCATCTTCACTCGCCTTCCAGTAACACAACCTGCAGAAACCCATCCTCAGCATCTTCACCAGCCTTCCAGTAACACAACCTGCAGAAACCCATCCTCAGCATTTCCACTCACCTGCCAATAACACAAACTGTAGAAACACATACTCAGCATTTTCACTCACCTTCCAATAACACAACATGCAGAAACACATCTCAGCATCTCCACTGACCTCCCAGTTACACATCTGCTGAAACCCATCCTCAGCATCATGACTCACGTCCCAATAACACAACCTGCAGAAACCCATCCTTAGCATCTCCACTCACCTCCCAAAAGCACAACCTGCAGAAACCCGTCCTCAGCACCTTCATTAACCTTCCAATAACAGAACCTGCAGAAACCCATCCTCAGCACCTTCGCTCATTTTCCAATAACACAACCTGCAGAAACCCATCCTCAGCATCTTCACAAACCTTCAATAACACAACCAGCAGAAATCGATGCTCAAGGTCTTCCAAAAACACAAGCTGCAGAAACACATCCTCTGCATCTTCACAATCTTTCCAATAACACAACCTGCACAAATCCATCATCAGCATCTCCACTCTCCTTCCAATAACACAATCTGCAGACACCCATCCTCAGCATCTTCCCTCACCTCCCAATAACACAACCTGCAGAAACACATCCTCAGCATCTCCACTCACCTCCCAATAACACAACCTGCAGAAACACATCCTCAGCATCTCCACTCACCTCCCAATACCACAACCTGCTGAAACCCATCCTCAGCATCTCCACTCACCTCCCAATACCACAACCTGCTGAAACCCATCCTCAGCATCTTCACTCACCTTCCAATAACACAACCTGCAGAAACACATCCTCAGCATCTCCACTCACCTCCCAATAACACAACCTGCAGAAACCCATCCTCAGCATCTTCACTCGCCTCCCAATAACACAACCTGCAGAAACCCATCCTCAGCATCTCCACTCACCTCCCAATAACACAACCTGCAGAAACCCATCCTCAGCATCTTCACTCGCCTTCCAATAACACAACCTGCAGAAACCCATCCTCAGCATCGCCACTCACCTCCCACTAACACATCCTGCAGAAACCCATCCTCAGCATCTTCACTACCCTCCCAATAAAACAACCTGCAGAAACCGATCCACAGCATCTTCACTCACCTTCCAACAACACATCCTGCAGAAGTCCATCCTCAGCATCTCCACTAACCTACCAATAACACAACCTGCAGAAACCCATCCTCAGCATCTTCACTAACATTCCAATAACACACCCTGCAGAACCCCATCCTCAGCATCTGCACTCACCTCCCACAAACACAAGCTGCTGAAAATCACCCTCAGCATCTTCACTCACCTTCCAATAACACAACCTGAAGAAACCCATCCTCAGCATTTCCACTCACCTCCCAATAACACATCCACTGAAACCCATCCTCAGCATCTCCACTCACCTTCCAATAACACAACCTGCAGAAACCCATCCACCGCATCTTCACTCACCTCCCAGTAACACAACCTGCAGAAACCCATCCTCAGCATTTCCACTCACCTGCCAATAACACAAACTGTAGAAACACATCCTAAGCATTTTCATCACCTTCCAATAACACAACATGCAGAAACACATCCTCAGCATCTCCACTCACCTCCCAATTACACATCTGCTGAAACCCATCCTCAGCATCATGACTCACGTCCCAATAACACAACCTCCAGAAACCCATCCTCAGCACCTTCACTCATCTTCCAATAACACAACCTGCAGAAACCCATCCTCAGCATCTCCACTCATCTCCCAATAACACAACTTGCAGAAACCCATCCTCAGCATCTTCACAAACCTTCAATAACACAACCAGCAGAAATCGATGCTCAAGGTCTTCCAAAAACACAAGCTGCAGAAACACATCCTCTGCATCTTCACAATCTTTCCAATAACACAACCTGCACAAACCCATCCTCAGCATCTCCACTCTCCTTCCAATAACACAACCTGCAGAAACACATCCTCAGCATCTCCACTCAGCTCCCAATACCACAACCTGCTGAACACCATCCTCAGCATCTTCACTCACCTTCCAATAACACAACCTGCAGAAACAAATCCTCAGCATGTCCAGTCACCTCCCAATAACACAACCTGCAGAAACCCATGCTCAGCATCTCCACTCACCTCCCAATAACACAACCTGCAGAAACCCATCCTCAGCATCTTCACTCGCCTTCCAATAACACAACCTGCAGAAACCCATCCTCAGCATCGCCACTCACCTCCCACTAACACATCCTGCAGAACGGATCCTCAGCATCTTCCCTAACCTCCCAATAAAACAACCTGCAGAAACCGATCCACAGCATCTTCACTCACCTCCCAAAGTCCATCCTCAGCATCTCCACTAACCTACCAATAACACAACCTGCAGAAACCCATCCTCAGCATCTTCACTAACATTCCAATAACACACCCTGCAGAACCCTATCCTCAGCATCTGCACTCAGCTCCCACAAACACAACCTGCTGAAAATCACCCTCAGCATCTTCACTCACCTTCCAATAACACAACCTGCAGAAACCCATCCTCAGCATCACCTCTCGCCTTCGAATAACACAACCTGCAGAAACCCATCCGCAGCATCTTCACTCACCTTCCAATATCACAACCTGCAGAAACCCATTCTCAGCATCTTCACTCACCTTCCAATAACACAACCTGCAGAAACCGATCCACAGCATCTTCACTCACCTTCCAACAACACGTCCTGCAGAAGTCCATCCTCAGCATCTCCACTAACCTACCAATAACACAACCTGCAGAAACCCATCCTCAGCATCTTCACTAACATTCCAATAACACACCCTGCAGAACCCCATCCTCAGCATCTGCACTCAGCTCCCACAAACACAACCTGCTGAAAATCACCCTCAACATCTCCACTCACCTTCCAATAACACAACCTGCAGAAACCCATCCTGAGCATCTCCAATCACCTCCCAAAAACGCAAGCTGCTGAAAACCATCCTCGGCATCTTTACTCACCTCCCAATAACACAACATGCAGAAACCCATCCTCAGCATCTTCACTAACCTTCCAATAACACAACCTGCAGAAACCCCGTCCTCAGCATTTTCACTCAGCTACCACTAACACAACCTGCAGAAACCCATCCTCAGCACCTTCACAAACCTTCCAATAACATAACCTGCAGTAACCCATCCTCAGGATCTTCACTCACCTCCCAATAACACAACCTGCTGAAACCCATCCTCAGCATCATCACAAACCTTCCAATAACTCAACCGGCAGAAACACATCCTCAGCATCACCACTCACCTCCCAATACCACAACATGCTGAAACCAATCTTCAGCATCTTCACTCACCTTCCAATAACACAACCTGCTGAAACCCATCCTCAGCATCTTCACTCACTTCCCAGTAACACAACCTGCAGAAACCCATCCTCAGCATCTTCACTCACTTCCCAGTAACACAACCTGCTGAAACCCATCCTCAGCATTGCCACTCACCTCCCACTAACACAACCTGCAGAAACCCATCCTCAACATCTCCACTCACCTTCCTATAAAACAACCTGCAGAAACCCATTCTCAGCATCTTCACTCACTTCCCAGTAACACAACCTGCAGAAACCCATCCTCAGCATCTTCACTCACTTCCCAGTAACACAACCTGCTGAAAACCATCCTCAGCATCGCCACTCACCTCCCACTAACACAACCAGCAGAAACCCATCCTCAGCCTTTTCACACACCTCTCAATATCAAAACCTGCAGACACCCAGCCTCAGCATCTTCACTCACCTTCCAATAACACAACCTGCAGAAACCCATCCTCAGCACCTCGAATCATCTTCCAATAACACAACATGCAGAAACCCATCCCCAGCATCTTCCAATAACACAACCTGCAGAAACCCATCCGCAGCATCTCTACTAACCTCCCAATAAACCAACCTGCAGAAACACATCCTCAGCATCTTCACTCACCTTCCAATAACACAACCTGCAGAAACCCATCCTCAGCACCTCGAATCATCTTCCAATAACACAACCTGCAGAAACCCATCCCCAGCATCTTCCAATAACACAACCTGCAGAAACCCATCCGCAGCATCTCTACTAACCTCCCAATAACACAACCTGCAGAAACCCATCCTCAGCATCTCTACTAACCTCCCAATGAGCCAACCTGCTGAAACTCATCCTCAGCATCTTCACTAACCTCCGAAAAGGACAACCTGCAGAAACCCATCCTCAGCATCTTCACTCACCTTCCAATAACTCAACCCGCAGAAACACATCCTCTGCATCTTCACTCACCTCCCAATACCACAACCTGCTGAAACCCATCCTCAGCATCTTCACTCACCTTCCAATAACTCAACCGGCAGAAACACATCCTCTGCATCTTCACTCACCTCCCAATACCACAACCTGCTGAAACCCATCCTCAGCATCTTCACTCACCTCCCAATAACACAACCTGCAGAAACCCATCCTCAGCATTTCCACTCACCTCCCAATCACACAACCTGCAGAAACCCATCCTCAGCATCTTCACTCACCTCCCAATATCGCAACCTGCAGAAACCCATCCTCAGCATCTACACTCACCTCCCAAGAACACAACCTGCAGAAACCCATCCTCAGCATCTCCAATCACCTCCCAATAACACAACCTGCAGAAACCCATCCTCAGCATCTCCACTCACCTCCCAATAACACAACCTGCAGAAACCCATCCTCAGCATCTCCACTCACCTCCCAATAACACAAAGTGTAGAAACACATCCTCAGCATTTTCACTCACCTTCCAATAACACAACATGCAGAAACACATCCTCAGCATCTCTACTCACCTCCCAATTACACATCTGCTGAAACCCATCCTCAGCATCATGACTCACGTCCCAATAACACAACCTGCAGAAACCCATCCTCAGCATCTCCACTCACCTCCCAATAACACAACTTTCAGAAACCCATCCTCAGCATCTTCACAAACCTTCAATAACACAACCAGCAGAAACCGATGCTCAAGGTCTTCCAAAAACACAAGCTGCAGAAACACATCCTCTGCATCTTCAGAAACTTTCCAATAACACAACCTGCACAAACCCATCCTCAGTATCTTCACTCACCTCCCAATAACACTACCTGCAGAAGCACATCCTCAGCATCTCCACTCACCTCCCAATACCACAACCTGCTGAAACCCATCCTCAGCATTTTAACTCACCTTCCAATAACACAACCTGCAGAAACACATCCCCAGCATGTCCAGTCACCTCCCAATAACACAACCTGCAGAAACCCATCCTCAGCATGTCCACTCGCCTTCCAATAACACAACCTGCAGAAACCCATCCTCAGCACCGCCACTCAGATCCCACTAACACATCCTGCAGAAACCCATCCTCAGCATCTTCACTCACCTCCCAATAACACAACCTGCAGAAACCCATCCTCAACATCTCCACTCACCTCCCACTAACACATCCTGCAGAAGTCCATCCTCAGCATCTCCACTAACCTACCAATAACACAACCTGCAGAAACCCACCCTCAGCATCTTCACTAACATTCCAATAACACACCCTGCAGAACCATATCCTCAGCATCTGCACTCACCTCCCAATAACACAACCTGCTGAAAATCACCCTCAGCATCTTCACTCACCTCCCAATAGCACAACCTGCAGAAACCCATCCTCAGCATCTTCACTCACCTCCCAATAACAAAACCTGAAGAATCCCATCCTCAGCACCTCCACTCAGCTCTCAACAACACAACCTGCATAAACCCATCCTCAGCATCTTCACTAAACTTCCAATAACATAACCTGCAGAAAACCATCCTCAGCAACTTCACTAACATTCCAATAACACAACCTGCAGAAACCCATCCTCAGCATCTTCACTCACCTCCAAATAACACTAACTGCAGAAACCCATCCTCACCATCTTCACTCACCCCCCCCCCCCAATAACACAACCTGCAGAAACCCATCCTCAGCATCTTCACTCACCTCCCAAGAACACAACCTGCAGAAACCCATCCTCAGCATCTCCACTAACCTTCCAATAACACAACATGCAGAAACCCATCCTCAGCATCTCCACTCACCTCCCAATAACACAACCTGCAGAAACCCATCCTCAGCATCATCACAAACATTCCAATAACTCAAGCGTCAGAAACCCGTCCTCAGCATCTCCACTCACCGTCCGATAACACAACCTGCAGAAACCCATCCTCAGCATCTCCACTAACCTCCCAATAACACAACCTGCAGAAACCCATTCTCAGCATCTTCACTCACCTTCGAATAACACAACCTGCAGAAACACATCCTTAGCATTTTCACAAACCTTCCAATAACACAACCTGCAGAAACCCATCCTCAGCATCTCCACTCACCTTCCAATAACACAACCTGCAGAAACCCATCCTCAGCATCTTCACTCACCTCCCAATAACACAACCTGCAGAAACCCATCCTCAGCATCTCCACTCACCTCCCAATAACACAACCTGCAGAAACCCATCCTCAGCATCTCCACTCACCTCCCAATAACACAACCTGCAGAAACCCATCCTCAGCATCTCCACTCACCTCCCGATAACACAAAGTGTAGAAACACATCCTCAGCATTTTCACTCACATTCCAATAACACAACATGCAGAAACACATCCTCAGCATCTCTACTCACCTCCCAATAACACAACTTTCAGAAACCCATCCTCAGCATCTTCACAAACCTTCAATAACACAACCAGCAGAAACCGATCCTCAAGGTCTTCCAAAAACACAAGCTGCAGAAACACATCCTCTGCATCTTCAGAAACTTTCCAATAACACAACCTGCACAAACCCATCCTCAGCATCTCCACTCTCCTTCCAATAACACGACCTGCAGACACCCATCCTCAGTATCTTCACTCACCCCCCAATAACACTACCTGCAGAAGCACATCCTCAGCATCTCCACTCACCTCCCAATACCACAACCTGCTGAAACCCATCCTCAGCATCTTCACTCACTTTCCAATAACACAACCTGCAGAAACACATCCTCAGCATGTCCAGTCACCTCCCAATAACACAACCTGCAGAAACCCATCCTCAGCATGTCCACTCGCCTTCCAATAACACAACCTGCAGAAACCCATCCTCAGCATCGCCACTCACCTCCCACTAACACATCCTGCAGAAACCCATCCTCAGCATCTTCACTCACCTCCCAATAACACAACCTGCAGAAACCCATCCTCAGCATCTCCACTCACCTCCCACTAACACATCCTGCAGAAGTCCATCCTCAGCATCTCCACTAACCTACCAATAACACAACCTGCAGAAACCCATCCTCAGCATCTTCACTAACATGCCAATATCACACCCTGCAGAACCATATCCTCAGCATCTGCACTCACCTCCCAATAACACAACCTGCTGAAAATCACCCTCAGCATCTTCACTCACCTCCCAATAACACATCTACTGAAATCCATCCTCAGCATCATGACTCATTTCCCAATAACACACCTGCAGAAACCCATCCTCAGCATTTTCACTCACCTCCCAATAACACATCCACTGAACACATCCACAGCATCTTCACTCACCTCCGAAAAGCACAACCTGCAGAAACCCATCCTCAGCATCTCCACTCACCTCCCAATAACACAACCTGCAGAAACCCATCCTCATCATCTCCACTCACCTCCCAATAACACAACCTGCAGAAGTCCATCCTCAGCATCTCCACTCGCCTCCCAATAACACAGCCTGCAGAAACCCATCCTCAACATCTCCACTCACCTTCGAATAACACAACCTGCAGAAACCCATCCTCAGCATCTCCACTAACCTTCCAATAACACAACATGCAGAAACCCATCCTCAGCATCTCCACTCACCTCCCAATAACACAACCTGCAGAAACCCATCCTCAGCATCATCACAAACATTCCAATAACTCAAGCGGCAGAAACCCGTCCTCAGCATCTCCACTCACCGTCCGATAACACAACCTGCAGAAACCCATCCTCAGCATCTCCACTAACCTCCCAATAACACAACCTGCAGAAACCCATTCTCAGCATCTTCACTCACCTTCGAATAACACAACCTGCAGAAACACATCCTTAGCATTTTCACAAACCTTCCAATAACACAACCTGCAGAAACCCATCCTCAGCATCTCCACTCACCTTCCAATAACACAACCTGCAGAAACCCATCCTCAGCATCTTCACTCACCTCCCAATAACACAACCTGCAGAAACCCATCCTCAGCATCTCCACTCACCTCCCAATAACACAACCTGCAGAAACCCATCCTCAGCATCTCCACTCACCTCCCAATAACACAACCTGCAGAAACCCATCCTCAGCATCTCCACTCACCTCCCAATAACACAAAGTGTAGAAACACTTCCTCAGCATTTTCACTCACATTCCAATAACACAACATGCAGAAACACATCCTCAGCATCTCTACTCACCTCCCAATAACACAACTTTCAGAAACCCATCCTCAGCATCTTCACAAACCTTCAATAACACAACCAGCAGAAACCGATGCTCAAGGTCTTCCAAAAACACAAGCTGCAGAAACACATCCTCTGCATCTTCAGAAACTTTCCAATAACACAACCTGCACAAACCCATCCTCAGCATCTCCACTCTCCTTCCAATAACACGACCTGCAGACACCCATCCTCAGTATCTTCACTCACCCCCCAATAACACTACCTGCAGAAGCACATCCTCAGCATCTCCACTCACCTCCCAATACCACAACCTGCTGAAACCCATCCTCAGCATCTTCACTCACCTTCCAATAACACAACCTGCAGAAACACATCCTCAGCATGTCCAGTCACCTCCCAATAACACAACCTGCAGAAACCCATCCTCAGCATGTCCACTCGCCTTCCAATAACACAACCTGCAGAAACCCATCCTCAGCATCGCCACTCACCTCCCACTAACACATCCTGCAGAAACCCATCCTCAGCATCTTCACTCACCTCCCAATAACACAACCTGCAGAAACCCATCCTCAGCATCTCCACTCACCTCCCACTAACACATCCTGCAGAAGTCCATCCTCAGCATCTCCACTAACCTACCAATAACACAACCTGCAGAAACCCATCCTCAGCATCTTCACTAACATGCCAATATCACACCCTGCAGAACCATATCCTCAGCATCTGCACTCACCTCCCAATAACACAACCTGCTGAAAATCACCCTCAGCATCTTCACTCACCTCCCAATAACACATCTACTGAAACCCATCCTCAGCATCATGACTCATTTCCCAATAACACACCTGCAGAAACCCATCCTCAGCATTTTCACTCACCTCCCAATAACACATCCACTGAACACATCCACAGCATCTTCACTCACCTCCGAAAAGCACAACCTGCAGAAACCCATCCTCAGCATCTCCACTCACCTCCCAATAACACAACCTGCAGAAACCCATCCTCATCATCTCCACTCACCTCCCAATAACACAACCTGCAGAAGTCCATCCTCAGCATCTCCACTCGCCTCCCAATAACACAGCCTGCAGAAACCCATCCTCAACATCTCCACTCACCTTCGAATAACACAACCTGCAGAAACCCATCCTCAGCATCTCCACTCACCTCCCAATAACACAACCTGCAGAAACCCATCCTCAGCATCTTCACTCACCTCCCAATAACACAACCTGCAGATACCCATCCTCAGCATCTCCACTCACCTCCCAATAACACAACCTGCAGAAACCCATCCTCAGCATCTTCACAAACCTTCAATAACACTACCTGCTGAAAACCATCCTCAGCATCGCCACTCACCTCCCACTAACACAACCAGCATAAACCCATCCTCAGCCTTTTCACACACCTCTCAATATCACAAACTGCAGAAACCCATCCTCAGCATCTCCACTCACCTCCCAAAAGCAGAACGTGCAGATACCCATGCTCTGCACCTTCATTAACCTTCCAATTACACAACCTGCAGAAACCCATCCTCAGCATCTTCACTCACTTTCTAAGAACACCACCTGCAGAAACCCATCCTCAGCATCTCCACTAACCTCCCAATAACACAACCTGCAGGACCCCATCCTCAGCATCTCCACTCACCTTCCAATAACACAACCTGCAGAAACCCATCCTGAGCATCTCCAATCACCTCCCAAAAACGCAAGCTGCTGAAAACCATCCTCGGCATCTTGACTCACCTCCCAATAACACAACATGCAGAAACCCATCCTCAGCATCTTCACTAACCTTCCAATAACACAACCTGCAGAAACCCATCCTCAGCATATTCACTCAGCTTCCACTAACACAACCTGCAGAAACCCATCCTCAGCACCTTCACAAACCTTCCAATAACACATCTACTGAAACCCATCCTCAGCATCTTCACTCACCTTGGAATAACACAACCTGCAGAAACCCATCCTTAGCATTTCCACTCACCTCCCAATAATACACCCTGCAGAAACCCATCCTCAGCATCTTCACAAACCTTCAATAACACAACCTGCAGAAACCCATCCTCAGCGTCCTAACTCACCTTCCAATAACACAACATGCAGAAAAACATCCAAAGCATCTTCTCTCACCTCCCAATAACACAACTTGCAGAAACCCATCCTCAGCATCTCCACTCACCTTGGAATAACACAACCTGCAGAAACCCATCCTCAGCATCTCCACTCACATCCCAATAACACAAGCTGCTGAAACCCATTCTCGGCATCTTGACTCTCCTCCCAATAACACAACCTGCAGAAGCCCATCCTCAGCATCTCCACTCACCTCCCAATCACACAACCTGCAGAAACCCATCCTCAGCATCTTCACTCGCCTTCCAATAACACAACCTGCAGAAACCCATCCTCAGCATCTTCACTCACCTCCCAATAACACAACCTGCAGAAACCCATCCTCAGCATCTTCACTCGCGTTCCAGTAACACAACCTGCAGAAACCCATCCTCAGCATCTTCACCAGCCTTCCAGTAACACAACCTGAAGAAACCCATCCTCAGCATTTCCACTCACCTGCCAATAACACAAACTGTAGAAACACATACTCAGCATTTTCACTCAGCTTCCACTAACACAACCTGCAAAAACCCATCCTCAGCACCTTCACAAACCTTCCAATAACACATCTACTGAAACCCATCCTCAGCATCTTCACTCACCTTGGAATAACACAACCTGCAGATACCCATCATTAGCATTTCCACTCACCTCCCAATAACACAACCTGCAGAAACCCATCCTCAGCATCTTCACAAACCTTCAATAACACAACCTGCAGAAACCCATCCTCAGCGTCCTAACTCACCTTCCAATAACACAACATGCAGAAAAACATCCAAAGCATCTTCACTCACCTCCCAATAACACAACTTGCAGAAACCCATCCTCAGCATCTCCACTCACCTTGGAATAACACAACCTGCAGAAACCCATCCTCAGCATCTTCACTCACCTCCCAATAACACAACCTGCAGAAACCCATCCTCAGCATCTTCACTCGCCTTCCAGTAACACAACCTGCAGAAACCCATCCTCAGCATCTTCACCAGCCTTCCAGTAACACAACCTGCAGAAACCCATCCTCAGCATTTCCACTCACCTCCCAATAACACAACCTGCAGAAACCCATCCTCAGCATCTCCACTCACCTCCCAATAACACAACCTGCAGAAACCCATCCTCAGAATCTTCACTCGCCTTCCAATAACACAACCTGCAGAAACCCATCCTCAGCATCTTCACTCACCTCCCAATAACACAACCTGCAGAAACCCATCCTCAGCATCTTCACTCGCCTTCCAGTAACACAACCTGCAGAAACCCATCCTGAGCATCTTCACCAGCCTTCCAGTAACACAACCTGCAGAAACCCATCCTCAGCATTTCCACTCACCTGCCAATAACACAACATGCAGAAACACATCTCAGCATCTACACTCACCTCCCAATTACACATCTGCTGAAACCCATCCTCAGCATCATGACTCACGTCCCAATAACACAACCTGCAGCAACCCATCCTTAGCATCTCCACTCACCTCCCAAAAGCACAACCGGCAGAAACCCGTCCTCAGCACCTTAATTAACCTTCCAATAACAGAACCTGCAGAAACCCATCCTCAGCACCTTCACTCATTTTCCATTAACACAACCTGCAGAAACCCATCCTCAGCATCTTCACAAACCTTCAATAACACAACCAGCAGAAATCGATGCTCAAGGTTTTCCAAAAACACAAGCTGCAGAAACACATCCTCTGCATCTTCACAATCTTTCCAATAACACAACCTGCACAAACCCATCATCAGCATCGCCACTCTCCTTCCAATAACACAATCTGCAGACACCCATCCTCAGCATCTTCCCTCACCTCCCAATAACACAACCTGCAGAAGCACATCCTCAGCATCTCCACTCACCTCCCAATAACACAACCTGCAGAAACACATCCTCAGCATCTCCACTCACCTCCCAATACCACAACCTGCTGAAACCCATCCTCAGCATCTCCACTCACCTCCCAATACCACAACCTGCTGAAACCCATCCTCAGCATCTTCACTCACCTTCCAATAACACAACCTGCAGAAACACATCCTCAGCATCTCCACTCACCTCCCAATAACACAACCTGCAGAAACCCATCCTCAGCATCTTCACTCGCCTCCCAATAACACAACCTGCAGAAACCCATCCTCAGCATCTTCACTCACCTCCCAATAACACAACCTGCAGAAACCCATCCTCAGCATCTTCACTCGCCTTCCAATAACACAACATGCAGAAACCCATCCTCAGCATCGCCACTCACCTCCCACTAACACATCCTGCAGAAACCCATCCTCAGCATCTTCACTACCCTCCCAATAAAACAACCTGCAGAAACCGATCCACAGCATCTTCACTCACCTTCCAACAACACATCCTGCAGAAGTCCACCCTCAGCATCTCCACTAACCTACCAATAACACAACCTGCAGAAACCCATCCTCAGCATCTTCACTAACATTCCAATAACACACCCTGCAGAACCCCATCCTCAGCATCTTCACTCACTTCCCAGTAACACAACCTGCTGTAACCCATCCTCAGCATCTTCACTTACCTTCCAATAACACAACCTGCAGTAACCCATCCTCAGCATTGCCACTCACCTCCCACTAACACAACCAGCAGAAACCCATCCTCAGCCTTTTCACACACCTCTCAATATCGAAAACCTGCAGAAACCCATCCTCAGCATCTCCACTCACCTCCCAAAAGCACAACGTGCAGATACCCATCCTCTGCAACTTCATTTACCTTCCAATTACACAACCTGCAGAAACCCATCCTCAGCATCTTCACTCACTTTCTAAGAACACCACCTGCAGAAACCCATCCTCAGCATCTCCACTAACCTCCCAATAACACAACCTGCAGGACCCCATCCTCAGCATCTCCACTCACCTTCCAATAACACAACCTGCAGAAACCCATCCTGAGCATCTCCAATCACCTCCCAAAAACGCAAGCTGCTGAAAAACATCCTCGGCATCTTGACTCACCTCCCAATAACACAACATGCAGAAACCCATCCTCAGCATCTTCACTAACCTTCCAATAACACAACCTGCAGAAACCCATCCTCAGCATTTTCACTCAGCTTCCACTAACACAACCTGCAGAAACCCATCCTCAGCACCTTCACAAACCTTCCAATAACACATCTACTGAAACCCATCCTCAGCATCTTCACTCACCTTGGAATAACACAACCTGCAGAAACCCATCCTTAGCATTTCCACTCACCTCCCAATAACACAACCTGCAGAAACCCATCCTCAGCATCTTCACAAACCTTCAATAACACAACCTGCAGAAACCCATCCTCAGCGTCCTAACTCACCTTCCAATAACACAACATGCAGAAAAACATCCAAAGCATCTTCACTCACCTCCCAATAACACAACTTGCAGAAACCCATCCTCAGCATCTCCACTCACCTTGGAATAACACAACCTGCAGAAACCCATCCTCAGCATCTTCACTCACCTCCCAATAACACAACCTGCAGAAACCCATCCTCAGCATCTTCACTCGCCTTCCAGTAACACAACCTGCAGAAACCCACCCTCAGCATCTTCACCAGCCTTCCAGTAACACAACCTGCAGAAACCCATCCTCAGCATTTCCACTCACCTCCCAATAACACAACCTGCAGAAACCCATCCTCAGCATCTCCACTCACCTCCCAATAACACAACCTGCAGAAACCCATCCTTAGCATTTCCACTCACCTCCCAATAACACAACCTGCAGAAACCCATCCTCAGCATCTTCACAAACCTTCAATAACACAACCTGCAGAAACCCATCCTCAGCGTCCTAACTCACCTTCCAATAACACAACATGCAGAAAAACATCCAAAGCAACTTCACTCACCTCCCAATAACACAACTTGCAGAAACCCATCCTCAGCATCTCCACTCACCTTGGAATAACACAACCTGCAGAAACCCATCCTCAGCATCTTCACTCACCTCCCAATAACACAACCTGCAGAAACCCATCCTCAGCATCTTCACTCGCCTTCCAGTAACACAACCTGCAGAAACCCATCCTCAGCATCTTCACCAGCCTTCCAGTAACACAACCTGCAGAAACCCATCCTCAGCATCTTCACTCACCTCCCAGTAACACAACCTGCAGAAACCCATCCTCAGCATTTCCACTCACCTGCCAATTACACAAACTGTAGAAACACATCCTAAGCATTTTCATCACCTTCCAATAACACAACATGCAGAAACACATCCTCAGCATCTCCACTCACCTCCCAATTACACATCTGCTGAAACCCATCCTCAGCATCATGACTCACGTCCCAATAACACAACCTGCAGAAACCCATCCTCAGCACCTTCACTCATCTTCCAATAACACAACCTGCAGAAACACATCCTCAGCATCTCCACTCATCTCCCAATAACACAACTTGCAGAAACCCATCCTCAGCATCTTCACAAACCTTCAATAACACAACCAGCAGAAATCGATGCTCAAGGTCTTCCAAAAACACAAGCTGCAGAAACACATCCTCTGCATCTTCACAATCTTTCCAATAACACAACCTGCACAAACCCATCCTCAGCATCTCCACTCTCCTTCCAATAACACAACCTGCAGAAACACATCCTCAGCATCTCCACTCAGCTCCCAATACCACAACCTGCTGAACACCATCCTCAGCATCTTCACTCACCTTCCAATAACACAACCTGCAGAAACAAATCCTCAGCATGTCCAGTCACCTCCCAATAACACTACCTGCAGAAACCCATCCTCAGCATCTCCACTCACCTCCCAATAACACAACCTGCAGAAACCCATCCTCAGCATCTTCACTCGCCTTCCAATAACACAACCTGCAGAAACCCATCCTCAGCATCGCCACTCACCTCCCACTAACACATCCTGCAGAACCGATCCTCAGCATCTTCACTAACCTCCCAATAAAACAACCTGCAGAAATCGATCCACAGCATCTTCACTCACCTTCCAAAGTCCATCCTCAGCATCTCCACTAACCTACCAATAACACAACCTGCAGAAACCCATCCTCAGCATCTTCACTAACATTCCAATAACACACCCTGCAGAACCCCATCCTTAGCATCTGCACTCAGCTCCCACAAACACAACCTGCTGAAAATCACCCTCAGCATCTTCACTCACCTTCCAATAACACAACCTGCAGAAACCCATCCTCAGCATCACCTCTCGCCTTCGAATAGCACAACCTGCAGAAACCCATCCTCAGCATCTTCACTCACCTTCCAATATCACAACC
Source organism: Scyliorhinus torazame (assembly GCF_047496885.1). Lineage (NCBI taxonomy): Eukaryota > Metazoa > Chordata > Chondrichthyes > Carcharhiniformes > Scyliorhinidae > Scyliorhinus > Scyliorhinus torazame. Next base: position 31,130 of record NW_027307926.1, on the reverse strand, counting down.
TGCAGAAACCCATTCTCAGCATCTTCACTCACCTTCCAATAACACAACCTGCAGAAACCGATCCACAGCATCTTCACTCACCTTCCAACAACACATCCTGCAGAAGTCCATCCTCAGCATCTCCACTAACCTACCAATAACACAACCTGCAGAAACCCATCCTCAGCATCTTCACTAACATTCCAATAACACACCCTGCAGAACCCCATCCTCAGCATCTGCACTCAGCTCCCACAAACACAACCTGCTGAAAATCACCCTCAACATCTCCACTCACCTTCCAATAACACAACCTGCAGAAACCCATCCTGAGCATCTCCAATCACCTCCCAAAAACGCAAGCTGCTGAAAACCATCCTCGGCATCTTGACTCACCTCCCAATAACACAACATGCAGAAACCCATCCTCAGCATCTTCACTAACCTTCCAATAACACAACCTGCAGAAACCCATCCTCAGCATTTTCACTCAGCTACCACTAACACAACCTGCAGAAACCCATCCTCAGCACCTTCACAAACCTTCCAATAACACAACCTGCAGTAACCCATCCTCAGGATCTTCACTCACCTCCCAATAACACAACCTGCTGAAACCCATCCTCAGCATCATCACAAACCTTCCAATAACTCAACCGGCAGAAACACATCCTCAGCATCTCCACTCACCTCCCAATACCACAACATGCTGAAACCCATCTTCAGCATCTTCACTCACCTTCCAATAACACAACCTGCAGAAACCCATCCTCAGCATTTCCACACACCTCCCAATCACACAACCTGCAGAAACCCATCCTCAACATCTCCACTCACCTTCCAATAAAACAACCTGCAGAAACCCATTCTCAGCATCTTCACTCACTTCCCAGTAACACAACCTGCAGAAACCCATCCTCAGCATCTTCACTCACTTCCCAGTAACACAACCTGCTGAAACCCATCCTCAGCATTGCCACTCACCTCCCAGTAACACAACCTACAGAAACCCATCCTCAACATCTCCACTCACCTTCCAATAAAACAACCTGCAGAAACCCATTCTCAGCATCTTCACTCACTTCCCAGTAACACAACCTGCAGAAACCCATCCTCAGCATCTTCACTCACTTCCCAGTAACACAACCTGCTGAAAACCATCCTCAGCATCGCCACTCACCTCCCACTAACACAACCAGCAGAAACCCATCAACAGCCTTTTCACACACCTCTCAATATCAAAACCTGCAGAAACCCATCCTCAGCATCTCCACTCACCTCCGAAAAGCACAACGTGCAGATACCCATCCTCTGCAACTTCACTCACTTTCTAAGAACACCACCTGCAGAAACCCATCCTCAGCATCTCCACTAACCTCCCAATAACACAACCTGCAGGACCCCATCCTCAGCATCTCCACTCACCTTCCAATAACACAACCTGCAGAAACCCATCCTGAGCATCTCCAATCACCTCCCAAAAACGCAAGCTGCTGAAAACCTTCCTCGGCATCTTGACTCACCTCCCAATAACACAACATGCAGAAACCCATCCTCAGCATCTTCACTAACCTTCCAATAACACAACCTGCAGAAACCCATCCTCAGCATTTTCACTCAGCTTCCACTAACACAACCTGCAGAAACCCATCCTCAGCACCTTCACAAACCTTCCAATAACACATCTACTGAAACCCATCCTCAGCATCTTCACTCACCTTGGAATAACACAACCTGCAGAAACCCATCCTTAGCATTTCCACTCACCTCCCAATAATACACCCTGCAGAAACCCATCCTCAGCATCTTCACAAACCTTCAATAACACAACCTGCAGAAACCCATCCTCAGCGTCCTAACTCACCTTCCAATAACACAACATGCAGAAACCCATCCTCAGCACCTTCACTCATCTTCCAATAACACAACCTGCAGAAACCCATCCTCAGCATCTCCACTCATCTCCCAATAACACAACTTGCAGAAACCCATCCTCAGCATCTTCACAAACCTTCAATAACACAACCAGCAGAAATCGATGCTCAAGGTCTTCCAAAAACACAAGCTGCAGAAACACATCCTCTGCATTTTCACAATCTTTCCAATAACACAACCTGCACAAACCCATCCTCAGCATCTCCACTCTCCTTCCAATAACACAACCTGCAGAAACACATCCTCAGCATCTCCACTCAGCTCCCAATACCACAACCTGCTGAACACCATCCTCAGCATCTTCACTCACCTTCCAATAACACAACCTGCAGAAACAAATCCTCAGCATGTCCAGTCACCTCCCAATAACACAACCTGCAGAAACCCATCCTCAGCATCTCCACTCACCTCCCAATAACACAACCTGCAGAAACCCATCCTCAGCATCTTCACTCGCCTTCCAATAACACAACCTGCAGAAACCCATCCTCAGCATCGCCACTCACCTCCCACTAACACATCCTGCAGAACCGATCCTCAGCATCTTCACTAACCTCCCAATAAAACAACCTGCAGAAACCGATCCACAGCATCTTCACTCACCTTCCAAAGTCCATCCTCAGCATCTCCACTAACCTACCAATAACACAACCTGCAGAAACCCATCCTCAGCATCTTCACTAACATTCCAATAACACACCCTGCAGAACCCCATCCTCAGCATCTGCACTCAGCTCCCACAAACACAACCTGCTGAAAATCACCCTCAGCATCTTCACTCACCTTCCAATAACACAACCTGCAGAAACCCATCCTCAGCATCACCTCTCACCTTCGAATAACACAACCTGCAGAAACCCATCCTCAGCATCTTCACTCACCTTCCAATATCACAACCTGCAGAAACCCATTCTCAGCATCTTCACTCACCTTCCAATAACACAACCTGCAGAAACCGATCCACAGCATCTTCACTCACCTTCCAACAACACATCCTGCAGAAGTCCATCCTCAGCATCTCCACTAACCTACCAATAACACAACCTGCAGAAACCCATCCTCAGCATCTTCACTAACATTCCAATAACACACCCTGCAGAATCCCATCCTCAGCATCTGCACTCAGCTCCCACAAACACAACCTGCTGAAAATCACCCTCAACATCTCCACTCACCTTCCAATAACACAACCTGCAGAAACCCATCCTGAGCATCTCCAATCACCTCCCAAAAACGCAAGCTGCTGAAAACCATCCTCGGCATCTTGACTCACCTCCCAATAACACAACATGCAGAAACCCATCCTCAGCATCTTCACTAACCTTCCAATAACACAACCTGCAGAAACCCATCCTCAGCATTTTCACTCAGCTACCACTAACACAACCTGCAGAAACCCATCCTCAGCACCTTCACAAACCTTCCAATAACTAATGCAGCAGGGGCATGGGAACCTGGATTGTAGTTTTAGGGTAAGGGAGAATGAGAGTATAGAGGTCAGGAGCTCAGATTTGACGTCGGAGGAGGGGGCCAGTGTTCAGGTAGGTGGTTTGAAGTGTGTCTACTTCAATGCCAGGAGTATACGAAATAAGGTAGGGGAACTGGCAGCATGGGTTGGTACCTGGGACTTCGATGTTGTGGCCATTTCGGAGACGTGGATAGAGCAGGGACAGGAATGGATGTTGCAGGTTCCGGGGTTTAGGTGTTTTAGTAAGCTCAGGGAAGGAGGCAAAAGAGGGGGAGGTGTGGCGCTGCTAGTCAAGAGCAGTATTACGGTGGCGGAGAGGATGCTAGATGGGGACTCATCTTCCGAGGTAGTATGGGCTGAGGTTAGAAACAGGAAGGGAGAGGTCACCCTGTTGGGAGTTTTCTATAGGCCTCCAAATAGTTCTAGGGATGTAGAGGAAAGGATGGCGAAGATGATCCTGGATATGAGCGAAAGTAACAGGGTAGTTATTATGGGAGACTTTAACTTTCCAAATATTGACTGGAAAAGATATAGTTCGAGTACATTAGATGGGTCGTTTTTTGTTCAGTGTGTGCAGGAGGGTTTCCTGACACAGTTTGTTGACAGGCCAACAAGAGGTGAGGCCACATTGGATTTGGTTTTGGGTAATGAACCAGGCCAGGTGTTGGATTTGGAGGTAGGTGAGCACTTTGGGGACAGTGACCACAATTCGGTGACGTTTACGTTAAGGATGGAAAGGGATAAGTATACACCGCAGGGCAAGAGTTATAGCTGGGGGAAGGGAAATTATGATGCCATTAGACGTGACTTGGGGGGGATAAGGTGGATAAGTAGGCTGCAAGTTTTGGACACACTGGATAAGTGGAGCTTGTTCAAGGACCAGATATTGCGTGTTCTTGATAAGTATGTACCGGTCAGGCAGGGAGGAAGGTGCCGAGCGAGGGAACCGTGGTTTACCAAAGAAGTGGAATCTCTTGTTAAGAGGAAGAAGGAGGCCTATGTGAAGATGAGGTGTGAAGTTTCAGTTGGGGCGATGGATAGTTACAAGGTAGCGAGGAAGGATCTAAAGAGAGAGCTAAGACGAGCAAGGAGGGGACATGAGAAGTATTTGGCAGGAAGGATCAAGGAAAACCCAAAAGCTTTCTATAGGTATGTCAGGAATAAGCGAATGACTAGGGACAGAGTAGGACCAGTCAAGGACAGGGATGGGAAGTTGTGTGTAGAGTCTGAAGAGATAGGCGAGATACTAAATGAATATTTTTCGTCAGTATTCACTCAGGAAAAAGATAATGTTGTGGAGGAGAATGCTGAGCTCCAGGTAAATAGATTAGATGGCATTGAGGTAAGTAGGGAAGAGGTGTTGGCAATTCTGGACAGGCTGAAAATAGATAAGTCCCCGGGGCCTGATGGGATTTATCCTAGGATTCTCTGGGAGGCCAGGGAAGAGATTGCTGGACCATTGGCTTTGATTTTTATGTCATCATTGGATACAGGAATAGTGCCAGAGGACTGGAGGATAGCAAATGTGGTCCCTTTGTTCAAAAAGGGGAGCAGAGACAACTCCGGCAACTATAGACCGGTGAGCCTCACGTCTGTAGTGGGTAAAGTCTTGGAGGGCATTATAAGAGACAAGATTTATAATCATCTAGATAGGAATAATATGATCAGGGATAGTCAGCATGGCTTTGTGAAGGGTAGGTCATGCCTCACAAACCTTATCGAGTTCTTTGAGAAGGTGACTGAACAGGTAGACGAGGGTAGAGCAGTTGATGTGGTGTATATGGATTTCAGCAAAGCGTTTGATAAGGTTCCCCACGGTAGGCTATTGCAGAAAATACGGAGGCTGGGGATTGAGGGTGATTTAGAGACGTGGATCAGAAATTGGCTAGCTGAAAGAAGACAGAGGGTGGTGGTTGATGGGAAATGTTCAGAATGGAGTTCTGTCACAAGTGGAGTACCACAAGGATCTGTTCTGGGGCCGTTGCTGTTTGTCATTTTTATCAATGACCTAGAGGAAGGCGCAGAAGGGTGGGTGAGTAAATTTGCAGACGATACTAAAGTCGGTGGTGTTGTCGATAGTGAGGAAGGAAGTAGCAGGTTACAGAGGGATATAGATAAGCTGCAGTGCTGGGCTGAGAGGTGGCAAATGGAGTTTAATGTAGAGAAGTGTGAGGTGATTCACTTTGGAAGGAAAAACAGGAATGTGGAATATGTGGCTAATGGAAAAGTTCTTGAAAGTGTGGATGAGCAGAGGGATCTAGGTGTCCATGTACATAGATCCCTGAAAGTTGCCACCCAGGTTGATAGGGTGGTGAAGAAGGCCTATGGAGTGTTGGCCTTTATTGGTAGAGGGATTGAGTTCCGGAGTCAGGAGGTCATGTTGCAGCTGTACAGAACTCTGGTACGGCCGCATTTGGAGTATTGCGTACAGTTCTGGTCACCGCATTATAGGAAGGACGTGGAGGCTTTGGAACGGGTGCAGAGGAGATTTACCAGGATGTTGCCTGGTATGGAGGGAAAATCTTATGAGGAAAGGCTGATGGACTTGAGGTTGTTTTCGTTAGAGAGAAGAAGGTTAAGAGGAGACTTAATAGAGGCATACAAAATGATCAGAGGGTTAGATAGGGTGGACAGTGAGAGCCTTCTCCCGCGGATGGAAATGGCTAGCACGAGGGGACATAGCCTTAAACTGAGGGGTAATAGATATAGGACAGAGGTCAGGGGTAGGTTCTTTACGGAAAGAGTAGTGAGGCCGTGGAATGCCCTACCTGCTACAGTAGTGAACTCGCCAACATTAAGGGCATTTAAAAGTTTATTGGATAAACATATGGATGATAATGGTATAGTGTAGGTTAGATGGCTTTTGTTTCGGTGCAACATCGTGGGCCGAAGGGCCTGTACTGCGCTGTATTGTTCTATGTTCTATGTTCTATGTAACACAACCTGCAGTAACCCATCCTCAGGATCTTCACTCACCTCCCAATAACACAACCTGCTGAAACCCATCCTCAGCATCATCACAAACCTTCCAATAACTCAACCGGCAGAAACACATCCTCAGCATCTCCACTCACCTCCCAATACCACAACATGCTGAAACCCATCTTCAGCATCTTCACTCACCTTCCAATAACACAACCTGCAGAAACCCATCCTCAGCATTTCCACACACCTCCCAATCACACAACCTGCAGAAACCCATCCTCAACATCTCCACTCACCTTCCAATAAAACAACCTGCAGAAACCCATTCTCAGCATCTTCACTCACTTCCCAGTAACACAACCTGCAGAAACCCATCCTCAGCATCTTCACTCATTTCCCAGTAACACAACCTGCTGAAAACCATCCTCAGCATCGCCACTCACCTCCCACTAACACAACCAGCAGAAACCCATCAACAGCCTTTTCACACACCTCTCAATATCAAAACCTGCAGAAACCCATCCTCAGCATCTCCACTCACCTCCGAAAAGCACAACGTGCAGATACCCATCCTCTGCAACTTCACTCACTTTCTAAGAACACCACCTGCAGAAACCCATCCTCAGCATCTCCACTAACCTCCCAATAACACAACCTGCAGGACCCCATCCTCAGCATCTCCACTCACCTTCCAATAACACAACCTGCAGAAACCCATCCTGAGCATCTCCAATCACCTCCCAAAAACGCAAGCTGCTGAAAACCATCCTCGGCATCTTGACTCACCTCCCAATAACACAACATGCAGAAACCCATCCTCAGCATCTTCACTAACCTTCCAATAACACAACCTGCAGAAACCCATCCTCAGCATTTTCACTCAGCTTCCACTAACACAACCTGCAGAAACCCATCCTCAGCACCTTCACAAACCTTCCAATAACACATCTACTGAAACCCATCCTCAGCATCTTCACTCACCTTGGAATAACACATCTGCAGAAACCCATCCTTAGCATTTCCACTCACCTCCCAATAATACACCCTGCAGAAACCCATCCTCAGCATCTTCACAAACCTTCAATAACACAACCTGCAGAAACCCATCCTCAGCGTCCTAACTCACCTTCCAATAACACAACATGCAGAAACCCATCCTCAGCACCTTCACTCATCTTCCAATAACACAACCTGCAGAAACCCATCCTCAGCATCTCCACTCATCTCCCAATAACACAACTTGCAGAAACCCATCCTCAGCATCTTCACAAACCTTCAATAACACAACCAGCAGAAATCGATGCTCAAGGTCTTCCAAAAACACAAGCTGCACAAACACATCCTCTGCATCTTCACAATCTTTCCAATAACACAACCTGCACAAACCCATCCTCAGCATCTCCACTCTCCTTCCAATAACACAACCTGCAGAAACACATCCTCAGCATCTCCACTCAGCTCCCAATACCACAAACTGCTGAACACCATCCTCAGCATCTTCACTCACCTTCCAATAACACAACCTGCAGAAACAAATCCTCAGCATGTCCAGTCACCTCCCAATAACACAACCTGCAGAAACCCATCCTCAGCATCTCCACTCACCTCCCAATAACACAACCTGCAGAAACCCATCCTCAGCATCTTCACTCGCCTTCCAATAACACAACCTGCAGAAACCCATCCTCAGCATCGCCACTCACCTCCCACTAACACAACCTGCAGAAACCCATCCTCAGCATCTCCACTCACCTCCCAATAACACAACCTGCAGAAACCCATCCTCAGCATCTTCACTAACCTCCCAATAAAACAACCTGCAGAAACCGATCCACAGCATCTTCACTCACCTTCCAAAGTCCATCCTCAGCATCTCCACTAACCTACCAATAACACAACCTGCAGAAACCCATCCTCAGCATCTTCACTAACATTCCAATAACACACCCTGCAGAACCTCATCCTCAGCATCTGCACTCAGCTCCCACAAACACAACCTGCTGAAAATCACCCTCAGCATCTTCACTCACCTTCCAATAACACAACCTGCAGAAACCCATCCTCAGCATCACCTCTCACCTTCGAATAACACAACCTGCAGAAACCCATCCTCAGCATCTTCACTCACCTTCCAATATCACAACCTGCAGAAACCCATTCTCAGCATCTTCACTCACCTTCCAATAACACAACCTGCAGAAACCGATCCACAGCATCTTCACTCACCTTCCAACAACACATCCTGCAGAAGTCCATCCTCAGCATCTCCACTAACCTACCAATAACACAACCTGCAGAAACCCATCCTCAGCATCTTCACTAACATTCCAATAACACACCCTGCAGAATCCCATCCTCAGCATCTGCACTCAGCTCCCACAAACACAACCTGCTGAAAATCACCCTCAACATCTCCACTCACCTTCCAATAACACAACCTGCAGAAACCCATCCTGAGCATCTCCAATCACCTCCCAAAAACGCAAGCTGCTGAAAACCATCCTCGGCATCTTGACTCACCTCCCAATAACACAACATGCAGAAACCCATCCTCAGCATCTTCACTAACCTTCCAATAACACAACCTGCAGAAACCCATCCTCAGCATTTTCACTCAGCTACCACTAACACAACCTGCAGAAACCCATCCTCAGCACCTTCACAAACCTTCCAATAACTAATGCAGCAGGGGCATGGGAACCTGGATTGTAGTTTTAGGGTAAGGGAGAATGAGAGTATAGAGGTCAGGAGCTCAGATTTGACGTCGGAGGAGGGGGCCAGTGTTCAGGTAGGTGGTTTGAAGTGTGTCTACTTCAATGCCAGGAGTATACGAAATAAGGTAGGGGAACTGGCAGCATGGGTTGGTACCTGGGACTTCGATGTTGTGGCCATTTCGGAGACGTGGATAGAGCAGGGACAGGAATGGATGTTGCAGGTTCCGGGGTTTAGGTGTTTTAGTAAGCTCAGGGAAGGAGGCAAAAGAGGGGGAGGTGTGGCGCTGCTAGTCAAGAGCAGTATTACGGTGGCGGAGAGGATGCTAGATGGGGACTCATCTTCCGAGGTAGTATGGGCTGAGGTTAGAAACAGGAAGGGAGAGGTCACCCTGTTGGGAGTTTTCTATAGGCCTCCAAATAGTTCTAGGGATGTAGAGGAAAGGATGGCGAAGATGATCCTGGATATGAGCGAAAGTAACAGGGTAGTTATTATGGGAGACTTTAACTTTCCAAATATTGACTGGAAAAGATATAGTTCGAGTACATTAGATGGGTCGTTTTTTGTTCAGTGTGTGCAGGAGGGTTTCCTGACACAGTTTGTTGACAGGCCAACAAGAGGTGAGGCCACATTGGATTTGGTTTTGGGTAATGAACCAGGCCAGGTGTTGGATTTGGAGGTAGGTGAGCACTTTGGGGACAGTGACCACAATTCGGTGACGTTTACGTTAAGGATGGAAAGGGATAAGTATACACCGCAGGGCAAGAGTTATAGCTGGGGGAAGGGAAATTATGATGCCATTAGACGTGACTTGGGGGGGATAAGGTGGATAAGTAGGCTGCAAGTTTTGGACACACTGGATAAGTGGAGCTTGTTCAAGGACCAGATATTGCGTGTTCTTGATAAGTATGTACCGGTCAGGCAGGGAGGAAGGTGCCGAGCGAGGGAACCGTGGTTTACCAAAGAAGTGGAATCTCTTGTTAAGAGGAAGAAGGAGGCCTATGTGAAGATGAGGTGTGAAGTTTCAGTTGGGGCGATGGATAGTTACAAGGTAGCGAGGAAGGATCTAAAGAGAGAGCTAAGACGAGCAAGGAGGGGACATGAGAAGTATTTGGCAGGAAGGATCAAGGAAAACCCAAAAGCTTTCTATAGGTATGTCAGGAATAAGCGAATGACTAGGGACAGAGTAGGACCAGTCAAGGACAGGGATGGGAAGTTGTGTGTAGAGTCTGAAGAGATAGGCGAGATACTAAATGAATATTTTTCGTCAGTATTCACTCAGGAAAAAGATAATGTTGTGGAGGAGAATGCTGAGCTCCAGGTAAATAGATTAGATGGCATTGAGGTAAGTAGGGAAGAGGTGTTGGCAATTCTGGACAGGCTGAAAATAGATAAGTCCCCGGGGCCTGATGGGATTTATCCTAGGATTCTCTGGGAGGCCAGGGAAGAGATTGCTGGACCATTGGCTTTGATTTTTATGTCATCATTGGATACAGGAATAGTGCCAGAGGACTGGAGGATAGCAAATGTGGTCCCTTTGTTCAAAAAGGGGAGCAGAGACAACCCCGGCAACTATAGACCGGTGAGCCTCACGTCTGTAGTGGGTAAAGTCTTGGAGGGCATTATAAGAGACAAGATTTATAATCATCTAGATAGGAATAATATGATCAGGGATAGTCAGCATGGCTTTGTGAAGGGTAGGTCATGCCTCACAAACCTTATCGAGTTCTTTGAGAAGGTGACTGAACAGGTAGACGAGGGTAGAGCAGTTGATGTGGTGTATATGGATTTCAGCAAAGCGTTTGATAAGGTTCCCCACGTTAGGCTATTGCAGAAAATACGGAGGCTGGGGATTGAGGGTGATTTAGAGACGTGGATCAGAAATTGGCTAGCTGAAAGAAGACAGAGGGTGGTGGTTGATGGGAAATGTTCAGAATGGAGTTCTGTCACAAGTGGAGTACCACAAGGATCTGTTCTGGGGCCGTTGCTGTTTGTCATTTTTATCAATGACCTAGAGGAAGGCGCAGAAGGGTGGGTGAGTAAATTTGCAGACGATACTAAAGTCGGTGGTGTTGTCGATAGTGAGGAAGGAAGTAGCAGGTTACAGAGGGATATAGATAAGCTGCAGTGCTGGGCTGAGAGGTGGCAAATGGAGTTTAATGTAGAGAAGTGTGAGGTGATTCACTTTGGAAGGAAAAACAGGAATGTGGAATATGTGGCTAATGGAAAAGTTCTTGAAAGTGTGGATGAGCAGAGGGATCTAGGTGTCCATGTACATAGATCCCTGAAAGTTGCCACCCAGGTTGATAGGGTGGTGAAGAAGGCCTATGGAGTGTTGGCCTTTATTGGTAGAGGGATTGAGTTCCGGAGTCAGGAGGTCATGTTGCAGCTGTACAGAACTCTGGTACGGCCGCATTTGGAGTATTGCGTACAGTTCTGGTCACCGCATTATAGGAAGGACGTGGAGGCTTTGGAACGGGTGCAGAGGAGATTTACCAGGATGTTGCCTGGTATGGAGGGAAAATCTTATGAGGAAAGGCTGATGGACTTGAGGTTGTTTTCGTTAGAGAGAAGAAGGTTAAGAGGAGACTTAATAGAGGCATACAAAATGATCAGAGGGTTAGATAGGGTGGACAGTGAGAGCCTTCTCCCGCGGATGGAAATGGCTAGCACGAGGGGACATAGCCTTAAACTGAGGGGTAATAGATATAGGACAGAGGTCAGGTGTAGGTTCTTTACGCAAAGAGTAGTGAGGCCGTGGAATGCCCTACCTGCTACAGTAGTGAACTCGCCAACATTAAGGGCATTTAAAAGTTTATTGGATAAACATATGGATGATAATGGTATAGTGTAGGTTAGATGGCTTTTGTTTCGGTGCAACATCGTGGGCCGAAGGGCCTGTACTGCGCTGTATTGTTCTATGTTCTATGTTCTATGTAACACAACCTGCAGTAACCCATCCTCAGGATCTTCACTCACCTCCCAATAACACAACCTGCTGAAACCCATCCTCAGCATCATCACAAACCTTCCAATAACTCAACCGGCAGAAACACATCCTCAGCATCTCCACTCACCTCCCAATACCACAACATGCTGATACCCATCTTCAGCATCTTCACTCACCTTCCAATAACACAACCTGCAGAAACCCATCCTCAGCATTTCCACACACCTCCCAATCACACAACCTGCAGAAACCCATCCTCAACATCTCCACTCACCTTCCAATAAAACAACCTGCAGAAACCCATTCTCAGCATCTTCACTCACTTCCCAGTAACACAACCTGCAGAAACCCATCCTCAGCATCTTCACTCATTTCCCAGTAACACAACCTGCTGAAACCCATCCTCAGCATTGCCACTCACCTCCCAGTAACACAACCTACAGAAACCCACCCTCAACATCTCCACTCACCTTCCAATAAAACAACCTGCGGAAACCCATTCTCAGCATCTTCACTCACTTCCCTGTAACACAACCTGCTGAAAACCATCCTCAGCATCGCCACTCACCTCCCACTAACACAACCAGCAGAAACCCATCCTCAGCCTTTTCACACACCTCTCAATATCAAAACCTGCAGACACCCATCCTCAGCATCTCCACTCACCTCAGAAAAGCACAACGTGCAGATACCCATCCTCTGCAACTTCATTAACCTTCCAATTACACAACCTGCAGAAACCCGTCCTCAGCATCTTCACTCACTTTCTAAGAACACCACCTGCAGAAACCCATCCTCAGCATCTCCACTAACATCCCAATAACACAACCTGCAGGACCCCATCCTCAGCATCTCCACTCACCTTCCAATAACACAACCTGCAGAAACCCATCCTGAGCATCTCCAATCACCTCCAAAAAACGCAAGCTGCTGAAAACCATCCTCGGCATCTTGACTCACCTCCCAATAACACAACATGCAGAAACCCATCCTCAGCATCTTCACTAACCTTCCAATAACACAACCTGCAGAAACCCATCCTCAGCATTTTCACTCAGCTTCCACTAACACAACCTGCAGAAACCCATCCTCAGCACCTTCACAAACCTTCCAATAACACATCTACTGAAACCCATCCTCAGCATCTTCACTCACCTTGGAAAAACACAACCTGCAGAAACCCATCCTTAGCATTTCCACTCACCTCCCAATAACACAACCTGCAGAAACCCATCCTCAGCATCTTCACAAACCTTCCAATAACACATCTACTGAAACCCATCCTCAGCATCTTCACTCACCTTGGAATAACACAACCTGCAGAAACCCATCCTTAGCATTTCCACTCACCTCCCAATAATACACCCTGCAGAAACCCATCCTCAGCATCTTCACAAACCTTCAATAACACAACCTGCAGAAACCCATCCTCAGCGTCCTAACTCACCTTCCAATAACACAACATGCAGAAAAACATCCAAAGCATCTTCACTCACCTCCCAATAACACAACTTGCAGAAACCCATCCTCAGCATCTCCACTCACCTTGGAATAACACAACCTGCAGAAACCCATCCTCAGCATCTCCACTCACATCCCAATAACACAAGCTGCTGAAACCCATTCTCGGCATCTTGACTCTCCTCCCAATAACACAACCTGCAGAAGCCCATCCTCAGCATCTCCACTCACCTCCCAATCACACAACCTGCAGAAACCCATCCTCAGCATCTTCACTCGCCTTCCAATAACACAACCTGCAGAAACCCATCCTCAGCATTTCCACTCACCTGCCAATAACACAAACTGTAGAAACACATACTCAGCATTTTCACTCAGCTTCCACTAACACAACCTGCAGAAACCCATCCTCAGCACCTTCACAAATCTTCCAACAACACATCTACTGAAACCCATCCTCAGCATCTTCACTCACCTTGGAATAACACAACCTGCAGAAACCCATCATTAGCATTTCCACTCACCTCCCAATAACACAACCTGCAGAAACCCATCCTCAGCATCTTCACAAACCTTCAATAACACAACCTGCAGAAACCCATCCTCAGCGTCCTAACTCACCTTCCAATAACACAACATGCAGAAAAACATCCAAAGCATCTTCACTCACCTCCGAATAACACAACGTGCAGAAACCCATCCTCAGCATCTCCACTCACCTTGGAATAACACAACCTGCAGAAACCCATCCTCAGCATCTTCACTCACCTCCCAATAACACAACCTGCAGAAACCCATCCTCAGCATCTTCACTCGCCTTCCAGTAACACAACCTGCAGAAACCCATCCTCAGCATCTTCACCAGCCTTCCAGTAACACAACCTGCAGAAACCCATCCTCAGCATTTCCACTCACCTCCCAATAACACAACCTGCAGAAACCCATCCTCAGCATCTCCACTCACCTCCCAATAACACAACCTGCAGAAACCCATCCTCAGCATCTTCACTCGCCTTCCAATAACACAACCTGCAGAAACCCATCCTCAGCATCTTCACTCACCTCCCAATAACACAACCTACAGAAACCCATCCTGAGCATCTTCACCAGCCTTCCAGTAACACAACCTGCAGAAACCCATCCTCAGCATTTCCACTCACCTGCCAATAACACAAACTGTAGAAACACATACTCAGCATTTTCACTCACCTTCCAATAACACAACATGCAGAAACACATCTCAGCATCTCCACTCACCTCCCAATTACACATCTGCTGAAACCCATCCTCAGCATCATGACTCACGTCCCAATAACACAACCTGCAGCAACCCATCCTTAGCATCTCCACTCACCTCCCAAAAGCACAACCTGCAGAAACCCGTCCTCAGCACCTTCATTAACCTTCCAATAACAGAACCTGCAGAAACCCATCCTCAGCACCTTCACTCATTTTCCAATAACACAACCTGCAGAAACCCATCCTCAGCATCTTCACAAACCTTCAATAACACAACCAGCAGAAATCGATGCTCAAGGTCTTCCAAAAACACAAGCTGCAGAAACACATCCTCTGCATCTTCACAATCTTTCCAATAACACAACCTGCACAAACCCATCATCAGCATCTCCACTCTCCTTCCAATAACACAATCTGCAGACACCCATCCTCAGCATCTTCCCTCACCTCCCAATAACACAACCTGCAGAAACACATCCTCAGCATCTCCACTCACCTCCCAATAACACAACCTGCAGAAACACATCCTCAGCATCTCCACTCACCTCCCAATACCACAACCAGCTGAAACCCATCCTCAGCATCTCCACTCACCTCCCAATACCACAACCTACTGAAACCCGTCCTCAGCCTCTTCACTCACCTTCCAATAACACAACCTGCAGAAACACATCCTCAGCATCTCCACTCACCTCCCAATAACACAACCTGCAGAAACCCATCCTCAGCATCTTCACTCGCCTCCCAATAACACAACCTGCAGAAACCCATCCTCAGCATCTCCACTCACCTCCCAATAACACAACCTGCAGAAACCCATCCTCAGCATCTTCACTCGCCTTCCAATAACACAACCTGCAGAAACCCATCCTCAGCATCGCCACTCACCTCCCACTAACACATCCTGCAGAAACCCATCCTCAGCATCTTCACTACCCTCCCAATAAAACAACCTGCAGAAACCGATCCACAGCATCTTCACTCACCTTCCAACAACACAACCTGCAGAAACCCATCCTCAGCATTTCCACTCACCTGCCAATAACACAAACTGTAGAAACACATACTCAGCATTTTCACTCACCTTCCAATAACACAACATGCAGAAACACATCTCAGCATCTCCACTCACCTCCCAATTACACATCTGCTGAAACCCATCCTCAGCATCATGACTCACGTCCCAATAACACAACCTGCAGCAACCCATCCTTAGCATCTCCACTCACCTCCCAAAAGCACAACCTGCAGAAACCCGTCCTCAGCACCTTCATTAACCTTCCAATAACAGAACCTGCAGAAACCCATCCTCAGCACCTTCACTCATTTTCCAATAACACAACCTGCAGAAACCCATCCTCAGCATCTTCACAAACCTTCAATAACACAACCAGCAGAAATCGATGCTCAAGGTCTTCCAAAAACACAAGCTGCAGAAACACATCCTCTGCATCTTCACAATCTTTCCAATAACACAACCTGCACAAACCCATCATCAGCATCTCCACTCTCCTTCCAATAACACAATCTGCAGACACCCATCCTCAGCATCTTCCCTCACCTCCCAATAACACAACCTGCAGAAACACATCCTCAGCATCTCCACTCACCTCCCAATAACACAACCTGCAGAAACACATCCTCAGCATCTCCACTCACCTCCCAATACCACAACCAGCTGAAACCCATCCTCAGCATCTCCACTCACCTCCCAATACCACAACCTGCTGAAACCCGTCCTCAGCATCTTCACTCACCTTCCAATAACACAACCTGCAGAAACACATCCTCAGCATCTCCACTCACCTCCCAATAACACAACCTGCAGAAACCCATCCTCAGCATCTTCACTCGCCTCCCAATAACACAACCTGCAGAAACCCATCCTCAGCATCTCCACTCACCTCCCAATAACACAACCTGCAGAAACCCATCCTCAGCATCTTCACTCGCCTTCCAATAACACAACCTGCAGAAACCCATCCTCAGCATCGCCACTCACCTCCCACTAACACATCCTGCAGAAACCCATCCTCAGCATCTTCACTACCCTCCCAATAAAACAACCTGCAGAAACCGATCCACAGCATCTTCACTCACCTTCCAACAACACATCCTGCAGAAGTCCATCCTCAGCATCTCCACTAACCTCCCAATAACACAACCTGCAGAAACCCATCCTCAGCATCTTCACTAACATTCCAATAACACACCCTGCAGAACCCCATCCTCAGCATCTGCACTCACCTCCCACAAACACAACCTGCTGAAAATCACCCTCAGCATCTTCACTCACCTTCCAATAACACAACCTGAAGAAACCCATCCTCAGCATTTCCACTCACCTCCCAATAACACATCCACTGAAACCCATCCTCAGCATCTCCACTCACCTTCCAATAACACAACCTGCACAAACCCATCCACCACATCTTCACTCACCTCCCAGTAACACAACCTGCAGAAACCCATCCTCAGCATTTCCACTCACCTGCCAATAACACAAACTGTAGAAACACATCCTAAGCATTTTCATCACCTTCCAATAACACAACATGCAGAAACACATCCTCAGCATCTCCACTCACCTCCCAATTACACATCTGCTGAAACCCATCCTCAGCATCATGACTCACGTCCCAATAACACAACCTGCAGAAACCCATCCTCAGCACCTTCACTCATCTTCCAATAACACAACCTGCAGAAACCCATCCTCAGCATCTCCACTCATCTCCCAATAACACAACTTGCAGAAACCCATCCTCAGCATCTTCACAAACCTTCAATAACACAACCAGCAGTAATCAATGCTCAAGGTCTTCCAAAAACACAAGCTGCAGAAACACATCCTCTGCATCTTCACAATCTTTCCAATAACACAACCTGCACAAACCCATCCTCAGCATCTCCAATCTCCTTCCAATAACACAAACTGCAGAAGCACATCCTCAGCATCTCCACTCAGCTCCCAATACCACAACCTGCTGAACACCATCCTCAGCATCTTCACTCACCTTCCAATAACACAACCTGCAGAAACAAATCCTCAGCATGTCCAGTCACCTCCCAATAACACAACCTGCAGAAACCCACCCTCAGCATCTCCACTCACCTCCCAATAACACAACCTGCAGAAACCCATCCTCAGCATCTTCACTCGCCTTCCAATAACACAACCTGCAGAAACCCATCCTCAGCATCGCCACTCACCTCCCACTAACACATCCTGCAGAAACCGATCCTCAGCATCTTCACTAACCTCCCAATAAAACAACCTGCAGAAACCGATCCACAGCATCTTCACTCACCTTCCAAAGTCCATCCTCAGCATCTCCACTAACCTACCAATAACACAACCTGCAGAAACCCATCGTCAGCATCTTCACTAACATTCCAATAACACACCCCGCAGAACCCCATCCTTATCATCTGCACTCAGCTCCCACAAACACAACCTTCTGAAAATCACCCTCAGCATCTTCACTCACCTTCCAACAACACATCCTGCAGAAGTCCATCCTCCGCATCTCCACTAACCTACCAATAACACAACCTGCAGAAACCCATCCTCAACATCTTCACTAACATTCCAATAACACACCCTGCAGAAGCCCATCCTCAGCATCTGCACTCAGCTCCCACAAACACAACCTGCTGAAAATCACCCTCAGCATCTTCACTCACCTTCCAATAACACAACCTGCAGAAACCCATCCTCAGCCTCTTCACTCACCTTCCAATAACACAACCTGCAGAAACCCATCCTCAGCATCTCCACTCACCTCCCAATAACACAACCTGCAGAAACCCATCCTCAGCATCTCCACTCACCTCCCAATAACACAACTTGCAGAAACCCATCCTCAGCTTCTCCACTCACATAACAATAACACAACCGGCAGAAACCCATCCTCAGCTTCTCCACTCACATAACAATAACACAACCTGCAGAAACCCATCCTCAGCCTCTTCACTCACCTCCCAATAACACAACCTGCAGAAACCCAGCCTCAGCATCTTCACTCACCTTCCAATAACACAACCTGCAGAAACCCATCCTCAGCACCTCGAATCATCTTCCAATAACACAACATGCAGAAACCCATCCCCAGCATCTTCCAATAACACAACCTGCAGAAACCCATCCGCAGCATCTCTACTAACCTCCCAATAAGCCAACCTGCAGAAACACATCCTCAGCATCTTCACTCACCTTCCAATAACACAACCTGCAGAAACCCATCCTCAGCACCTCGAATCATCTTCCAATAACACAACCTGCAGAAACCCATCCCCAGCATCTTCCAATAACACAACCTGCAGAAACCCATCCGCAGCATCTCTACTAACCTCCCAATAACACAACCTGCAGAAACCCATCCTCAGCATCTCTACTAACCTCCCAATAAGCCAACCTGCTGAAACTCATCCTCAGCATCTTCACTAACCTCCGAAAAGCACAACCTGCAGAAACCCATCCTCAGCATCTTCACTCACCTTCCAATAACTCAACCCGCAGAAACACATCCTCTGCATCTTCGCTCACCTCCCAATACCACAACCTGCTGAAACCCATCCTCAGCATCTTCACTCACCTTCCAATAACTCAACCCGCAGAAACACATCCTCTGCGTCTTCACTCACCTCCCAATAACACAACCTGCAGAAACCCATACTCAGCATTTCCACTCACCTCCCAATCACACAACGTGCCGAACCCCATCCTCAGCTGCTGCACTCACCTCCCAATAACACAACCTGCAGAAACCCTTCCTCAGCCTTTCCACACACCTCTCAATATCACAACCTGCAGAAACCCATCCTCAGCATCTCCACTCACCTCCCAAAAGCACAACGTGCAGATACCCATCCTCTGCACCTTCACTAACCTTCCAATTACACAACCTGCAGAAACCCATCCTCAGCATCTTCACTCACTTTCTAAGAACACCACCTGCAGAAACCCATCATCAGCATCTTCACTAACCTTCCTATAACACACCCTGCCGAACCCCATCCTCAGCTACAGCACTCACCTCCCAATAACACAAGCTGCAGAAACCCATCCTCAGCATCTCCACTCACCTCCCAATAACACAACCTGCAGAAACCCATCCTCAGCATCTCCACTCACCTTCCAATAACACAACCTGCAGAAACCCATCCTCAGCATCTCCAATCACCTCCCCAAAACGCAAGCTGCTGAAAACCATCCTCGGCATCTTGACTCACCTCCCAATAACACAACCTGCTGAAACCCATCCTCAGCATCTTCACTAACCTTCCAATAACACAACCTGCAGAAACACATCCTCAGCATTTTCACTCAGCTTCCACTAACACAACCTGCAGAAACCCATCCTCAGCACCTTCACTAACCTTCCAATAACACAACCTGCAGAAACCCACCCTCAGCATTTTCACTCACCTCCAATAACACATCTACTGAAACCCATCCTCAGCATCATGACTCAAGTCCCAATAACACAACATGCAGAAACCAATCCTCAGCATCTTCACAAACCTTCAATAACACAACCTGCAGAAAACCATCCACAGCATCTTCACTCACCTTCCAATAACACAACCTGCAGAAACCCATCCTCAGCGTCCTAACTCACCTTCCAATAACACAACATGCAGAAACCCATCCTAAGCATCTCCACTCACCTCCCAATAACACAACCTGCAGAAAACCATCCTCTGCATCTCCACTAACCTTCCAATAACACAACCTGCAGAAACCCATCCTCAGCATCTTCACTCACCTCCCAATAACACAACCTGCAGAAACCCATCCTCAGCCTCTTCACTGACCTCCCATTAACAGAATTGTAAAAGTAATGCAAAATATCTCATTTCTACATTCATTGAATATGGACATGGGCTTGGTCTAATTTGATGAGTGAGACTGTGGAGAATTTCAATCACTTAATGAGAATTCCGATAGTGAGATGCTCCCAGACTCGGAACCAATCTACATCAGTGAGCACAGGGATGATAGGTGACTGGGATTGGGTGAGGGTTAGGAGCCAGACTGGGAACCAATCTACAGCAGTGAGCACAGGGATAATAGGTGACTGGGATTGGGTGAGGGTTAGGAGCCAGACTGGGAACCAATCTACATCAGTGAGTTCAGGGATGATAGGGGACTGGGATTGGGTGAGGGTTCGGATGTGGCAGCCGAGTTGGAGATTAGCTGCGCTTCATGAAGATTTGTAACAGAAATTGTGCGACAGAATATCATTGGATTAGTCGAGTGTGGATTTAACAAAGACGCAGATGATGATTTATTCTGCAGCTGAGATGAAGCAGTGGTGGCGATGGCAAGTGAGCAGGATTGGGAATGGAGAGAACGCCTGGCTATAATAACTTTACTGTCAAAGGGAGAGCAGGGATTGTGAACAGCCTCCGATATTAACCAGAGAGCGAGTGGAGCCACTGGATAGGGAATGACCTCAGTGACTGGAATCGATGTTGATATTTATAGCTAAAGGCACAGAGCTTCAAGGTAAGGGAGTGTTATTCCCACTATTCCAGATGTTGGCCAGACCGCACCTGGAGCATTGCACAGTCCTGGCCCCTGATTTGAGGAAATATGTAGGGGCTTTAGAGGCAGTTCAGAGGAGGTTGACTAGATTGATCGCAGGGATGAGGGCTTTGTCTTATCAAGAGAGTCGTTAAGAAGGAGTAGAGAACCAATTGTGGTTTATGAGATGATAAAAGGTGTGGATAATGTGGAAGTGGAACGGATGCTTTATCTTGTGGGACGTTCTAGATCGAAAGGTCAGAATCTCAGGATAACAGGCAGCAAATGTGAATCAGAGCTGAGGAGAAACGACTTCTCCCAATGGGATGTGAACCTGTTGAATTCGCTATCCAGAGTGAGGTGCATGCTGGGACAGTGAGTAAATTTAAGGAGCAGTTATATAGATTTTGAATTGGGAATGGGTTGAGAATTTTGAATAATGGGCAGGACGGCGGCGTTAAGCCGAGGATGAGATCAGCCAAGACCGAATGACGGAGCAGACGCGAGGGGCCAAATGGGATCATTCTGCTCCTGGACCTTATGAACTTACAAATTTCTGAACTGAAGGACGTGGATTCAATCTTTCCAAGATGCAAATGAAGAGAGCAATAATACACTTAAAGTGGTTTATACAATAAATAACTGGACAGGGAAACTTACCAAGGACACCGACAACAGCCAGGAGGGGATAGTAACCCGCTTGAGTTATCATCAGTGCGCCGCGGATCCTCTCTGGTAAAGACTGGAGAGACATATAGTAAATACCCCAGGATAAACTCCTGTCCATTGCTGTAACATGCAGATCGATTGTTCCCAGATTCTGCTCCATTGCTGTAACGTTCCTGTGGATAGTTCCCAGATTCTGATCCATTGCTGTAACGTTGCTGTGGATAGTTCCCAGAATCTGATCCATTGCTGTAACGTCCCTGTGGATAGTTCCCAGATTCTGATCCATTGCTGTAACGTTCCTGTGGATAGTTCCCAAATTCTGATCCATTGCTGTAACGTTCCTGTGGATTGTTCCCAGATTCTGCTCCCTCCTCTCGGTCTCTCTGGAGCCGCTGATCTCTGGCAGTGTTGGAATTGACACTCCCGCTGACAGTTTGGGATAACACAATGAAAGGAATCGCTTATTAATAGCATAGATAAACCCTCCAGTGACACGGTTAGATCCATAGAGACTGACATTAATCACAGTCACTGAACAAACAGGCTCAGTTAACTCCTTTCAATCTAATACTTTTTATATCACAATGAAATAGAAGATTAACCGGGTCTGGATCGGCTGTGTGACAGTGACTTGAGGGATGGAGTGTGGAAAGAGTGGACACACTGACTCTGATATTCAATCCTCATTGATATCTGAGTGGTTCCAGGCGACTGGGGCATTTTCAATGCCCCATCCTGTTTATAAAAAGGAGAGAGAGGGATAAACCCTGGAGTGACAGAGCAGTCAGTATAATGTTAGTCACCAGGACATTTCTAGGGGGCAGACTGGGCAACAGGAATATTGCTCCTTCGCGAGGAAATAGTGTTATGTGACCAGAAACACGGCGATATTCGTGGGAAATCACATCGCATGTTGTTATTGCAGTTATATTTCAAATTAACTGGACTAATGAGGGAACTGATATGTATTTATGTACTGGAACATAGTGATCAAATGTCATTTATTAGAGATGTTATCGAGTCCCAAAGCCGTGGATTAGCGGGTCTGTGACAGTGAGAATGTGATATTGGCTAAGAAACAGAAAGCAGAGAGAAGCGGTGAATGATAGTTATTCAGACAGGAGGGGAGGAGACATTGATGTTCACTCGGGGTCCACATGAGGACAATTGCTCTTCAAGATACAATTCACTGAAATAGGCTTCAATGGAAAGAATTTCAACATTCACAAATGACAGGCACTCAGCAATGACACAGTGAGCAGGGTAGCAGCAATCTTCAGCAGCATGTTCCCAGATCTGTGAAAGGGAGAGTCACGGGGAAAGTAAATTTAAATCACTGCCGTGTGGGTGATGCATTAGGGAGGAGGGCTGAGGACAGGAAATATAAACTAAACGGGACAAGTTTAAAAAGTGTACAGGAAGGGAGCGGGTACATGTCCACACTTTGCACTGGAAGGTCATGGTGATAAGATTGGAAAAACCTCAGAAGATATTTAACTTGATCAATAGAGGCGGAGACTCCTAAAAGAAGGATGTTAGGATCATAGAGTCCTCGAGGTCCAGAGCACAGAAAGGCCATTCGGCCCATCTGGACTGGGCAGGTCAAAAACAACCACCTGAGTATTTGAATCCCACTTTCTAATACTTTGCCAACAGCCTATAGAGTCAGAACTAGGTTTATAGAGAGGACCATAGCTGATGAATTGCATCTTGTTCTGCCGCTAAATATACAAAAGGATGTGAGGATCTTGGAGACAAAACAAAGGATTTCATAGAATTTACAGTGCAGAAGGAGGCCATTCGGCCCATCGAGTCTGCACCGGCTCTTGGAAAGAGCACCCTACCCAAGGTCAACACCTCCACCCTGTCCCCATAACCCAGTAACCCCACCCAACACTAAGGGCAATTTTGAACACTAAGGGCAATTCTGGACACTAAGGGCAATTTAGCAAGGCCAATTCACCTAACCTGCACATCTTTGGACCGTGGGCGGAAACCGGAGCACCCGGAGGAAACCCACGCACACACGGGGAGGATGTGCAGACTCTGCACAGACAGTGACCCAAGCCGGGAATCGAACTGGAACCCTGGAATCCTGGGGCTGTGAAGCAACAGTGCTAACCGCCATGCTACCGTGATGGATATTTAATGGAGTGTTGTCAGGGATGGAGGATTTCAGTTAAATATGGGGATTAGTGAACTGGAATTGTAATCTGTAGATCAGTTTAAAGTAAAGAGCAATTTCACAGAGGACTCCAAATTAGGAAGGAGTTTAGAAAGAGTGAGCAGAAAGGGTTCCACTGGAACCAGCAACAGTAACAAGATTTACAATAATTCATCAAAGACGGCTGGGACATTTAATACAGAGTTGTTAGAATCTGGAATACACTGTCTGAAGACACGATGGGAGCAGTTTCAATTGAAAGTTTCACAATGGAACTAGATACACACTGACAGGCGATGCTGAAAATCTGGAATACACTGTCTGAAGCAGCAATGGGAGCTCATTCAATAGTAAACTTCACGCTGGAACTGGATAAATACTAACAGGGGATTGTTATAACCTGGGATACACTGTCTGAAGACAGGCTGGGAGCAGTTTCAACAGTAAATTTCACAATGGAACTGGATAAATACTGACAGGGGATTGTTATAACCTGGGATACACTGTCTGAAGACAGGCTGGGAGCAGTTTCAACAGTAAATTTCACAATGGAACTGGATAATCACCATACCGGGCTACAAAGCGAAGCTGAACAGAATGCCCAGCAGCAGCCCCCCCCCCCCCCCCTCCCTGATGAGCTCAATGCATTCTGTGCTCGGTTCGTGCAGGATACCATCAAAGAGCTGCCGACTGTCCCAGCAGCCCCGGCCACATCAAACACAAGCTACACCTTCCTAAATCAGATCGGCGAACTTAGAAGTGAACCCTCGGAAGGCGACGGGCCCGGACGGGGTCCCTGGTCGTGCACTCAGATCCTGCACGGAGCAGCTGGCAGATTAGTTCAAGGACATCTTCAACCTCTGCATACTCTGCTCCGATATCCCCACCTGGTTCAAGAAGACCACCATCATTCCGGTGCCAAAGAAGAGCCAGGTAACGTGCCTCAAGGACAATTGTCCACTGGCCCTGACATCGAAAGTAATAAAGCGCTTCGAGAGGTTTGTCATGAAACTCATGAACACCATACTCCCAAAATGCCTACATCCACTGCAATTCGCCCATCACCGCAGCCGGTCCACAGCAGACGCCATCTCCATGGGCCGACACTCATCCCTGGAGCATCTTGATAGCAGGGACTCCTACATCAGACTCCTGTTCATTGACTACAGCTCCGCATTCAACACCATAATCCCAGCCAAGCTCATATCAAAGTTCTAAAACCTAGGACTTAGCTCCTCTCTCTGCAACTGGATCCTCGACTTTCTGACCCACAGACCACACTCAGTAAGAATAAACAACACCTCCTCCACAACAGTTCTCAATACCGGGTCCCACAAGGCTGTGCCCTTAGCCCCGTATTATACTCCCTGCTCATACACGACTGCGGGACAAGATTTGGCTCAAACTTCATCTGCACGTTTGCTGACGACACGACCATAGTGGGCCGGATCTCGAACAACGATGAGACAGAAAACAGGAGGGCTATAGAGAATCTAGTGGAGTGGTGAAGCGACAACAACCTATCCCTCAACACCAGCAAAACTAGAGAGCTGATCATTGATTTCAGGAAGCAAAGTGCCCCTGTCAGTATCAACGGGGCCGAGGTGGAGATGGTTAACAGCTTCAAATTCCTAGGTGTGAACAGCATCAACAATCTGTCCTGGTCCACCCACGTCGACGCTACGTCCAAGAAAGAACAACAACGCCTATCCTTCCTCAGGAAACTAAGGAAATTCGGAATGTTTGCAGAATGTGCAAACTCCACACGGGCAGTGACCCAGAGCAGGGATTGAACCTGGAACCTCGGCGCCCTGAGACAGCAGTGCTAACCACTGCGCCACCCTGCTGCCTTTCTCAATTTCTTTCTGATAATGGGGGAGGGGGGTGAGGAGGTCCCATTCCTCTCTTGGTTCACAGGTCTTCCAGGGAGGGTGGGTCTGCTTGTTACCCCGGTTTCTCCCCGTGTAGGGTCCAGGGAGGGAGGGTCTGCTTGTTACCCCGGTTTCTCCCTGTGTAGGGTCCAGGGAGGGTGGGTCTGCTTGTTACCCGGGTTTGTCCCTGTGTAGGGTCCAGTGAGGGTGGGTCTGCTTGTTACCCCGGTTTGTCCCCGTGTAGGGTCCAGGGAGGGTGGGTCTGCTTGTTACCCCGGTTTCTCCCCGAATAGGGTCCAGCAAGGGAGGGTGTGCTTGTTATCCCGGTTTGTCCCCGTGTAGGGTCCAGGGAGGGTGGGTCTGCTTGTTACCCCGGTTTGTCCCCGTGTAGGGTCCAGGGAGGGCGGGTCTGCTTGTTTCCCCGGTTTCTCCCCGTGTAGGGTCCAGGGAGGGCGGGTCTGCTTTTTACCCCGGTTTCTCCCCGTGTAGGGTCCAGGGAGGGTGGGTCTGCTTGTTATCCCGGTTTGTCCCTGTGTAGGGTCCAGGAAGGGAGGGTGTGCTTGTTACCCCGGTTTGTCCCTGTGTAGGGTCCAGGGAGGGTGGGTCTGCTTGTTACCCCGGTTTGTCCCTGTGTAGGGTCCAGGGAGGGTGGGTCTGCTTGTTTCCCCGGTTTCTCCCCGTGTAGGGTCCAGGGAGGGTGGGTCTGCTTGTTACCCCGGTTTGTCCCCGTGTAGGGTCCAGGGAGGGCGGGTCTGCTTGTTACCCCGGTTTCTCCCCGTGTAGGGTCCAGGGAGGGTGGGTCTGCTTGTTAACCTGGTTTGTCCCTGTGTTGGGTCCAGGGAGGGTGGGTCTGCTTGTTACCCGGGTTTGTCCCTGTGTAGGGTCCAGGGAGGGTGGGGCTGCTTGTTACCCCGGTTTCTCCCTGTGTAGGGCCCCGGGAGGGTGTGTCTGTTTGTTACCCCGGTTTCTCCCCGTGTAGGGTCCAGGGAGGGTGGGTCTGCTTGTTACCCCGGTTTCTCCCTGTGTTGGGTCCAGGGAGGGCGGGTCTGCTTGTTACCCCGGTTTCTCCCCGTGTAGGGTCCAGGGAGGGTGGGTCTGCTTGTTACCCCGCTTTGTTCCTGTGTAGGGTCCAGGGAGGGTGGGTCTGCTTGTTACCCCGGTTTGTCCCCGTGTAGGGTCCAGGGAGGATGGGGCTGCTTGTTACCCCGGTTTCTCCCCGTGTAGGGGAGGCCTGCGCTCCCTCCAATAAATGGCCTTCCTCCAGCCCCCACCCCGGTTGGCTGCTGCCTGCAAACAGGCCTGGAGATAGGCTTGTGAATTTGCTGCCTGTGCTGTGGAGTGCCGGCTCAGACCCTCTTATTTCTAATGTTACTTTCTCCAGCCTCAGGAATTCGGCGAGATCTGAGAGTCATTCTTAGCCCCGGGGGGGAGGGGGGGGGGCTGCCGTCTCCCCCCCCCCCCTCCCCCCACTCCTCCGGCAGGAGTCTCCGCCTGACGATCAGTGATGCGAAGGCCAGGGCTTCCTCCTCTCTCCCTGACCAGAGCTCCGGCTGCTTTGACACACCGAAGGCCAGGGAGTCCTCCTCTCTCCCTGACCAGAGCTCCCTCTGCTCTGACACCCCGAAGGCCAGGGCGTCTCGCTCTCTCCCTGACCAGAGCTCCGGATGCTCTGACACCCCGAAGGCCAGGGCGTCCCCCTCTCTCCCTGACCAGAGCTCTCTCTGCTCTGACACCCCGAAGGACAGGGCGTCTCCCTCTCTCCATGACCAGAGCTCTCTCTGCTCTGACACCCCGAAGGCCAGGGCGTCTCCCTCTCTCCCTGACCAGAGCTCCGGATGCTCTGACACCCCGAAGGCCAGGGCGTCCCCCTCTCTCCCTGACCAGAGCTCCGGCTGCTCTGACACCCCGAAGGCCAAGGCGTCCCCCTCTTTCCCTTACCAGAGCTCCGGATGCTCTGACACCCCCAAGTCCACCAGTGTCGGGTATAACTCCATCCCGACTCCCACCACCTTGGACACAGCCTCGAAGATGGCCGTGCAGAATTCCCTGAGTCTAGGGCAGGACCAGCACATGCGGGTGTGGTTGGCCGCCCTCCTCCCCCGGGAACCTCTCGCATTGTCCACCCGCTCCGGGAAGAACCCGCTCAGACACGGCTTTGTGAGGTCGCTCTGTGCACCACCTTGAGCTGCATCAGGCTGAGCCCGGCGCAGGAGGAGGTGGAGTTGACTCTGTGCTGCGCCTCGATCCAGAGTTCTCTCCCTCTCTCTGTCCAGTTCCTCCCCCCACTTTTGTCTGGTCTCTTCCAGTGGCGTCCTGACGTTTTCTACCTGTCTCCTGTATATGTGGCCGCATTTGCCGTCCCCTAACCAATCCAGTCCTGTCACCGTGTCCAGGAATGTGTGTGTTTCTGGGGGAAGGTTTCCATCTCCTTGTGGGGGAGGTTACACAGCTGCAGCAATCTGAGGTTGTTTCCTCGAGAGTTGGAGTTTCCCTGTGAGATTCCCAGAATCGACAGCCTGTCTGGTGCGGACATGTCCTCAACCGTCAGCATCCCTCTGTCTCCCCCCCGCACATCTAAAATGTACCGTCCATCGCTTCCGGCCCGAACCTGTACTGTGCCGAGAGGAGGGCCCGCGGGCCTCTCGCCCAGTTCAAGAATAATAATCACTTATTGTCACAAGTAGGCTTCAATGACGTTACTGTGAAAAGCCCCTAGTCGCCACATTCCGGCAAATGAATTGTTTCCACGTCATTAAGATGACTCCTACCACTGGGCTCCTGAGTGTGTGTGTGGGCTGGCCGGGAGTGGCCTGGCCTGTTGTGTGTGTGTGGGCTGGCCGGGAGTGGCTTGCAGTGTGTGCGGGTTGGTCAGGAGTGACCTGGCCTGGAGTGTGCGTGTGGGCTGGCAGGGAGTGGCCTGGCCTGGAGTGTGTGTGTGGGCTTGCCGGGAGTGGCCTGGAGTGTGTCTGTGGGCTGGCTGGGATTGGCCTGGCCTGGATTGTGTGTGTGGACTGGCAGGGAGTTGCCTGGAGTGTGTGTTTGGGCTGGCCGGGAGTGGACTTGTATCCAGCGCTCAGAGTGAGTTACCCGTGCAGGAGGCCTCCTCCATTCAGACCCAGTCCACCTCCAGCTCCTTTAAACATCCCTTCACCCTCTCTGCGCTGGCTGCCCAGTGATACAAGAGAATACAACAGGAACCACTGTAGAAAATGATATTGTACCCAGGGACCACTAAAATACAGCTCAGAACAGGCCCTTCGGCGCACGATGTTGTGCCGAACTTTTGTCCTAGATTAATCATAGGTTATCATAGCATTTACAGTGCAGAAGGAGGCCATTTGGCCCATTGAGTCTGCAGTGGCTCTTGGAAAGAGCACCCTACCCAAGGTCAACACCTCCACCCAACACGAAGGGCAATTTTCGACACTAAGGGCAATTTATCATGGCCAATCCCCCTAACCTGCCCATCTTTGGACTGTGAGAGGAAACCGGAGCACCCGGAGGAAACCCACGCACACACGGGGAGGATGTGCAGACTCCGCACAGACAGTAATCCATGCCGGAATCGAACCTGGGACCCTGGAGCTGTGAAGCAATTGTGCTATCCACAATGCTACCCCCTAAAGAACGAATTAATCTACACTGTGTCATTCTACCGTAATGCATGTACCTATCCAATAGCTGCTTGAAGGTCCCTAATGTTTCCGACTCAACTACTTCCACAGGCAGTGCATTCCATGCCCCCACTACTCTCTGGGTAAAGAACCTACCTCTGACATCCCCCTTATATCTTCCACCATTCACCTTATATTTATGTCCCCTTGTAATGCTTTGTTACACCTGGGGAAAAAAGTCCCTGACTGTCTACTCTATCTATTCCCCTGATCATGTAATAAACCTCTATGAAGTCGCCCCTCACCCTTCTCCGTTCTAATGAGAAAAGGCCTAGCACCCTCAACCTTTCCTCGTAAGACCTACTCTCCATTACAGGCAACATCCTGGTAAATCTCCTTTGCATCTTTTCCAAAGCTTCCACATCCTTCCTAAAATGAATCGACCAGAACTGTACACAGTACTCCAAATGTGGCCTTACCAACGTTTTGTACAGCTGCACCATCACCTCACGGCTCTTAAATTCAATCCCTCTGTTAATGAACGCTAGCACACCATAGGCCTTCTTCACAGCTCCATCCACTTGAGTGGCAACTTTCAAAGATGTATGAACATCGATCCCCAAGATCTCTCTGCTCCTCCACATTGCAAAGAGGACCTGTTTGGGGATTATCAAACACTAGGGACTAAATTAAAGAACAGATCATCCAGGGTTATGATCTCTGGATTACTACGAGCCACGTGCCAATTGGCATAGGGTTGAGAAAATTAGAGAAGTTAACACGTGGCTAAAGGAGTGGTGCGGGAAAGAGGGATTCCATTTCATGGGGCATTGGCATCAGTACTGGGAAGGCGGGACCTGTACCGTTGGGACGGTCTTCACCTGAACCATTCTGGGACCAGTGTTCTAGCAAATAGGATAAATAGGTTGGTCACAAGGACTTTAAACTAGAAAGTTGGGAGAAGGGAAGTGTAAAGCTCTGGACAGTATAATGGTTAATGGAGATCAAGGCAGCAGGTTACGTGACAGGTTATTACGTAGAGATATGGGTTCAAAGACAAGGAAAATTAGGAGAAAGGGTAAGAGGAAAAATAAATTGCGAAAAGTTACTGATCAAGGTGTTAGGATTCATAACAAAGAGATAAAAAACAGCATAAGTGTACTTTACCTGAATGCTCGTAGTATACGAAATAAGGTAAATGAGTTGATGGCGCAAATCATCGTGAATGACTATGATTTAGTGGCCATTACTGAAACATGGTTAAAAGATGGTCACGACTGGGAGTGAAATACCCAAGGGTATCAGACTATACGAAAGGATAGAATGGACGGTAAGGGCGGTGGTGTAGCTTTGTTGTTTAAGGATGGCATCCGGGCAATAGTAAGGGATGATATTGGTGCTATGGAGGACAAGCTTGAATCAATTTGGGTGGAAATCAGGAATAGTAAGGCGAAAAGGTCACTTATAGGAGTAGTCTATAGGCCACCAAATAGTAACAGGATGGTAGGGCAGGCAATAAGCAAAGAAATAACGGATGTATGTAGAAATGGTACAGCGGTTCTCATGGGAGATTTTCATCTGCATATCGATTGGTTTAACCGGGTTGGTAAA